>NW_028252997.1:0-387922 GCF_964263255.1 Lissotriton vulgaris
GTGAGTCCCTTCTGGGCAAATGCCTCTACAGCACCCGCACATATATTTACTTGAGTGCCAATTTCGTGAATAAGGCTAATATGGATTGGTGGACAGCCAAAAGTGAAATAAGAGACTCTAATTTTGTCATATAAAAATGGCTTGTTGCCAGCTCCAAACTCGAAAACATATTTTCGAGAGGCATACATTCACTATGGCTAATAGAGGGTATTAAACGACCCACAATTCCCTCATGTCGACACAGAGCATGCAATAGCATTCCCAGTGGCTCCTTAAGAAGTGCTTCTAAGTAAAGTGCACACAGCAAAAAGCGAAGAACAGTGTGTGTGTTGTCGCGTTCTAATCTAGGACCCTGATCGATACTGTGACCTTATGCCCCTATACGGCTATAAATCCATATATTCCCTATATTGGCATAACCGATCAAATGCAATATTCAGAAACTCGTCTCTGGCCTCACACGAACAGAGCCACATTTCAGAATCGCTTCCTCTGCAACTTCCTTTGCAGCTCATTAGTGCAATGACATAGCAGAAGTTACTATCTAAGATTCCTAGATTAACACTCCGAGTTCTTCAACAAGATAAAACCTCAGCAACCTGGGAAAGCCCCGCTTGCTATGTTTTGATTAGTAATAGAACTCTAATGAGCACTGATAGACGATCACTTCCTAGTGACATCTTTATTGACGTCTTATGTCCAAAAACTTACATCAAACAAGGCACCTTTCAGGTATAAATATTACCAACATTGCCTTAAGCAAATGCTGATGATACCATCACTGCTGCTGTTATGCTGAAGCTATCGCTGTCAAGCTAATGTTGACACTATCGCTACTGCTATCGCTGCTAACAAGCGAACAATGGTGTGGTGAACACAGGAGCTGAACAGCCGTCCCCTGCAAGAGCCCAGCAGATGCAAGCTGCCCACGGACGCTGCCCCTCCTCCTCCTCCTCGACGCGCTGAGAGAGACGCTGTCTTTTCTCTTGCCGAGAAAATCCTGCTCCGGCGTTTCCAGCCCACTCTTGCGAGTGACTGGGATATCGAGTTCCCTGAAGGAGATACCAGACCTCCATCATTCTATTCCAGAGATATGGTGTTGACTAAACCCTTAGAGAGAATTCTTGAAGCAAACCTTGGCAAAACCAACTTAACTTAAACTGCTACTTACTTACTCCCTCCCAAGTATTAGGCTTAGGTCAGGTACACTGGGGTAGGCGTAGTTAGAAGCACCAGTTGAGTATTTTAGCCTAATGTATATATGAATGTATATATGTTTTATTCATTTTAGACCATTGTATGGCTAAGAAACCATATCAATGCTTTTACAGTATTATTTCGCAATACTCATTTTACTGTACGTACTTTTTATAATAACAAGTCTTGCAATTGTGGCAATTCATTTCTCTTGTACGAGAAGAAAGACTGTTCAATAAATGTTACCTTTATTGACAACGCCCGTCTCTCTATTCTCTACATATTGTGAAAGTAATCCGCACAACAACTGACTGAGTAAAATAACTGTCTATTGTTTCACACAACTCTAGAGATTGACTCTTATCTGAGGAGCAAAGTTGTCATGTTGCACGGTTGTTGGAAAACTGAATCCCTTCTTGGCTGTGCCAGGGAAGCTGATCACTTCCTATTCAGTCAAGAAAGTTTCCAGTGACCTCTGAGCTAGTTGGTAACAAGCCCAATTAAGTTTAGCATAGTCAGTAGAGGCCTGGAAGATCCGCACTTCTACGTCGATACTACTGTTTATGTTATTCCAATGCGCAGGGCCTATTGGGAAAATAGGAACTACACTACATGGCGCCCAAACGTTTGGTAAGGCGATAAACTAACGCAAGACGTTAGAGTAACTCAGTCGTGCATTTTTCACACAGACCCCTTTCTCCCATAAATACTCTAATAGACGTCTGGAGTGGGTGAAAGGTTAAAATCCGCCCGACCTTAGTAGGAAGAGATTCCTATGTAAAGCTCTGGTTTATTCAACGTTGAAGGATACAGTGTTCCAAAATATTGTGCACCTAATCTTTGTCTCCTTGGAGACCTGCTCTGCAAAACCTGCATTTATAAAATGTCAGTACAAAACAATGGAACTGATGTCGCAGCAGATGCGACTCAGCAGGGTCCTGACGGGACTACTGAACCGGGTGCAATAATCATCCCAGCACATTTAAGAAAATCTATAACGTCAAAACTTATAGAAAATGGACTGACCACACAAGGTGGCACAGTCGTCCTCGTGATAGAGGCACACGAATATCGCAGACAGAGGTATTCTATTCATGGCCGCAACACATGAGTTCCACTATCATAAAATAGAGGATCCACCGGAAGAGTACGCTCCTTTCGAGGAGATTGAAATCAAACTAAAATACCAAGAACATTTACTTTGGTTTAAAGGCGCCCTAAAACACAATGATCATATTACCAGGCTCGGTCCACTAGGTAGACCAGGAGCAACGTGGCCGGTTCTAGCCAGCTACACACCACATCCGGACATTGATAAAATGTCAAGTGAAGAACTCTTAGTTAACATAAGAGAATTAACAAAAGCATATAGAGAGCTAGTAAAATTATTTATTAAAAATAATTCAAACACTCCTAAAAAGAGCTGGGATGGAAATAAACAATCCACTCCCAAGGAAAAAGTTTTCCAGTCCAGAGGAAGGTCTCCTCGACGGAGGGAAAGAACTCCGACTCGAGAACACCAGTCTCCCCAAAGGGAGCCCTCTGAGAAAAGATATAACCTTAGAAATAGGGATAATTTGAAGAAGCCTGATAGATATCAAAGTATTGATACACGTCCCTCTCGATCTTTTTTGCAGAAATTGGAAAGAAGAGGACGGTCAGACCCAGGAGAGCACACCAGGTCCAAAGACAAGGAACCTGCTCAGAGTAAAACATCCCAATTTCCAAAAAAGAAGGTAGCCAGTATTAGAGTAATCAACCATGCCGAGAATACTGAGGACGCAGTTGAAAAACGGGGAGTGGGCACAGACAATGTTAGACAGTGCAGCAGAAATCAATATAGCCCGCAAGATCTTGATGAGTCATCTGGAGACAGTGGACACGAATGAATACATTCAGGTTGAAACTGCCGACACCAGACTTAGCGAGCCCCATAAGATATACGAAATAACATTGCGTATAGAGGATGATAAGACTAGGAAAATAAAGGGTCTATTTTGGGATAAACTCTCAAAAGGCTATGATATTTTGTTAGCTGAAAAAGATTGGCCCCCAGAGTTTGTCAGGGAGTGCCCTCGTGGCGAAGAAATGATTATGCTTGCCTTCTCGAATCACATTCCAATTCACAAAAAATATACTTATGCAAGGAAATGGGCAGTAGCCCAGGCACCAGCATTATACAAAAATCATGTAGAATGGGATGAGGATTCACCTCCTCACAAAATCCAGTTAAAAAGTGAACCAACTGCCCAACGGCAGTATCCAATTAAGCAAGAAGCTAAAAAACAAGTCAGGGAGATCTTAGATCAACTTGAATACCAGGGGGTGATTGAAACATGCACCTCTCAAATGAACAATCCTTTGTTTCCCGTCTCCAAGGCAGACAATTCATATCGTCTAGTTTTGGACTACAGACACCTTAATGCATGTTGCAAAACTTTTGCAGTACAAAATTCGCATAGTGCTGCACTAATGAACAACATAGTTAGAAAAAAATATAAAACGACATTAGACATATCTAATGATTTCTTTTGTCAAAACATTGCACCAGAAATCAGATACTTGACCGCTTTCTCAGTAATGGGGTCTCAGAAAAATTTTTGTAGGCTCCCACAGGGGTTCAAGAACAGCCCAGGACTATTCTCAGCTAGAGTAACAGAGTTACTACAAGTATATGATGATGAGGCATTATCTTACGTAGATGATATCTACCTCACAGACGACGACTTGGAGACTCACTTGAAAAAGTGAACACCATTATACTTGGGTTCGCAGCAGAGGGTTACAAATTCAACTTTAAAAAGTCTCGAATTGCCCATCTGACGGTACTATTTTTAGGATACGAATTATCAAGTGAAGGAAAAAGCCTAGCGGACAACTTCCTAAAGAAGTGCGCTGTACTCCAAGCTCCAAAAACGCTGAAGAATTTACAATCGATTCTAGGCTTTCTGAAGTTCGTAAGAACTTACATTCTAAATTACGCAGAGAGGGTTAAACCTCTCTACGAACTAATTAAACCTGATTTTAAACAAATCAATTGGACTCAAAAACACACAGAAATTTTGAGATCACTGCAAACAGACATGTTAGCAAAAACTAAATTAGATACACGTGACAACACATGCATTCTTGTAATCTGAGTCATCCCAGGAAGATGCGGATTCACGTACCTGACCTCTAATGAGGGAGAAAAGGTACCAATACCTTACAAATCACATTTGTACACAAAGGCTGAAATAAAATTCAGTTCAACTGAGAAAATTCTAACTGCGGTTCAGACGGCTGTAGCAAAAGAAAGGCCCCTAGCACAAGGTAAACGAATAATAATCGTAACACCTATACCGGCTTTAGAAGCGGTAACTAAAGCAAGCATTCCTAATGCTAAAGCTTTGCATCCGAGATGGATTCAGTGGGTTAATTCTCTTGCTGCAACAGACGTAGTTTACGAATTTGATCCTAACTTAAAGACACAGGAATTTTTACAATATGAATATGAATGTCCTCTGCCAATTGAAATCCTGCCTCTCGAAGAATACGGAAGTATTATATATACTGACGGATCAGCACAACCCGCAGTTGGGGGCAAATAAGCTTACAGTGCTGCGTGCGTGATTGTTAAAGGTCGTTGGCACAAAGGAAAATTTAGACCAATGGTCACTAAAACACAATCTCTAGGAGATTGCTCAGCTCAACAAGCTGAATTGGTAGCATTTAAGATGGCGCTAGAAAATACTGATCGCGAATTCCCCACACTAATAGTGTGCGATTCCTATTATTGCGTACAATCTTATAATGAATACTTGCAGAATTGGGTGGAAAATGGTTTCAAAGATGCAAAAGGTGGCACAATAAAGCCTAAAACGCTTTGGGAACAGGTAGTTCTTTTACAGAAAGAACTACAAAAGACTCACGTGATACACACTCTGAGTCATCAACGTGATGGCGTTCACGTTGCAGGGAATTCATTGGCTGATGAAGCCGCGAAGGCAGCTGTGCAAACGGCTTCCGTAGCTGCGATTACTCGGTCACAAACAAAAATAGACAGCGATATTACAAGCTGTCAGTGCGTCAGTAAAAAAAGATAAGAAAACACTCCCAAAAGGCTTTCCAGAAAAGTACTTATATTTAACAGATATGAATAATGTTCCTTTTGCTGGAATCCCTGGAGTTAGGGATAGGGTAATTCCAAACAGGAACCGGAGAGGTTTCCTATTACAGGAGGCACATATGGGGTTGGGTCTGAGACACCAAACAATCAGGGACTCTCTGAGAGAATTGCAATCAGAGTACTGGTGGCCGGAAATGAGTGAAGGAATTCATAAGTTTGCAAAAAACTGTGAAGACTGTAATAGAGATTGCAGTGGAGAACCGGCCAGTGTAGTGTCAGAAGCCCTAATAGAAAGCATAAGGCGATCTATCCGCGCTATCAAACAAGAGAAACGCGTCCCATTGTACATCATGAAGGCAAAATCCACTTAAAAATGAGGTCCCCAGCGCTCGGCTGACGCCAGAACGGTTATAAAAGATCTGCGAGTCTTTATCGGCACATACGCAATTGCCATGTTCCATTCTGACCAGGGTCCTGCTTTCAGCTCTCGAGCTTATGGGGAGGCCATGGCCAGCATGGGAGTTGGGTTGCGGTATTCTTGTCCGTCACACCCCGAAGGGAACAGTGTGGTAGAAAGAAAAAAACGGGACATAAAGCAATCTATAACAGCGAAGGTATTAGATTCAGGTGCTGGGTGGGTCAAACATTTAATAAGTTTCCAGATCAGTCTTAATAATTTGCCAAGAAATTCTCTAAAAGGTTTCAGCCCATACGAACTATTGTTCGGAACTAGAATGCGAGTTCAGGACTTAGATAGTCAGGTATCAGTGGTACAAGATAAGAAAACAGACTTTGACATCAAAGATCGTTTGGCTGTTTTACAGGACTTGAATGAAACAAGAAAATCCCTAAGCAACATAACGTTAAAGCAACAGCCAGCTACCACTGACGAGGCACCACAAGCACCAGCCCCAGCAAGGCCTGTCTGGATTCCAAAGATTGGGGATCTAGTCAGAGAAAAAATAGCGGTGAAGAAGGAATTTGGGCCTTCTTACAGAAAAGCAGTACCTGTCTTGGCAGTCACCGGAACAAGATCAGTAGTACTACCGCCCCTTGCTGGTAAAAAGGAGAACAGAGTTGTATCAATCGACCTGGTAAAACCACAAGCATGTGGCCTATAATCAACAGTAGGCCCAGTGGTCTCCCAAGAAACAACAGAATACCCAAACTTGCAACAATCCAAGAGGTTCAAACTGAAAGACTAATCACATTCGATCAGCCTGCAGTGCACAGAGAGGGACTATGCAATAATGCCATGGAACTCGTGCCTCTTGAAACACAGATTGAAACAGTTCGTCAAGAAACACCAGTCTACAATGATGTGGCATCAGAATGTGCTACCGAAAGACAAATTGAAAGAACAATTCCAACAATTGACAGAACTGCCTCTGGCTATTTCATCAACTTCGATAACTTTTCCGAGGATCAAAGCAACCCCGAAGTGATGCCAGAAACAAAAAAGACTTTTAAAGAAAAAGCAACAGAACTCTTTCATCAACTCAAGGAAATGTATCTAATTTCTCCATGGTTAGAGTTCTGGTTTGGTCTAGGTATATTTTTCCTCCTGCTTTGGCTCATCATGGTACTTTGTTTGGGAAAATTCATTGAGGGAAAATATAGTACAATGGACACAGCAAGTCAGAACATCAACTTAGTCCTCAAACCACACAGATCATCCCCCGTGAAGAAAAGAGAACTGTCACCAGTAAATGTCACAGCCATTCCAATACCCGGTGGGGTAGTATGGGAGAAAACTGACTATGAGATCTATGGTCCGGTCGAGATCCTGAAGTATCCTCATCAACTCAAGGTTTCCGTAAGTGACTTTGTAAAACCTAGTACATTCTCTGATGATTGGGACTTTGAAAGTATTAATAACATGATGTCTGATTTAGTAATGTCAGCTAGATTCACAGAACATGATTATTTACAAGGTTCGTCTAGTTATGAACAGATGTTCTGCTTCACACATTATGGCGATCATTACTTGCATAAATCTGCACAGCCTAGAAATGTTTTTAAGTATAATCAATGGGAACATTGTGCTACACCACCTAAAAGCAGTTCTAAAACATTCTTTGAGAAATTCAAGTACTTCTCAGGGTTTAACACCAGTGATGCAGAAACGTTTTATTACAAAACTGTTAGATAAAACAGGATTGAAAACAATGCTGACAAATACTAAATTGATATATTCAGAAGCATTTTATGAAAAAATGATGACATTTGGTTTTGATTATTGGAAAAATAACATTGAAACAAAAACCATCTGGGGTACAAAAGAGTGGCAGGTACAAGGCCTAGAAGCATTATTCAGAGCCTGCATGATCCCAGGACAAATGATTTTTTTAGATGACACAATTCACCAAACATCCTGTCTTGGCCTAGCTAAGATTAAAGACCTTAACAAACCGTCTATTCCTAAGCCAGTACCTGAGAATACAACAACAGATATTGAGATAGACGTAACTAAAATTTTACATTTAAACAGAACGCATCCTGATTGGAAAAAGTGGTTAATCTGGCCTACTGACACAAACAACTGTCAAGATAGATTCCTGAATAAAACACAGGGGTTAAAAATGACCAGACAAGACCCAAGATACTCCCAGAGTCAACATCCAGGGATAGTAACAACATACAGTGTAGGGAAACTCTGCCTCGAATGGCTAGGATCATCCACACTGGCTGAAATTAAGCAACACTTATCTTTACTTAAAGAGGGTGCTGATTTGCGCGATTTTATTATGGGACCATGCAAACAGGGTCAAAAGCGTTTCATAGCGGCCAGTATCTATGCGGTATACAACGAGGCTTGGAAAGTCACACAAATTGAAACAGCTGAAAAAATACGAGAAATTGATCGTATTAATTTGGAGAAATCACTTTCTGTAGTGGACAATGGGTTAATGACTCTGTCCTCCAGAATATATTCGTTGGACAATATTGTATCCTCTGCCTTTGATATAATAGACAGAGACTTGCTAATGTTACAGCATGGCCAGTCGCAATTACGTTCTATTGTACAATTAGGCTGGACGCTGCAAAATCTTCGTTCAAGCTATGTGCCTTGGCGTTTAATCAACACAACGTCATTGTTTTCCATTTTTAACCTTACTGATAAACAAATCAGCTTGGCACAGAAAGGAGCAGACTATACAATCCTGAGCATCGAAAAACTTGAGAGATTACCTTTGACAATGTCAGAAAGTCCTGCCATTAAATGGATAATACACGGAATTATCACAATTCCGATAACAACTTTCCGATTTAAAAAGTGCCTTGAATACATACCTACTGGCCAGTATGAACGATTGGGTAAAGGATATGTTAAGTCAGCATGGAAATTACCATACACACATTCATGCTATAGTGACAGCGACAAAAATGTATTTCTTAGTGGTGAAAACTGTAAACATTCACTAAGCGGTATACTTTTGTGCCAGGGTATTAATTTACACGGAGCCTGTGAAGGTAATTCTAACAACCTTTCATGCCACCAGCTTGCCACACCTGCAACGCAGATAGAGCCTTTCTTTATGCAACTCGCGAATGGGAGTTACATTCTAAGAACGGATCACAGATGTTGTGGCCTTTTGCCAGGGAAAGCCTATCTCATAAGCGTAACTTCCATGGTCAAATGCTGTATGCAAGCATTGTTTCCGAGTGGCCCTGGAGACATAGAGACTCCCATCTGGCCTCGTCTGAATTTCTCTTGTATACGAATTGATACTTTAAGCAAAATGAAGTCTGTGCTTTTGCAGACAACAGTGCCCATCACGTCATCAAAAGAGACGTATGATCTCCTAGTTGCAAGGACAGCTATGGAGGTTCATGACCTTTTATCAACAAATTGCCCCGTGCATTTCGTAGAAATGCTTAGCCAAATTCTTAACATGTCTAGTGCCATAGGCATCCCAGGCATATTTAAGACGATTTTTACGGGACTGCTAACACCATTTCAAGCAATTCTGGGAATCGTTCCCAATTTCGTCCATTCAGTCTTTGGCGGCATACCCCTTTTTTTGGGACTTGTAGCAGGGATTTTATTTTTGACCCTCCTGCTCCGATATGGCAAGCCACAGCTCAGACATGACTCCTATGGGAATGGAAGAAACAATCCTAGCAGTGCGCTACCGGGACAGAATAACTAGAGTCCTTGGATTGGCCAGGCTGAGAGATCTAAACATGACCTGGTTCCTTTCATTCAGACCGATATGGCAAAACTGCATCTTACCTGTGCTACGATGTATGCTATGCGGAGATGAGTGCGTGTTGGACACCTGTCTTGCACTTCCATCAGCAGTACCAATGGATATCGATACTTTGCTCAGTCCGATAACGGCTCACGCATTGTGTTGTCCCTAGCGGCTACCAATCCTGATGACGGCATTCGTTGAGACTCCTGTACTACGACTAGGTGGTAACAGTGGAGCGAGTGACAAAACCAACATCACCCAGGTACGACCTTCTGTGAGCATTGCTGATCCAGCCTTTGATGACAGCAATCATTCTCACACCTGCCAATTTATAGCACTATCGAATTTGGTCGAACTGTCACCTGATTTTGTAGACCAATTCTTTGAGACCCTGTCTGATATGATGTTCTCACCCGAACAGAAACAATAACTTTAGAGAAGCATTCCGACACACAGCGTTCCCATGAACTCTGAATTCGGCCTTCAGTTTCGAACAACAAAAACTGCTAAAAAGCGTTGGAACTCTATTCCCCCGTTCAACAACAATTTGTTTTTAATTGAACACTTAAAAAAAAAAAAAAATCACCTTTTTTTGGCACGAAAATTCTTTGCTTAAAGTAGACCTATTCATAGAGAACAGAAGCTTCGGCTTCTATTTAGGTAAATCTAGACATAACAACTTTCAACCAGCCTCTAGCACATTTTACTGCAATGCATTTATATGTGATGAAATTATCTCGCCCTTCTTTTCTGTATTCAGAGATATTTCATGTGTAATTCTTTTTGCAAAATCGTTCATTGATTGCATATGCTATAATTTGAATGATTTCTATGCTTTAAAGACGTACAGTACCTATATTTTCACGTATTCCAAATATGCCTATTTCAAATGCATATATGTATTTTGGGGTGGGCAATGTTACACATGCATCTTATTGCTCTAGTTTTAGTAATTTGATGGACATAAATTCGTGGAGTGGGTGTCGCGTTCTAATCTAGGACCCTGATCGATACTGTGACCTTATGCCCCTATACGGCTATAAATCCATATATTCCCTATATTGGCATAACCGATCAAATGCAATATTCAGAAACTCGTCTCTGGCCTCACACGAACAGAGTCAGATTTCAGAATCGCTTCCTCTGCAACTTCCTTTGCAGCTCATTAGTGCAATGACATAGCAGAAGTTACTATCTAAGATTCCTAGATTAACACTCCGAGTTCTTCAACAAGATAAAAACTCAGCAACCTGAGAAAGCCCCGCTTGCTATGTTTTGATTAGTAATAGAACTCTAATGAGCACTGATAGACGATCACTTCCTAGTGACATCTTTATTGAAGTCTTATGTCCAAAAACTTACATCAAAGAAGGCACCTTCCAGGTATAAATATTACCAACATTGCCTTAAGCAAATGCTGATGATACCATCGCTGCTGCTGTTATGCTGAAGCTGTCGCTGTCAAGCTAATGCTGACACTATCGCTACTGCTATCGTTTCTAACGAGCGAACGATGGTGTGGTGAACACAGGAGCTGAACAGCCGTCCCCTGCAAGAGCCCAGCAGATGCAAGCTGCCCGTGGACGCTGCCCCTCCTCCTCGACGCGCTGAGAGAGACGCTGTCTTTTCTCTTGCCGAGAAAATCCAGCTCCGGCGTTTCCAGCCCACTCTTGCGAGTGACTGGGATATCGAGTTCCCTGAAGGAGATACCAGACCTCCATCATTCTATTCCAGAGGTATGGTGTTGACTAAACCATTAGAGAGAATTCTTGAAGCAAACCTTGGCAAAACCAACTTAACTTAAACTGCTTCTTACTTACTCCCTCCCAAGTATTAGGCTTAGGTCAGGTACACTGGGGTAGGCGTAGTTAGAAGCACCAGTTGAGTATTTTAGCCTAATGTATATATGAATGTATATATGTTTTATTCATTTTAGACCATTGTATGGCTAAGAAACCATATCAATGCTTTTACAGTATTATTTCGCAATACTCATTTTACTGTACGTACTTTTTATAATAACAAGTCTTGCAATTGTGGCAATTCATTTCTCTTGTACGAGAAGAAAGACTGTTCAATAAATGTTACCTTTATTGACAACGCCCGTCTCTCTATTCTCTACATATTGTGAAAGTAATCTGCACAACAACTGACTGAGTAAAATAACTGTCTATTGTTTCACACAACTCTAGAGATTGACTTCTATCTGAGGAGCAAAGTTGTCATGTTGCACGGTTGTTGGAAAACTAAATCCCTTTTTGGCTGTGCCAGGGAAGCTGATCACTTCCTAATCAGTCAAGAAAGTTTCCAGTGACCTCTGAGCTAGTTGGTAACAACCCAATTAAGTTTAGCATAGTCAGTAGAGGCCTGGAAGATCCGCACTTCTACGTCGATACTACTGTTTATGTTATTCCAATGCGCAGGGCCTATTGGGAAAATAGGAACTACACTACAGTGTGATGTGTGTGGCCGTGTGGATGAGTCGACAACTTGCAACTACAGTGGGATTAAACATTGTGTACTCTCCTCAGCTGCACTGTGTGAATATTCCCAATAAAACAGTTGCACTTGAAAGAGGATAAAAACTAATTGGAATTTAAAACTTTAGAGACTTCTTCAGGAACAACATATTTAATATAATAAAGGCACCTACTGAAAGCATTAGGCATGTCTTTGTTACAGGATTAAAATCAATCCTGGACTTCCCTGCTTAACCCAATGTTAATGAGGGCCTCATTAACGGTTGTGATAGCCCACGTGAAGCGTGGAAACCATTCCGGCCATTACAAGTAGCCTGATGGCTTCAGAACTAATATTTATGTGTCCGGAAACATTGGTCCGAGTTCACTCTGCATGGTTTGGTATCTGGCAAAAATGCTGCAGAGAAGGGACAGGGGCTGCGAGCAAGAGAACAAGCCACGCACACACAATTCTGCACAAGGCTGAAGATACCCCCGATATGAGTGCAGCATGCACCAGCTGCTCATGTGCAAGAAGTGTGCTCACAAGTGCAGCACCAGCGTTTATGCAGATTACCTGACCTTCACGTGTGACTGGTTATCCATGGCGGCGCAGCCCGCAAGACCCTTAGCCTCCTCGCCACCTCCTCTGCCATCCTAGCGCTGCACACTGTGCTGACTCTGCTGAGACGCCTCTGGCTCAGAGTCTGAAGTGCAGCTGATGGCAAGAACTGCGCATGTCAATCTGCGCGAAGGCCAAGCCTGTACTGAGGAGATCCCAGACAAATGCATTATTTTGAACGAGGATGGTGCTAATAAACTCCGCTCCACTGCGGGTGCAAATTGTTTCCCAAACTTCGGGTTTTAATCAGAGCGCAGAGTTGTAAAACCCTGCAAACTCCTCTGGCCGAACACCCACAGATAATGAAAGCCCTGTGGGAGACAAAACTCATAATATGCTAGGCTGGACCGTGACGGTCCCGCCAAGCATATTGATGGCTCTACGGCACTTCAACACATTCATTCAGTTGTCTTTATTTCGATGATTTCATCATAAAAGACTTTGTACATACATCCACAGGGAAAGGAGTACAATAATTCATTTGGATAGGTTAAAAGTACAAGTTTGTGAACAATAAAAAGCACTAGCTTTAAAAATTGAGATTAAAACGGTAAAAACATAGCAAAAATACAGTAAAAATACAACAGTGACAATAAAAATAAAACTGAATGGAATCACTACACAACTACGGTCTGGCCCGAATGATCCACACCCAACCTAGAAATTTTGCCACAGCAATTACTATCGGTTCACTTGTGTCGTACCTTAGGATCCTTAAAGCTACTGACTCCACCCGTGTGCCCAAATTTCTACAAATGGGTTTTAGCCATTTAACACGTGGGGCTTCATAAGCCGGACATTCAAAGAATACATGTCCAATGGATTCCCTACGGTCAGTACACCAGTGACAGAATTCGGTCACCTGTCCCTTCCAGTGTTTAGTAAAAGTTCGGATGGGTAGGGAACCTACCCTTAACTGGTGATGGAGTTTTCTGTCGCTGGACTTGGTAATATTGTCCCAGTATTTTTCTAACGAAGGATCACTTTTAGACTCCAAGAACATACCAGTAAGTGAGGTAGCTGACGATTCTTTAAAGCGATTCTGGCCTATCAAGGACCAGTATAAGCTTTATATAGTTTTTTTGGGGGTAAGGGATTATTAGCGAGATCAGAACACAGATTACTCCAGGAGCAACCTAATTTGCTTAAATCATGGTATGTTTCCCGAACCCAAAATGGATCTAACGTCGAGTATTGCCTTTGCGTAGAGGGCTAATTCAGGGGTGGTCCAGATCCTCCTCCATAGGGCCACTGGTTTGAATCGTGCAATGTCATCAATGAAATGGCAGCCTAAATCCATTAATAGTGGACCAGTGGGACTAGAACAGAGAAGACCTGTGAGAGTCCTTAAAAAATTATTTTGTATTTTGACCATAGAGGATAGGTCCCCAAAACCCCATAGGTCCGCCCCGTACAAGATAGCTGAACCTATCCTGGAGTTAAAAATCTTCAGCGCGGGGCCAATCCTTTTGGTCTGGGATGTTCTCTGTTCTTTAACCAAACAACCTGTGAGCTGGGAAAACTTAAGGGATAGAGTGTCAATTTGGGGCTTTCAACTCATCTTGCTGTCTAAAACTATCCCAAGGTAGGTCATTACATTTTTCTGTTCAAGCTTGGTGTTATTCAGTGTAACATGGCCTACCACAGGTCTCCCCTTACTAAGGACCATAAACTTGGTTTTGATGACATTAACCTGAAAGTCATGGTCTTGGCAAAAAACATCGAACCTATCCAAGGCAGCTTGCAAGCCCCTCTGTGTCTGCGAGAGTAGAAAGGTGTCATCCGCAAACATTAGTAACGGATACTTTGTGCCACCCAATGAAGGAGCGTCTGTCGGAAAAGTAGAAAAATATTGCACAGCCCGGTTAATAAATAACAAAAAAAGGGTAGGTGCTACGACGCATCCTTGTCTTACACCCCGTGATACTGCAAATCTGTTAGTCACCTGCCCTTGTTTGCCCCATCGAACTTGGGCGTAGTTTGCCTCGTGGAGCCTAACTATAACATTTAGAACACGGGTACTCAAAGTACGGCCCGCGGGCCGGCAGCGGCCCGGCAAGCCTTCCTTGGCGGCCCGCGGCTCTTACAGACAGCATACCTGCGTTATTTTTATTTTTGAAAGTGCGAGCAAACACCACTGATTGCAACAGCACGGCCTCAGAGAGACTGGCCAGGTGATTCGAGCGATTTTCAGAGGGCAGCTGCAGGGGCACTAAGAAGAGGTGAACAAAGCCTCATTAACATGTAAATGGTCTTTTAAAGACCTGTTAAGTACTGGGTGCGGCTGTGTTTGTGCAGGGGAAGCTGCCTCATACCGGGCCGACGCGCAGAGTGAGGTGACAGAGGACAGCAGGGACTGAGGAGGGGGGATGGGGGTTGAGGTGGTTTGTGCCCCTTTTGCTAAACATATTGACATTAGCATAAAGAAACAGTGACTATCCTCTGTGCCTTTGCAGGAACTTTTACTGCTGGCTTTCATAGTTAATTAATCTCAACTTCACAGCAGGAATTTTTTCAAAGCACGGGCAAAATAAGATTTTGCATTTGGGTACTCCCTTTGCCATGCAATCTGGCGCCAACTTGCAGTTTCAAGCGGCCAGGCAGCTGCCTACAGTGGCTTAATGTATCCCCGGGACTGGTTAATCTTTCAAATATTGACATCTGAGAAATCGCATCTGTGGTATGACAACATTTTACATAATATTGCTACAATTTAAATAGCATTGCTTCTTCCGAATGGTGAACTTACTAACCTTTATTCCATTCCTTAAAATTTGTCTGCCTTTTCTGCCCTTTGTTCCTCAGCTTTTTTCTAAATGTAAGAGTGCCGAATGCAAATCGCTGCCTGCCAGCATTAAAGACAATAAATCCTATTCCCTGCATTGCCACTTCAACTGCTAAAAAGATGCTAAAATAATCGGATATTTGTGATGCGGGTGACGAAGGGCAGCAGGGAGTGAGAGCCAGGTGAGATAGCAGAGGGTGACAGAGGACAGCAGGGACTGAGGGGGGAAAGAGGGGGAGGTGACGAAGGGCAGCAGGGAGTGAGGGCTGGGTGAGATGGCAGAGATGGCAGAGGGTGACAGAGGTCTGTTCCCTAAAATGGAAATACTATCTGAGGTGGAATCTAAGGAGGAACAGTTGTTAGAAATATCGTCCCCAACCTTCGCCAAGCTAGGGCACGAACTAGATTCACTGTCTAACCGCATCGTCTTTGGGGAAACAGCTGCCATGATTTTACCCAAAGAGGATCTCTTCCCCAATAGCTCTAGAGACAGCCTTTTTTCTGTGAGTGCAATTTCGTGCTCAAGGACAACAGCTGCTCTTGACATAAATTGATCGAGCGTTCCTGACACGGAGCCCCCCACACAGCCCTGTACAATCTTCCTCCCATTTCTTAGATGTAACGCCATCGCAGAACGTAGGATATAGGTATTAAAATATGATAATAGGCTACCTAAAAACCCATATAAAACACATATGAAATGAATCACACGTTGATATGGGCGGGGGTAATGCACAAGACTTGAATTGTGACCCAGCCACGAGCTGAGATGAGAAACTAAAGTTCCAGTCGATAGTCCCACATAAAAAATAATAAAGGCGTAGAGTCTTACATTACAGGTGATTATCCAGCATCGTAGATGAAAGGGAGTGGGTCCCGTCCTGGCCTCGACCGGCCCTGGACAGTCACAGATGGCCCGCCCTTTGCCGGGGCTTCGCCCGGCTCGTCTAGCGCGCGTCCCGCGAGGCGGGGATAGCGGTTAGCTATATATAGCTATGGGGAGGAGCCTGATGGGCATCAGGTGTGAGAAGCACGGGCTGCTGGGACATGCAGTCCTCACAGGTGTCCTGCGGCAGTAAGTGATGGTCAGTCCCGCTCCGTCACCGTCAGTAACTCAGCCCCCAGGTCCTTGCAGGTAACGGGTGCATCCAGAAAGCACAGAAGAGCAGCAACAGCCCGCGGTGAGTGACTCCTTATGAAGCGGCACCCACGGAGCGGGTGCAGCGAAAAGTTGTAGTCCTGCAGCGCTGATGGGCCTCAGGTGTGAGAGGCACGGGGCTGCTGGGACATGTAGTCCTAACGGGTGTCCTGCGGCAGTAAGTGACGGTCAGTCCCGCTTTGTCACCGTCATTAACTCAGCCCCCAGGTCCTTGCAGGTAACGGGTGCATCCAGATAGCACAGAAGAGCAGCAACAGCCCGCGGTGAGTGACTCCTTACTTCAACACCACCCGGGAATGGCAGTTTCCTGGCAGCTGCTGCGTGGTCCCACTGCCCAACTCATAATCGGGCGGTTGGGAAACCCCCACTGCCACGCCCTGACGAGTCTGGCTGTCCTAGAACTGCCAGACTTGTATGTGAGCCCTAGATGTAAATTATATGGAAGGTTTTTTTTTTCGATGCCACATTTATTATAAACATGAAGTAATAAAGACTGTCATTTAGTATTGGTGAGCAAGGTACTCAGTGCTCAGAAGTGATACTTTTTTCCAGGTACGTTGATACGCTTGTCAAACTGCTGGATGGCCTCTATGCATGTTAGCGTATACTTTTATATTCTATTGAGTATTGTGTTGTCATTTTTTGGTCGAAGCCTACCAAACAGCACAGCTATCTGGCTGCAAAGACGTATTGTCTACCTAGCTCTTCTTTTACTCATCCCAAAACCCATCTTACTACTATGATCTCCCAAATAACACTTTCTAGACTCCTCCTTCTTCTATCCCTCCATTATCATAGTCAATCCAACTAGCAGACTTACATGCCCACTGCTCCAATTAACTCCTATTTCCTTACACTAATCCACCACTAATCCTTTTTGGGTTCCAGAGTAGGGTGCTACAAACCAAAAAGCACTTTGACACCTCGTTAGGAGTAGTAACTCAATCTAAATTCATTTACTATTTTTAAAGTGGACATTGTGAGCACATTTAACACTTCTCTCCTTAGCTCTGCTTTTATCTCTGTGCTAGTTTTGTTACAAAGCATATGGTGACACTCTAGCCCTAAAGCCAAATTCTACTCCTAAATGGTTAATTAGATGAATTTATGATAGAGCTATAACAGACTTCATCATTGAAAACAGTATAGATTTTTCAAAGAAACTTCCACGCCTAAAATGATTATCTCAATTGGATTAAAGGTCCTATTTAGCTTAACCTTTTATACATTTTTAGAGTCTGTTCTGAAACATACAAAAGTAATGGCATTATCTTTTGGACATGACTTTAACCTATGCAAAAAATCCTGTATGGAATGGTACCTGTAACCCAATGCATAGTAACATCTACATAAAAGGAGGTTGCCGAAAGGTAGATGGCCCAGCCCTGAATCAATTAGCATGGCATTATAATTAGTTAAGTATCTCTTGCAGTGTCATCCTTTGAGCAACCCAGAGCATCTAGGGGTGACAGCACAGCTTTATGGCACTGTTAGCAATTGGGCTACCGGTTGAGGGTGTGAGCCCTTGTCAAGCGGCAGCCACAATCATAGTCAGGATAAGGCACAAGCAAACCCCAAATTAACCTGTACTGAACTCCCTGGTAGCTTGGCACAGAGCTGTTAGGCTTAACTTAGAGGCAAAGTGTAAAGCATTTGAGCAACACTTCAAACAGTAAAAACACAATACAAAAAGATCCCACACCAAGTTAGAAACATAAAGCAACATTTTAGAAATAAAATACGATCAAAACAACAACAATCCAATCAGTAGAATTGGAGTTATGAATTTTTGAAGAATAAACTGCAATCTAGCGCCCAAAAGCATCAAGCGCCAACTGTTGCAATCTGGTCATGCTGGACCAGGTCTAAGTCAAAAGTTTAGGTGCACTGCGATGGAGCGTGGGTCCAATATAGTCCTGCTGAAATGTTACTTTCTCAAGTTTTGTGCCAAGAGCCACATTTGCATGAGAGAGAGTTTCCAAGAGCAAGGAGGGTATTGCAGGTGACAGTCGGCGTGGTGCAAAAAGCAGGCCAGGCATCGTAAACAGGCAGGAAGGAACTTCACGCTGGCGATCTCCCACAAGCTGACGATGCTGCTGTGCAAAGAGACAGACTGGAGGCAGCTCGCACTGATTTTAAGTGCAAGCACTCCTGTTCACTGTTGCAAAGAGCCCAAAAATATTAATTTAGGAGCTCAAGAGCCCCACCAAGGGTTCAGGATATGAGGGGCACCTCTTGGGGTCAGATAATCACTGAAGATGGTTCCAGGAGTTGTTATCTCCCTAAGGCTAGGATCAGGAAGCCAGCAGATTAGCCCTTTGAGTCACTCTGTGGTCCTGGGTTCAAGATGGAGATACAGGTTCAGTTCTTCTTCCCCTGGCGAGAAGGGGGGGGGGGGGATCAGCACAGCAGGGCAGTAGTTCCTTGTAGAGCAGCAGTCCATCAGCATGGCAGACCTTGTAGTAGCACAGCAGTCCTTCTTTCCTGGCATAGTTTCCACAGGTCCATAAGTGTACTG
Organism: Lissotriton vulgaris; assembly: GCF_964263255.1. Taxonomy (NCBI): domain Eukaryota; kingdom Metazoa; phylum Chordata; class Amphibia; order Caudata; family Salamandridae; genus Lissotriton; species Lissotriton vulgaris. Next base: position 19,048 of record NW_028252997.1, read on the forward strand.
AAGTGGTGGTGTTAAAAGTCATTCTTTTATACACAGTTCTGCCTTTGTAGACAGGAGAAGCTTCTGGAGGCATGCTTAAAAGTGCATAGATGCCCTGACTCCCCTGTCCTGGTTCTAGACAAACTACAGGCAGTATTCTGCCCTTAGTGTGGAGACAGGACACTGCCTATTTAGGTATAAGTGAGGGTGGGCCCAGCTCCTCCCTCCCATCCTGCAAGTGATTGCCCAGCCAGTCACACCTAAGCTCCCACTGTGTGTGGCTGTTTAAGAGAAATACAGAAAGCCCAACTACACCCAATCATGAGCAAATTGCTAAGGTAGAAAAATGCCAACTTTCAGTGGCATTTCCAGAATTGTAATTTAAAATCTGATTGCACTATAAATTAGGATTTTAAATTAGGTTTCAAGAGACACCAAACATGAATCAATTATCTCTTCCCATTTGAAAATTCCACTTATAAAATGTAATGAGGCAACTCCAACATTATCTTATGGGAGAGATAGGCCTTGCAGTAGTGAAAAACGAATTTAAGAGTTTTTCACTACTAGGGCAGGTAAAACCTGAACGTACATGTCCAAATTTTTAAATACACTACATCCTGCCTTGGGGCTGTCCAGGGCCACCTTTAAAGGTGAATCATATATATAAAGAAGAAAGATTTGGGCCTGGCAAAAAGTATATTTTGCCAGTCAAAATGGCAGTTGAAACTGCAACACACGCTCTGCAATGGTATATCTGAGCCATGCTTCTAGGGCTACTTAAGTGGGTGACTCCTAAGTGCTGCAGGCACACTAGTAAATTAAATATGCCAACTGGGCATAAGCCGATTTCATCAAGTTTAGAGCAGAAAGCACAAGCCCCTTTGCACTGATTAGCAGTGTTTGAGCGCACAGGGTCCTGAGGCCTACAAAAATGAACTCAGCAAAAAGGAGGACAGAAGGCAAAAGGTTTGGTGCTGACCCTGCAGAAAAAGGTATTCAGTCAAAATATCGAGTTGGAAATGTCGACTTATACAAATATTGAGTTTTAAATCTCGTGTCACGAAAATATTGACAGCAAGAATATCATGGTCAAGAATATAAAATTTAAGGTAAGGAATATCGATTTTAAAAATATAGAAATCATTAATATCGTTTGAAAAAATATAGGGGCCCATGTGGGCAGTGGCCATCCGCCCAACATCCTAGACCGCCCACCACCCATTTCACCTGCCATATTAGTATGGCGGGGGAGCGCGGCGGACGGGAAGACCATCCGCCGCTTTAAAGGGTTTCGTATGGTGGCGGTATCTGCTAGACACCACCATCCATATCAGGATGCAGGCGGGAGGGAGTCTCTCCGTGCGGCATTCCCGCTCGGAAAGGCATGTGGACTTCTAGGTTGGGGGCCCTTTGCGTGTCCCCAGGAAGTTGAGGGTGAGGGGGCACATGGGGGTACCTATGGTACCCCCCTACATGTACATGCACAACATGGCAGGCATCACGCGGAGCCACGACATGCATTTTTGGCATTGCGGTGAGCGGTTCTGAAAGCACCGCCCGCCGCAATGTTAAAAATGCAGGATGCACCAGCCAGTGTGGCGGGCCCATCCTAATGTTACCCATGGGAACCCCGCACATATGGCAGGCGGTCCCTTTTTACCGTCAGGATGTTCACCTGCCATCCTAATGATGCCATTAGTTGTTTAAAATATTGATTTTTGAATTAGTGCAATGTATTGCACTATATATTTTAAATGTATGAGGTGTATTTATTTTGTATAAGTATTGTTTATGTTTTTTATTATATGTGTTACATTTTTAGTGGATATTACTTTTTTTTATTTAGATTTTGTGTTTTTTAGTTCTGTAACAGGTTGTTGCTTTAAAGGGGAATATGGTAGGAAGTAATTTGATTTTAATAAATTAAGGAATATTTTTCATGTATTAATATTTATTTCATTTACATTTTATTATGATAATCATGTTTTTAATTTTGTTTGATACATTCTATGTGTGGGTTGTGAGGTTTATAGGGGTTTAAGGTGGGAAGTAATTTATTATTAATTAATTATCAATTAGTACTTGAATATAATTATTTTATTAATTGATAATAATTCTGGTAATTGTGTAATTCATTTTAGATGCAGGTTGTGGGGTTGATAAGGGTAAAGGGTGAGAAGTAATTTATTTTTAATTAGGTAATAATGTGTTTATAATTAATAATACATAATTCATAATTAATTGTGTTAATTATTTAATTAGATTTTTGTGGGGTGTGCGTTTTGGGCTTATAGGGGCAAAAGGTGGGAAGTTCCCTATTTTTAATTAACTAATAATTAGCTGTTAATTAACAATAATTAATTAATTGACAATTAAATAAGGAAATTGTGTATTTAATTTTAGTTGTGGGTTGTGGAGTTTTTAGGGATAAAGGTTGGGAAGAAATTTATTTTTAATTAATTAGTAATTAGTTAATAATTAATATCAATTAATTAATTGAAATGCATAAGGGTAGTTGTTTTTGTGTGTGTAGGTTCTGAAAAGTATAGGGGAAAAGGGTGGGAAGTTAATTAATTTGTATATTTTTTATTTTTTGTTTTGTTAATAGTATTCGTTTAATTGATAATTAACTATGTTAATTATGGAAATAAATTTTTGATGTGGGTGGAGTGTAAACTACATATAAGTAATAGTTAATGTTTTTGGTAATAAATCATTTCTAAATAAAAATATTTATTTGTTTGATAATAATTTTTTTATTTTCTTTAATGTAATATTTGTAGGTATTTGTGACATAAATGTAACATTATAATATGTTTTTATTTTTTATTTTTCATAATAAATATATTTTTATTTTTAATATATTTAGATATTTTTTGCTTTTAAAAAAATATATTTTTATTTTGTTGATGATATTGTGTTTGTTTTTGATTTTTGTAGCGGTCCAGTTCCGCCCGCTTCGTAGGCGTGCGGACTGCTACCGGCAGAAAAGTGTCGGGCGGTAAATCTCACCGCCGCGGTCATCACCGCCATGCTAATGGGACCGGCTGTTTTCTGGGTTGCGATCGCGGGCGGATGTCCGCCGCCAGTCCGGCGGTTGCTTCCACCGGCCTGGCGGCGGCCATCTGCCCGTCATCCCAATAAGCCCCTAAGTTACTCTGACTGTGGAACCAGTAATTTGCTTGTTAAGGCACAATGTTCTCTATATTGTGAACCAGCAGCATATCTATAGGCACTCTCCTATATACACTTCACCCTTGCTGACTGAATGCTATAATTACTCTTTGTTCCAATAGTTCTATTCCTTACCCCTAATATGTCACCATTTATTTATTTATTTTATATTCTTATATAGCGCCTGAATAGACCCCCGAAGGGGTATCTCCGCGCTTTGCCAGTAAGAATATAACTCCAGATGGTCTTGTTCAGAGGGGATAGTACATATTGCCAGGGGAAAGTCAATTGCTGGAAAATAAGTGTGTTTTTAAGATCTTCCGGAAAGTCAAATGGCTGGTGAGTGATCTCAACTCAAGAGGTAGAGAGTTCCAGAGCCTTGGTCCCATATGGACAAGTGCTCGGCCTCCTTGCCTGGACTTCTTTATTCTAGGTACCTGCAGAAGCTGCAGGTTACCAGAGCGCAAGGAGCGCCCAGGGGCATATGGCTGAAAGATTTTGGCCAGATATTTTGGACATTCGCCTATCACACTTTTGTGAATAGTGCATAGGGTCTTAAACTGTACTCGCTTCCTCACTGGTAACCAATGGAGTCTGGTCAGCAGGGGGCGAGAAGGAGTCCTAGAAGGAACATTAAGGACTGTCCTTGCTGCCGTGTTTTGGATCACTTGTAACTTTTTAAGTTGCCCTTCATTAGCTCCTAAAAGAAGGCCGTTACAATAATCCACTCTGCTGATGACTAGCGCCTGCACAAGTGTTTTCCTGTGGCAGTCTGGCAGATAGGGGAACACTCTTCTTAGCATCCCAATTGCCCGAAAGCAGGTACTAGCCACTTGATTTACATAGTCTTTAAAAGTGAGTGTCTGATCTAATAACACTCCCAGGTTTTTGACCGTGCTCTTAGGGCTGGGAACAGGTCCTAATTCTAAGGGCCACCATTCATGTGACCAATGTATTGCTGCTTGTCCAAACAACATGACCTCTGTTTTACCTACGTTGCATTGAAGACAGTTTGATGACATCCATTCAGATATTGCTCTCATTCCATCTGCAAAAGATCTTTTTATTGCAGGTGTCAGACTTTTAAAAGGAAAGAGGAGTTGGGTGTCGTCAGCGTACGACATCGGGGTAAACCCAAATGATCTTGCTAAGTTGGCTAAGGGGGCCACATACACATTAAATAGTGTCGGGCTTAGACAAGAGCCCTGTGGCACTCCCTTATTGAGCTCCCTGTGGATGGATTTGTGGGAGCCCAGCCTAACTTCTTGGGAGCGGCCAGATAGAAAACTTTCCATCCATGACAGAGCCACTCCTTCCAGGCCTACGTCCTTTAAACGATTGAGAAGCATCTTGTGAGACACCGTATCAAAAGCGGCGGAGAGGTCCAACAGCACCAGAATCATAGAGCTGCCCTCATCCAGTGCCATTTTGATGTTATTGGTCACTGTTTGAAGGGCTGATTCGGTGCTGAGGTTAGGCCTGAACCCAGATTGTGAGTAGTCCAGGCCCTCCGTCGCTTCAAGATGTTCTGATAGATAGGTGTTCACGTGCTTCTCAGCTATCTTGGCGATGTAAGGCAAGAGTGAGATGGGACGCAGGTTTGAGAGGTCTGTCCATGGAGATGCCGCTTTTTTCCGTATTGGGTTTACCACCGCTCTTTTCCAGTCTGCCGGGACCTGTCCTTTCATGAGAGAGATGTTAATAACACTCTGTATGGAGGGTCCCAAGAGAGAAATCAGAGGGGCAACCATCTTGGCAGGGAGGAGGTCATTAGGAGATCCAGATTTAATGTGGGTGATGAGAGGAAGGAGCTCTGTATTGTCAATTGGAGGAAAGGATAGTAGCAGATGTTTGTTATGCTTTAGCGGGATCGGGATAGGGGCTTATTGGTATCACCCATGTTGTTGTTGGCTGCCACTATTCTTTCATAAGTAGTGTTTATTTTGTTCTAAAAAAAAAAAGCGATATTTCATCGCATAGAGTCAGCGAGAAGTCATCAGAGCTCTCACATGCAGCGGATTTTACAAAATTCTGCAAAATTTTAAAAAGCTCCTTGGGACAGTTACCCGCTTCTGCTAACTGTTGCATTAGGCGGTTTTTCCTGGCTTGCTTTATATTTTTATAGTATGTTAGTTGGGCATGTAGAAAAACTGCTCGAGCCTTCTCAGTTTTATTTCTTCTCCATTTTTTCTCTGCTCGTCTACATTTCTGCTTTTCTTCCCTTAGCTCATGTGTGTACCAGCTTTCCTGCTTAGAGGAGGGGTACTCTTTATGTAATTTTAAAGGGGCCAAAATATCAATGGCTCGCTTGATTGAGTCATTGAGTTTAGCCAACGCTGTATCTGCTGTGTCTCCTGCCAATATGGTGGGTTGTATCCAGATTTCCTGTAGGTTGTTGACGGAGATTTTATGCCATTGACGGCGCCAGGTAGGGGGAGATGGTACTTTATTAGTGGATCTCTTTGGAGTCAGTAGTTTAATTTCTAAGAGGAAATGGTCTGTCCATAGAATCTCTCTTGCTGGAAGGCAGGTTAGTTTGGTGCCGTTGGAAAAAACTAAGTCTAGCGTGTGGCCACCCCTATGTGTAGGTCCTTTATTTTGTAATTCTAGACCTAAATTTAGTAGATCCATGACTAAAGAACAGGATTCAGGTAGTGCTGGCTGATCTACATGGATGTTAAAATCTCCCAAGAGAATAAAGTCTTCTTTAGATTTAAGACGGGGAGCTAACAGCTCTTGAAGAGTGAGCGCAAAGTCAGGGTTTGGTCCTGATAGGCGATAAACCGGAGCGCCTTTCCAGGAGGTGTGGCTGGTTAGGTCGATTTTAAAGATCATAATTTCTAGATGTAGACTTCGGTGTTGCTCGAGTATAGTGACCTTTATGTCGTCCTTATGTATTATCGCCAAACCACCGCCTGTTTTCACTTCTCTGTCTAGGTGTTTAAACTTATATCCAGATGGGATCCCCATTGCTATAGCTGTGATTGTATGGGGCTTCATCCATGTTTCAGTGAGAAAACATATGTCCGGCTGAATAGTATTGACTAGATCCCAAACCTGGTGCTGGAGTTTGGGTAGGGATCGTACATTTAGAAGGAAACTCTTCAGCCCTTCTAAAGGAGTGTCTACCTCTGAATGGGTATTACTGCTGATTGTTTGACGGCGGCACTGTAGACATGAAAAACCTCCCTCTACTGTCTGCCATGGTATTTTAGGGCAGCATACAAAAGGCGGCTTTAGATCTAATAGAGTTTGGGCAGAGTATGTTATGTGTTGTTTGCTCATACCTGTTGGAGATGGGCGAGCTGGGGCAGAGTCCATGGCCCCTGTGCCCCGTCCTGACACCGACAGGCGCAGACGGGCAGCTCTTTGGCGGGTCTTAGGCGGGGCTGCGCGCGATCGCTGCGCGCTCCGGGAGGTGCGAGGGCTAAATAGCCCTGTGTGCAGCCACTAGAGCGCTAACCGCTCCTAGTGGGACCGGAAGTGCCGCAAATGCCTACCACCCCCTTGCTACAATGGGAGGTGGGAGGCGGCAACCAGCGCTGTAAGCGACTGTGGAGGCACACGAGGGTGGCTAGAGGCAAGTGTTGCTGCAGAGTGAATGCGGGAAATGCGATTTTCAATTTTAAAAATTATACACAGTTTTAAAATTCAGTGCAAGTTCAATTCTAAAAATGACACAATCACTATCACGTACTTTTAAAACCCTCAGGAGCGAGGCTGACCGGCAAGCGGGTCGGAGACACTGCCACCGTCTCTTTCCCGCAGCGAGCTCCTCCGGTGCTCCGCCTAAATAGCCCTGTGTGCAGCCACTAGAGCGCTACCCGCTCCTAGTGGGACCGGAAGTGCCGCAAATGCCTACCACCCCCTTGCTACAATGGGAGGTGGGAGGCGGCAACCAGCGCTGTAAGCGACTGTGGAGGCACACAAGTGTGGCTAGAGGCAAGTGTTGCTGCAGAGTGAATGCGGGAAATGCGATTTTCAATTTTAAAAATTATACACAGTTTTAAAATTCAGTGCAAGTTCAATTCTAAAAATGACACAATCACTATCACGTACTTTTAAAACCCTCAGGAGCGAGGCTGACCGGCAAGCGGGTCGGAGACACTGCCACCGTCTCCTTCCCGCTACTGTCTCTCCAAGCATATCTTACAGTTTTAACATTCTCAAGAAATTTAGCTACTACCCTTTTAAAACAACCTGCACCCAGAGCTCAATAATAATGCTGACAACACCATCAAACACTGACTGCTCAGATAACACCATGAGACGCTCATTGCAGACTAATTTAATTTGTCAATGAAACAGTAGTTAGAAAAAATTGAGTTGATTTTGTCCTCCAGCAAATTTCATTATATTTTTTCTCAAAGGCCAACCAGTTTCATGCAACTCTAAAATCCTTTATGCCCTTACGCTAATTATTTCCTCCTGCGCAATTTTCAATTATCACTATCTTGATTTTTGAAAACTTTGATTGAGGCACCTGATGAAGACCAGGAATTATTGGAATCCCAATTCCAATTTCTGCTTGATGCCAAAAGAGGGATATTGTCTTATTTTCAATGTTTGCCCACTCCGTCAACATCTCTTTCCCCATTGCTTTATCACCCATTATTGCCCAGGTACAACCATTCCTTTATTCTCCACTCCTCCAGCAATTTTATCTAACTCACCACATGCACTACTTCCTACCTCTTCAGCTACCCTTAATAATCACAAATCCTTCAGTTAGGATGATGGTGTGTTTTCCTCAATATCTACTAGTAATATATGTTTTTTTTCTAATCACTACATCATACACCCCCTGGCTGATTCCTGTCTGGCACAATGCCAGTAGTCACTTGGATAACCCCCTACCTACTATTCTACCCCCAGGCACATCTAAGACTTCCCCACAGTCGAAGTTTCAACCCCGCCTTCCTCATCATCATATTTCGTCCTCCGAGAAACACTTCCAAACAGATCCTTCATTACATTCTCCAAAAACACTGGAGAACCTATGCCCACTTCCTCTGCAGATCTACCTCCCGTTGCTATGATTAAGTGTGATCATTTAGTCCCTGGTTATGGAAAGAATCTGAACAGTGGCTGCTTTCTCTCCCCCTCATCGGAGAGAAGGTTTAACAGTTGAGTATGTTATGTGTTATGTTACACAGCACAGTAAACATTTGTGGCATGTACACATCCCAAAGTTCCCAAAAGTTTGAGATTCATAGATCAGATGGGACCAACACCAGCCCTGCAAGATTCTACAACACACTTCAAAACCCCAACATTGTCTCTTCAATATGCAAAGTTTAATAATGACAATAAAATTTGCATCTCATTTTCCTTGTCTTATTAGCTACAAAAATACTTGTTTAATATTTATTGTACGGTCAAAATTATCTAAATGTTGGTGAGTTATGTTATTATAGTCCTGTTTCAGAACATGCTGTTATCTATTTCTATGCACTAAGGGCCCCATTAGGATGACGGGCGGACATTGTCCGCCCGCCACCCTATCGTAGAACGGGACCACCCGCCATAAGGGCGGGGGTCCCGTGGGGGGAATTAGGATGTGCCCGCCTCAGTGGTGGGCACTTCCTGTAGTTTTTGCATTGTGGCGGGCGGTGCACTCTGCATCGCCCGCCACAATGTAAAAAATGCTGTTTTGCATTTGCATATGCAAAGCGGCAGGCACCGCGCGGTGCCTGCCGCTTTGCATATGCAAATGTGGGGGGGTACCATAGGTACCCCCCATGTGCCCCCCAGACAGTGGCGCCAACCTGGGGGCCCTGCAGGGGGCCCCCGCAGCAATCACCGCATGCCTTTCCGTGGCGGCATTGCCGCCGCGGAAAGGCCTCTGCTTTTTGCCATTGTAATATGGCTGGCGGTGTCCATTGGACACCGCCACCATATTAATCTATTACCGCCGCGGTCGCAAGCCGACCGCGGGGGTAAAGTGGCGGACGGTCTTTCCGTCCGCCGCTGTCCCCTCAGCCATCCTAATCAGGCGGAGGGGAACACGAGAGTGGTTTTCGGGCGGATTGCCTGCGCCTGGGTGGCGGTGGCCACCGCCACCCTGGCGGAGGCAATCCACCCGATATCGTAATGGGGCCCATAGGCTTTCTCAAATTATTGTCCTATTTCTGTGCTTGATGTGTTCCTCTTTGACTGGTTTTGAACATTTGGTCAGCTTATCATGATATGCTTCCCAGTGTTGCATGTGTGCATGAGGCACATGTTGAATGTAATAACCATTGCAATGTAATTTGTTTGCATATTCCTGTGCCATGTGATGTCACAAATGTGCATCATAGAATTATCAGTTCCATAACACTTGTCCAGACAATATAATTCTATTGGATATGATGACACCTTTTTTCTCAATGATAATGCAGTTTCCTTTTGCTATCGAATGCCTACTTACATGTGTTATATGATAACACATGTCTAATTTGTCAGCGAGCACAGTTTAAGTCCCTCACTCTCTATGCTAATATTCTATGCCTCCAAGAGACACATATAGATGGCGCACAAATACATGTTTTGAAGACACTGGCGTTTAGGGTGATAAGTGCAAATACACAGGGCGCTTGGGTTCGGAGGGTTGTGATTTTGGCCAAAGGAGGCAGGCTGCAGTTTAACCGAGTAAACTCGGACAAATATGGCTGCTGGGCAGTCACTGGATGTCAATATGGTGCCGGCAGAAATTGACGCTTTGTACAGTATATGGAAGCAACTGTGATGATCCAGTCGTGATGGATGATATATCAAGTGAACTTGCTCAATGGCCTCTTTCGCTCATTGTTTGTGGTGATTTTAATATTAATTTACCCAGTGACTAGTCTATGGAGGAGGGGTGTCGATACGTGGGTAGAAAGCCAAAGGTATTTAGAACGCTAAAGAATTTGTGTCAGACTCATGGGTTAGTTGATGGGTGGCAGGTCGGAAAGTCAATTGATCCAGGGTATACATATTTTTCTAACCCACACCTCACCCATGCCAGATTAGACTATGTGCTCATTTCTAACTCTTTAAAATCAAAATGCCAAATAGAGAAACTACCACAGGTCTTATCGGACAATAATCCAATAATATGTAGTCTAGAAATAGAGACGGCCAACCCTAATATAAGGTCTTGGACATTTGATAGATCTCTGTTTTTAGATTTAGGATATTGCACATATATGAGACAATGGATCCAAAGGTTTTTGGAAGATAACTTAGGGATTACCACAATCAAAATAGTATGGGATGCACTGAAGGCTGGAATTAAGGGTGTAACACTACGGTGTTCCCTAAATTGTGGTAAATATTTGATTTACCGTCTTAATTTCTATGCAGGTAAGTACTTAAACAAAAATAACTCAATCGGAAAGAAAGAGGCAGAGTCCGTGGTGTTAGAGTTCTTAGGGGTTTTATTCCTTAAAAAGGAATGGTCATGGTACCAGATCGGATATCTTGTTCCTGCCACCACTGGGGTGCAGGAAGGGATAGAGCATACTTTATTGACAAGACATAATTTTTATACTTAAAGCATATACTGAAAACCAATACAGTAGGCGTAACAGCTGAGAGAAACAAGATAAGAGCATACACGTGTTAGCAATACGTAATCAAGAGGCGTGAACTGGGCGTGAACATAGAGGGGTGTGCTAGAGAACGTCATATGTAAGTGTCACAAGTAGGTGGGTACTTGGCAGAGTTATGCAATGTCAGCAGAAATCTGAGGCCTGGATGCGCGCGCAGCTGCATGACGTGTGATTGACGTGGAACTGGAAGGTGCAGGGGACTTGACATTTACACTAGCGGAAAGAGACAGAAGTCTGGCATGTCAGATCAACTCGTACCTAGATCATATCTGATATCTGATGTTTGGGAACCATATTATCTAGAGGGAAAGGTCTCTTGGGCAGAGGCTATTATATACTGACTGTGAGTGCGTGTATAGGCGTCTACGTGTCTGCATGAGATGCGAGGAGGCATGGGCCTACCATGGTAACAGAGGCTATGAATTACTTGCATGAAGACAGTGAGGCCAGGCCCTTTGCTCTACAGCTGGAAAGATGTTTACTTGAACTAGTAGGCAGGAATGTATGTTAAGGAGTGGAACAGATAATTCGAAGGTTGAATACAGTCTTGGCAGGCAGCAGGCTGAGCTACGCGCCGTTAGCCGCACAGGGAGTAAGGCAGAGGTCACGGGTACAGAGGCAGCCCAGGCTGAGGCGTTCAGAGTCAGAAGGCAGGAAAAGGCTGGATGGCAGAATTCAGGGCCTACTTCGCCTGAGCTGAAAAACGTGTAAAGTACACTACATAAAGACGTTGGCATGGCATACTTAGGAACGGAATATTCAACCCGTTCAGGGCGGATCTGAAAGAGGACATGTTAACGTTGGACGCAAATGTATTTGCGTCTTCATAGCTGGCACAGGAGGGAAGTTACATGCACTTTAGGCTGGTACATGGAGACGGTGGGGTACACGTTAGGGAACATTTCTTGACCATAAAATGTATATTTCCTCATTCCCTCCTTGTTCCCTACGGACCCTTCATGATATATCGATTCTCATAAACCGATCAGTCTGTTCTTGTAACATTATTTGCTCTTCTTTCTTCTTTTCGCGTTTTAAGTGAAAACTGGAACGTGTAATACATGAAGTGGCGCACAGACCACAAATCGCTGGCCCACACTGTAGGCACAGGCAGCAACTGAATACTATGACAAGGGTAATGCCCAGGAAGGATAGGATCTTCCATCCCCAGGCGGTCAACGTTGTCCAGAACCAACCGGACCAAGTCCAGGTGCCTGGATTCTGATGTATCAAACTTGCAATTTTATGAAGACGTGTAATTGTGAGTGAACGGGTACGGAAAGAGGGGCAGAACTCCCTTGTATTTCTGATAGGGAGGGAGTCGGCCACATATCCAACAGTTTGTAGCATTATTAGTCTGATGGGAGTGATGTAACATACTAATGAATGTATTGTTGCGCAGCGCAAGTCTGTAAGATAATTCATGGGGGGGTAACTCACTAAAAGAATGTTCAGCAGTGACATTGTAAGCAGATTGTTCACGCTTGAAGATAGGGTAGTATATAGGAAGCAATATACTGGCAACAATAATCAGAAGACTTAGAAAAAACATAATCAATAATGTCACTATACAGTGACTACGGAGTGATTTACAATATGTACGTTTCTTGAGTTGTCTCTCTCTCTCTCTATCTCGATCTAGGGGATACATGTCAGAAACTATTTAACCGATTCACCTAGGGGAGGACTTAAACAATTAAACTGTCTGACTTGCTAGATCGAAGCTTTGATCGATACTCCTCTTGGGGAGTTTTCTCTCTTTTTGGAACTTTAAAGTCTTTAGTATCGAGGCAGTCCTTGGAGGGGGTGGACGAGTCAGTCTCTGGCAATAGTTCATTACATTTTTTAATATGACTCGTGTGGATCCACCCCTTTCGGCCTTCCACTTTGATTGCGGTCCTCGTGGTAAGAAGGACGATCTTCGGCTCCTTCCAGCGGGGCTCCAGCGGGCTTTTCCTGTCGAAGTTACGAATTAGGACTGTATCCCCGGGACGGACATCGTGTGGCTTTACATCAGTGTTGTCGGGGAAGGCTGCAGCAACCTGTGAACGACATGATTGGAGTGCAGACATCAAGGAGGCAAGGTAATCTGTCAGCATGTTACAATCAACATCGGTTATTTTCCTAGGCATGGGCGTCCCCCACATATTTGGTGGTCGTCCAAAGACCACTTCATACGGGGATAGTCCTGATCTCGAATGGGGGACCATTCTCATGTAGAACAGTGCAACTGGCAGGGCGACTATCCAGTCGACCCCTTTCTCTTTACAGATTTTAGCAAGGCGTGTTTTCAGTGTCTGGTTATGCCTCTCTACAAGGCCAGCGGCTTCGGGATGTCGGACGCAGTGGAATTTCCACTGATATCCCAGCAAAAGAGAAACCTGTTTCATGAGCTCGGATGAGAATGGCTGTCCGTTATCTGAGTACACGACACGGGGCAAGCCGTACCGTGGGAAGAATTCACGAACCAGCTGCCTGGCAGTGGTCGGAGCAGTGTAATCTGAGACTGGATATGCTTCGGTCCAACGGGAAAGTGCACAAACAACTACGAGGACGTACTTAAATCCTCGACAACGGTCCATCTGGATATAATCCATCTGGAGGACTTCAAAAGGGTGATCAGGAGGATGGAATCCACCTTGCTCTACAGGGACGCTTTTACCTGGATTGAACTGACAACAGATCATGCAAGTACGCACTTTCTGTTTTGCTGCTGCTCGTAAGTGTTTGTTGTACCAGAGATTCTGTAAACTGTCTAACATAGCTTTTTCTCCTAGATGTGCTGGACTATGTGCTGTATTTATTATGACTTGAACCATAGAGTCGGGGAGAAACCATGTAGATTTTCCCTTTGTCATCCAACCTTGATCTGTCTGGATCCCTCCTAGTTCAGTCCATTTCTTGATTTCGTCTGGAGTAGCATGTGTCTGAATATCGATTACATCTAGTGTGGGATCCTTAACTGTCATACAATGTGTCGGTACTATTGTCTTTGTCATATCAGTTGTCTGGGTGTGAGTCAATGCTGTATGTTTTGCTGTTTGGTCTGCCAGGTCGTTACCCTGGGAAACGGAATCTGTAACTTTAGTATGTGCTTTACATTTCATGATGGATATGCCTGAAGGCAGATGTATTGCTTCTAACAGTGCTTGAATGAGAGGACCATGTTGGATCTTGGCACCGTGAGAGGTCAGGAAACCTCGTTCTTGCCATAACACTCCGAAGTCGTGTACGACTCCGAAAGCATAACGTGAATCTGTGTATATGTTAACATTTCTGTTCTTGGCTAGTATACAGGCTCGGGTCAGAGCGATGAGCTCTGCTGCTTGAGCGGACAGTGTATCAATACGATATGTTTCTTTTACTTCAGTTTCAGTGGTCACTGCATAGGCGGCCACTAATTCTCCTGTGTTTGTTCTCATACATGAACCATCCACATAAAGTGTTAGGTCTGGATTTGTCAGTGGAACATCGGTTAAGTCTCGTCGGGGCTTTGTTACTGCATTAATGATCTCTATACAATCATGCGGGGCTGAATTAGTCATAATCGAAGGTAACAATGTTGCAGGATTCAGGATGTTACAGCGTCTGATTTCTATGTGTGGCTGGAATAGTGTCAGTTCATAACCTGTCAGTCGTGCTATAGTCAAGTGTTGAGTCTGGGTTCGATTTAAAAGAACCTCTACAGAATGTGGGACTTGTACTGTTAATTGATGTCCTAAAACAATTGAATCGCTCTGTCTGATTGCTAGGGCTGTCGCTGCGACTGACTTTAAGCACGCAGGAAGCGCCTGGGCTACTGAATCCAATGTACTTGAAAAATAAGCGCAAGGCTTATGTGAACCTGCTTGATCTTGAGTGAGGACAGACAACGCTGTACCATCACGTTCTGTAACAAAAAGCGTAAAAGGTTTGCTGTAACATGGTGTTGCTAAAACTGGTGCTTGACATAAAGCTTTCTTTAATTCCTCAAAGGCCTGTGTGTGTTCCTGAGTCCAAGGAAGGGCAGTCGAAGTCGCTGCCTCCTGTGTTGTCAACTGAATGAGTGGTTTAGCTAGAAATGCATACTGGGGAATCCATTGTCTGCAGTACGAGGTGAGGCCTATAAAGGCCCGCACTTCCTTTTGTGTCTGGGGTTGTGGCATATTTACAATTAACTGAATGCGGTCAGGAGTGAGCTGTCTCCCCACTTTGGACAGCAAGTGACCCAAGTACACAACTTGCTGAACACAGAATTGTAGCTTCGAAGGAGACACCTTGTGCCCCTTGTCGGCCAGAAAATGTAGAACTGTCAGTGATGCTTGTTCACATTCGGGTTCACTTCGTGCGGTGATCAGCAGATCATCGACATATTGCAGTAAAGCGGTGTTAACTGGCATTTGAATACAATCGAGTTGTCTTTTCAGTGCTTGACTATAGATGCTGGGGCTTTCTGTGAATCCTTGAGGTGCGCGTGAAAATTTGAAACTTCGTCCATTTAAACTGAATCCGAAGAGGTATTGGCTCTCTGGGTCAATAGGGACACTGAAGAAGGCGTTCTTGAGGTCAATTACAGTAAAGAACGTTGCTTCTGAATCGATAGCAGTCAATAGGGATGAGATGTCGGGAACCACAGGGTACTGTGGAACGATGCATTTATTCAGTTCTCGTAAATCAATCACCAGCCGATATACTGGCGGTGCATTGGTATCAGTACGTTTAAGAATCGGAATGATAGGGGAATTACAGATATTGGAGTCGGTCTCTATGACCACTCCTTGGGCAATGAGCTCTTCAATGATTTCCAGTAAAGCCACTACAGCATCGGGTGGTAACTTGTATTGTCTGATACGCGGCAAAACAACTCCTGGTCTGAGTGTAACACGGTATGGTGTAATGTGCATGCAACCTACATCGGTTGGGCCTTGTGCCCACAAGTGTTTCGGTACATTCTTCATTCTGACATCGAACTCTCGTAATACATAGTGACCCTTAAAGTCACGCAAAAAGAGTCTAACTCCTTCCGGAGAACAACATATCACAGCTCCTAGAGCCTTCAATGTTTTGATACCTAACAGGTTTTCTGGACATGATTTCGTCAGTAACAAGTCTGTAACACGTGATAATGGACCCACAGCCAGGGGGACTGGTTTCGATACCTCATTTACAATAGGCTGTCCTGAAAAACCAAGGGAAACGTTCTGTGAGCCTGAGAGGGGTGCCCCTGGGACTTCATTATGGCTAATTGTTGTGCGACTTGCCCGTGTCAATTAAAAATTTTCTGTCTTTTCCCAATACTTGA
Organism: Lissotriton vulgaris; assembly: GCF_964263255.1. Lineage (NCBI taxonomy): Eukaryota > Metazoa > Chordata > Amphibia > Caudata > Salamandridae > Lissotriton > Lissotriton vulgaris. Next base: position 35,062 of record NW_028252997.1, read on the forward strand.
CTGTGTACATAAGGACCCTCTTGATCTACAGGAATCTCAATAAGAGGCAAGCCAACCTCCCTCTCTAGGCTGTTTCATGTGTATCGCTGATAATCGGGATAATCAGATTGGGCATACTGGCACATCTGCCGTGAAACTTGCTGCGTTGCGGCTATGGGCTGTGACTGTGACTGTGATACCGCTGCTGTCTGTGCTGTATGTGGAGCATGCATAGGTTGGGAGTTCTGTGAAGTCTGTTGCTGAACCTGGTCTTGTCTAGGCGGATGCGGTCTTTCCTTAGTTTTACCTGTTGCTATATTGTGTTTCAGGACTGGACATTCATGTACGTAGTGACCTGGCTGCTTGCAATAGTTGCATGTCCCTTTAACGGGAGCTGCTGAATTTCCTGTCTGGGTCGTACCCTTTCTCTGGCCGTCGGCTGGAACCGACTGTGCCACTAACATTTTCATTTTTGTGTCTTTCATACGTCTCTGTTCGTGATCCTGTTCTTCTCTAATTCTGTTCTGGTGGTATTGTAACATTTGTAACATCTGTGATGGCGTATTTGCTTGCCATGTACTTTCAACTTTATATACACAATTCTTGACTGCGGTCAAGGAATTCTCGACTAACTTTGATACAAAAAGATGCGGGTACGACTCGCTACCTGGTTTTAGGCCACTATTAATAATAAAACATTTCTCAAATCTTGAATAGAAGTCGCTGGTATCTTCATCGTGTTTCTGTTTACAGGCTGAGATTGCGTCCCAGTCTTCCTTTTTAGTTGTTAATAATCTTGGTAAGACCTGTACTATTAGACCTGGTAATGCTTTTGCTTTGTCCCCAAGGCCTACCCCTGGGGTACGACCTTTTTCCTCGTCTTCTATTTCAGTCCATATAATCTTTTTATCTCCCACCTCCCATTCTTTTTCCTTGAGTTTCTCGTAGATGCCGGTGGGCAGCAGTACCTTTAACAATTTCATAATATCTGTGTATGTGTAATCTCCCATGAGTAGCATATCTTTAAGTTCTCTGTGAAAACCTGTAGGGTCTTTATCATGACAGGGTACTAGTTTCTTCATTTCTAACAATTCTAACTTGGTTAAAGGTGTGTAAACATACACACGTTCCAAGGTATTATTAGTGCCCATAACTGGGTGTACCTCTCGTAAGGGATTCTGTCTGTCAAAATGCTCAAAGTGACACATTTTCCTTTCTGACGGCTGAGCCGGAACATATTGTGGGCCTAAGAAAGCGTTATATTTACGTCGTTGTTCTAGAATTATTTGAATTAATCTGGTACTTAGGCCTCTCCATCTATTCATAAGTAGTGCTTCTAATGTATCAGGTAAGGGCCCTGGATCAGAATGTTGTTGTCTGTATAACGTGATGAGATGCTGAATCATGTATATACCAGCTAATTTCTGCTCGTCTGGGGAAAGGTTCAGAAAAGTCTGTGCTACTGTATCATCATTGTATGTGTTAATATTGTCAGCCCACAGCACTGCTGACCGGGCTAGTTCTTGTTCATCCATAGAATTGAGTACATGGTACCCCATTTGTTCTTGAAGCATTTTATCGGTAACTTGAAACAGATGTTCAGGAGAACTCGGTTTTGATATGCCAGAGAGAAAAACTCTCTTACTTTCTGGACGAATGCCTTTCCTAAGGTAATTTCCCTTACCCACATATGCTATCGTATCTGTAATCGTTTCTGGTTCTTCAGGTCCTTCTTCCTCGGAAGAATCATTCCTGACACTTTCTTTTTCTTTTTCGTGTATTTCTATTACTGCCTTTCTGATTTTCTTGTACATACTCGATATACAATTCATTTTATCATGCTTTCCATCGGCTATATTTTGACCCCACTTGTTTAGTGCTTCCATTTCATCCTGGTCTGCCCCAGGCCTGTCTCGGTCTCTTATTAAGCAATTTATAAAAAAAACGCAATACATATGCTTGAGTGTCAACTTTCTGGTGTGCCAGGGCCTCCTTAATACTTTCGGGATTTTCCCCAGTCTGGACAAAATGATATATACTGTCTAGGTGATCAGTCATCCCTGGGAATAACACTAGGTAATCTGTGGCTTGTCGCAAGCGTAATGATGCTATCAACATTCTATCTTCTTTACCGGGTACGGGATCGTATCTGCAAACTGGAAGACGTTCTTTTAGTATGTCGAGACGGGGTGATTGCGGTGTATGGTGCTTCAGCAGGTCTCTAAGGTGTAATCTGTGTGTTGTTGGCGGGGTCTGGAGACCCCCTGTCGCACCTCCTGAGGCAGAGGCTTGAGCATTACTTCTCTGTGGAGTCTGTATCTGTGTCTGAACTTGTCTCTTACTAGGATCGGGCACAAACGGATTCGGTATATTAATCTTGGGTGGGGGAAGTGGTGGAGGTGGAGGAACAAGTGGAGCAGGCAGTCGAACGGGGGAACCGTGTTGTGGTAATGGCGGGATATGGCCTGGAGGCGGGTTGCCACCTCCGTTACCATCAGTAGGCGGGACGCGGGCACGTGGATTGGTGTAAGCGGGTGCTACATCGTCTAGATAGGAGGCAAGGAATATATCTTTGGTGGTCTTGTGATTTACTTTAGTCGGAACTAATGGTGGCGGCAGGTTTTTCGGTATTTCTGAAGTGGCTTCAGGCGAACCCTCGGCCACAAGGTACATGCCATTTACAAGATTGTTTCGCGCGCGGTCTACTTGTTCTGATTTTACTCGGATCCCTTCATTAACTAATTCATTCTCTCGGGCTCTATCCGACTCTTCTCTATGTCTGTCTTCTCTACGGAGTGCTTTTTCAGCACGTTTATGTGATTCTTTACGCCAAAATTCTATGGCGTCTTTCTGAGATTGTATGGCTTTCTTTTTCCATAGCGCTTCTTCTACCTTCACGATGCACTCGGCATCCCATGTTCCTGTAACTGGCCATCTGTGTCTCTCGTCTAAGTGCTTGGTATAATCAGCCCATAAATCTAGATACAATATGGCATCTAAGCCATGCTTATGGTACATAAAATTTCCAGGAGTGTCCCTAGGGGGGATAGGAATTTCTTCCTCTAGTATCCCTTTCCTAGTTCCTATCTGTCTTAACTTATTTAAGAACGGCATCTTGTTACTTAGTACTGGATACTCGATACGGAACACAGCTAGTTACACAAAAACACAATAATGTACATCAAACAGTCACTCATACCACGACATTAATCACATAAAAAAAACATTTGGAACATATATCTCTACCCTAGATACTGGATGTACTGCTAAACAGCACAGATACACTGTCGAAGACAGTGCAAGAACTTGAATAACTGATGTACTGCTAAACAGTACAGATACACTGTCTAAAACAGTGCAGACCGCGTTTGTGTACCCAAACACGTCTTTACCGGATACATAATAATGCACCCGTCTAGATACGACCCAGCAATGGTACTCACCGGGAAGCACGGAACGGAAGGCCTCGGAAAACTCGACTGGACTGGACCGGACTGAACTGGACTCGACTCGACACGTGGATACTTCGGAAAACTGGTGGGCCTCTTGACACCTCGGACCTTGCTTCTTTCGGCTAGGCTCTGGTCGGGATCCTCCGCACTCCTCACCGCCTCGTCTGGGTGCTGATCGCAGTCTTCGTCACCTCCGTGGGTCAGAGGGAGAAACAGGAAATCCTGCCAGTACGCGTAGTTCCGTCTAACTGATGGCAGGGGACAGAGCTTGCAACGCACCAACCGGCGCATGGGGTGGGGGAGGGGTCCCTGTTCGGGCGCCAAAATAATGTGGTAAATATTTGATTTACCGTCTTAATTTCTATGCAGGTAAGTACTTAAACAAAAATAACTCAATCGGAAAGAAAGAGGCAGAGTCCGTGGTGTTAGAGTTCTTAGGGGTTTTATTCCTTAAAAAGGAATGGTCATGGTACCAGATCGGATATCTTGTTCCTGCCACCACTGGGGTGCAGGAAGGGATAGAGCATACTTTATTGACAAGACATAACTTTTATACTTAAAGCATATACTGAAAACCAATACAGTAGGCGTAACAGCTGAGAGAAACAAGATAAGAGCATACACGTGTTAGCAATACGTAATCAAGAGGCGTGAACTGGGCGTGAACATAGAGGGGTGTGCTAGAGAACGTCATATGTAAGTGTCACAAGTAGGTGGGTACTTGGCAGAGTTATGCAATGTCAGCAGAAATCTGAGGCCTGGATGCGCGCGCAGCTGCATGACGTGTGATTGACGTGGAACTGGAAGGTGCAGGGGACTTGACATTTACACTAGCGGAAAGAGACAGAAGTCTGGCATGTCAGATCAACTCGTACCTAGATCATATCTGATATCTGATGTTTGGGAACCATATTATCTAGAGGGAAAGGTCTCTTGGGCAGAGGCTATTATATACTGACTGTGAGTGCGTGTATAGGCGTCTACGTGTCTGCATGAGATGCGAGGAGGCATGGGCCTACCATGGTAACAGAGGCTATGAATTACTTGCATGAAGACAGTGAGGCCAGGCCCTTTGCTCTACAGCTGGAAAGATGTTTACTTGAACTAGTAGGCAGGAATGTATGTTAAGGAGTGGAACAGATAATTCGAAGGTTGAATACAGTCTTGGCAGGCAGCAGGCTGAGCTACGCGCCGTTAGCCGCACAGGGAGTAAGGCAGAGGTCACGGGTACAGAGGCAGCCCAGGCTGAGGCGTTCAGAGTCAGAAGGCAGGAAAAGGCTGGATGGCAGAATTCAGGGCCTACTTCGCCTGAGCTGAAAAACGTGTAAAGTACACTACATAAAGACGTTGGCATGGCATACTTAGGAACGGAATATTCAACCCGTTCAGGGCGGACATGTTAACGTTGGACGCAAATGTATTTGCGTCTTCATAGCTGGCACAGGAGGGAAGTTACATGCACTTTAGGCTGGTACATGGAGACGGTGGGGTACACGTTAGGGAACATTTCTTGACCATAAAATTTATATTTCCTCAAAATCTTAATAAACAAATCAGGTAATCGATGAAGATATTGCAGGATAATCTGGGGGCGGCAGAAAAGGGATTGGTGAGGGGTGTTAGTGTAAACCAGGATCTAGAGGTTCTGCAGCAGCAGGTCACAATTGCAAAGGCGGCAATTATTAACATATTTACTGATGAAGCCATGAATAAAGCTGTAGCCCAGAAAGAAGTGGTCTATGAGCTTAATGAACAAATTGGTCACCAGCTGGCTGTCCGTACTAGACAGCAGGCCTCACTAAATCTAATCTGAGAGATTAATGACCCTGTGTTGGGCCAGACCACTAACCCAGAACTTATAAGGGAAGCCTTGGGGAGGTTCTATCATAATTTTTATACATCAAACGCAGGGAGTGAGCAGAGTGGTATTGAAGGATATTTAGATCTCATACCACATAAAAAATTTGAGGAAGAGGATCAGGAAGGTCTAGCATCCACCTGACATGGAAGAAATAATATTTACTATTAACGGTCGAGCAAAATGGAAAGTGGCAGGAACAGACTGTATTCCGACCGAATTCTATGCTGTTTTTGCGGATCAGTTGAAAAACATTCTCACTGACCTAATGGTGCATATATTTAATGGTGGGTGAGCCCCGAGATCATGGTCAAGTGCAAAAATTGTAATTTGTTTGAAGAAAAACAAACCACAGTACTATTGGGATCATACCACCCTATCACATTAATCAATGGTGACTCAAAAATATACTCAAAATTGTTAGCTAACAGAATAGCACCTATTGTCCATGAAGTTATTTCTGAGCGTCAGCATGGATTTTTTCCGGGGAGATCTACTTTAAACCATATTCAAAGAGTCATCACACTGTTTGACATCACCAATGTTGCAGGAGACCCTATGGCTCTGGTTTTGCTGGATTCTGAAAAAGCCTTTGATAGGGTCTACTGGCAATATTTATGGGCTATCATGTCTAGGGTCGGAATAGGGGATGGCTTTATCCAAGCAGTTCAAAGACTATGGGCCAGATGTAGGTAGCCCAATACTGGTCGGTAACGTCCAAAATTACCGAATTTCATACGCTACCGACCGGTATTAGGCTATTGAGATGTAGGTGGCTACATTACAGATTCTGTAATTTACCAAATCAGTAATTTAAGGAATCGGTAAATTACAGAATCCTTAAAATACCGAATCAGTAAATTGCTGAATCTGAAATGTAGGGAACACTCAAATGAGTGCATGTCATGGTTAAGGATTTGGGGCCAGATGTAGGTGGCCATTTACCGGCCGGTAACGGCCGATTTCGGCCGTTACCGACCGGTAAATGCAAATTGAGATGTAGGGCCCTGTATTTTACAGAATCGGTAAATTTACCGATCGGTAAATTTACCGATTCTGTAAAATACCGAATCGGTATTTTATCAGATTCGGTAAAATTGATATGTAGGTGGGACTCTTCTGAGTCCCACAAGCATTACAGAATCGGTATTTTACCATCAAATTCTATTTGATGGTAAAATACCGATTCCGGTGTGCATGCACATGTGTGCATGCACACCTGTGCCATATGACAGGCAGACCTGCCCTTAGGGCAGGTATGCCTGCCACATGGCACCCGAACCTTTTTTGGGGGTGCTAGAGGTTGTCAAAGTGACACCCCCTGCACCCTTGTCAAAATCGGTATTTACCGATTCGGTAAATACCGACCGGTAATGCCCCATTCATTCCTATGGGCTTCAAAGCCCATAGGAATGAATGGAGCATTACCGGTCGGTATTTACCGAATCGGTAAATACCGAATTTTACCGATTCGGTAAAAGGGAACATCTGGATTCCCTACATACCAACCCCTCACATTTACCGAATCTTAATTACCGAATCGGTAAAATTCGGTAATTTTCGGTAATTAAGATTCGGTAAATGTTACTTACCTACATCTGGCCCTATGTATTTACCACCTAATGAAAGTTGGTGGTAAATATCAAAAACCTTTGAAAAAGCAAATTTGTGCTTTTTCAAAGTGCCATGTGGCAGACATACATGCCCTTAGGGCATGTATGTGTGCCACATGTGCACCCATGCACTATTCAGGGGTGAAACAGGGTGTCAATGTGACACCCTACCACCCTTGAATGTGCTCCCCCGTTACCGAATCGGTATTTACCGATTCGGTAATTCCCATTCATTCCTATGGGCCTCCAGGCCCATGGGAATGAATGGGAATTATCGATTCAGTATTTACCGAATTGGTACTTACCGAATATTACCGATTCAGTAAACTTCAGAATACTTACCTACATACCATTTACCGATTCTGAAATACCGAATCGGTAAAATTCGGTATTTTAGAATCGGTAAATGGAACTTACCTACATCTGGTCCTATATGTTGAACCAACAGCCGCTGTGATGGTAAATGACAAATTGTCCAATGAACTTCCAATATCCCGAGGTACGAGGCAGGGATGCCCCTGCTCCCCGCTCTTATTTGCGATCTACATTGACCCATTTATTCATAGATGAGAAGATAACACCCAAATAACAGCAATATTGTCACAGAATTGACCTACTAAGACCTTGGCCTATGCAGATGACATTGCTTTGGTGATGGCTGACCCAAATGCCGCCATAATAGCCAGCAAAGACAAGGCAGGACGTTTTGGACAAATCATTGGGTATGCACTTAACAAGTTTAAATCTCAGATTGTCCTTAACGACAAAGCAAAAATGACCGATATACGTGTAGTAGAAAAAGCCACCTATCTAGGTATCTGTATGTTCATCTAGGTTAGATAGTGTGGTTAAGCTTAATTTGGAACCCCTTATGGATAATATCCAAATAATCCTCAACGCCTTAATAATTTACACCTATCTATTATAGAAAGATGTAACATTATTAAGATGCTTTTTTCCAAAGATTTGATATCTTTTTAGGGGTATATGTCCGGAATTCACATCACAGTGGTTTAAAGCAATAGAGCAGATATTCTCCAGATTCATCTGGGCTTATCACGACCTCGACGTGCCTATACATTTCTCATCTTATCTAGGGACAGGGGAGGGATGGCACTTCCAAACCTAAAATTATACTACTTGGCTTCCTTACTAATGTATAGCAGAGAGCTACTGCAGATTAAAGGGACAACATCCGGACAGATATCATTCTATCTATTCTTTTTTTTAATAACAAATGCTATTGCGTTATTTTGCATTATGAGGGGAACAAGCCCTGCAGTGACCTGTATGGATGCAATTAAAATAATTGCATCGATAACCACTTTTATGATAATAAACAATACCTGCCAAACATGCAGGTAAAACAATACGAACATTATGCAGACAGTTTTCGATCTCCCCAGTAAGACACATGATACACCGGATTCAAAATATACATCATAGCAGAGCATCAGTATTACATATTGATACAACATAGGGTGACACATATCAGGGCTCAAGGGGTGCCACTTATGGATCCACCTCAGTCGGAGGGCAGGTCGATTTCTCAATATGTCACCCACTGGGTCCAAATCATACGATGTTTCATGGGGCAGCCCCTGGTCTCAAAGACAGCAATCTCGGCCCCCATACATTTATCCAGCTCATTCTTCCATTTGCCTATGGTCGGGGAGATGTCGCCTTCCACCCCTGCGCAATATCCCTTTTGGTGATAGTAAGGGCCAGGAACAATAAATCCTGTTTATACCGGTTCCCCCAATATCCTCGGTGAAATGTAATAAGAAAAGCCGTGGATCAAGTGGAAGCACCCATGCCAGCACCCCATTAAGACATGACTGAACCCTACTCCAAAAGGGCTTCAAAGCTGTGCAGCTCCATACTGTGTGTAGGAATGACCCCTCCTCTCTGCTGCACCTCAAACAGGTAGGGGACTGGATGACATCCATGCACCATAGCCCGACCCTAAATATACTCTGTGTAGATATTTGAACTGAATGAGCCGGTAGCGTGTAGAGACTGCTGCACCCCTCGGGCTGGCGATCGCTTCAGCCCAGTCATCATCAGTTAATACTGGAATGTCAGCCTGCCAGGCAAGTTGGGTCTTGTCAAGGGGGGGTGGGTGTATGTGTCGTCAGTGTCTGATATATTTATCTAATCTTGTGTAGCCCTCCAGGGGCTGGAACTCAGGGAGCATCTCCAAGTTGCGGATCTGGGGGGTGAGTGTATGGCGAAGCTGAAGAAATTTGTAAAATTGTGACTTATGGAGGCCAAAGGCAGCCTGTAGTTGTTGGAATGATTTTAGTGTGATGCCCGGAGCACGTCCCCAAAGGTCGAGATCCCCACAAGGTTCCATTCCCCAAAACCCGCCCAGGGTGGTCGCTGATCGAAGGTGTGGACACTGTAGGCCTGGGCGGTAAATTTCGTTATGCTTGCGGAATTTGCGATATTTTGACATTTTCGCATTCCGCGCAGAGAGCGAAAATGTAAAAACTTTCGCAATCTGCGTGAAACGGACGTTTTTTGTTGTTCGCGCTTTAAAAATGCATTCTCGCGCGCGCGGTGCGATTTACCGGGTCCCTGCGTTCGGCGATGAGTTTTCCTATCCCTTTGCTTGCGCCACGAGATGTTGGAATGTCGGTAACCGGTGGTGCTATCCCACATGAGTTTGCGATCGCGAACACGTCAAACGACCCGGAAGAGGAAATAAGCATCGCGAGCAAGATGGCCGCGCCGATTAGCAACCGCATGGGGAAGTTAGAGGTACATTTCCCCGCGAGCACCCAAAAACACATCACGAACGGGAGGGAAAAGCAATTTCCGTATCTTCCCAAAAGTTCTGAATGCTCGCGATAGTTTGCGAAAGTCAATTTCACAAATTTCGCCCACCCCTAGTACCCTGCTACAGGGGAGTTTGCTGAGTAAGTTTCCCCTTCCACCCCATTTGTCTGGTCTTGGCCCTGCACAACTGTATGACCACTCTGCCTGCCAGGGGGAAATGCTCTAAGCGTGTGGAACTAAATAAACAGTGAAGAAGAGGGACCTGCTCCATTGCGGCATGCTCTATGGCATAGGCCGGATCTGTGGGGGAGTTATGTCACCATTCGTTCACTACAAGGATGTGAGACGTCACGTGACATGGTAGGAGAAAATATCAGCTGCCGCTTTCCCCCCACAGTACGTGGTTTGTTCACAGGTACGGAGAGTCACATGAACAGCCCGCCGCCCCAGAGGAATTTTTTTGTATGGCATTGACTTGCGCAAACCATGCATGAGGGAGAGGATATGAAAGATTTTGAAGGCGGTATGGGATCCGAGGCAAGGAAACCATCATGAAGATGGCTGAACGCCCGTATAGGGAGAGGGGAAGAGAGTACCATATCGCCGTTTCATACTTAAGGCCTGTTGACAATGGGGCGATATTGCGCACCCAGAAAACCTTGGGGCATGGGGAGACATAGATCCCGAAATATTTGAGCCCATCTGTAGCTTGGGAGAACTGTGCGGCCCATGAATCACGGCCTTGATGACCACACACTGGGAATAAGATGGATTTAGTGGGATTGACATGAAGGCCAGTGGTGCCCCCAAATGCCCTAAGAATTTCTAGTATAGCGGGCCAGAGAACAAAGGGTATGTCATGAAGAAGAGAACATCATCTGCGTATAAAGCTATGTGATCCGACCGTGACCGAGACCAATTGAATCCCTAAGCACCGGTCCCTTCTGACCCATGCCGCCAGAGGCTCGACCGCGAGGGCGAACAACAATGGAGAAAAATGGGCAGCCCTGTCGGGTACCCCTCTAAATTGGGAAACAGCGTGATCGATGTCCCGCGATACTAACCGATGCCGTAAAGTCAATATTTAATAGTCGTATATATGTCTGGAAGCAGGGTCCAAAATTGATCACCTCGAACAGCTGAAAGAGATACACCCAGCTGAAAGAGTCAAATGCTTTATCGATTTCGGCTAATAGCAGGGCAGCAGGTCGGCCTAACGCAGGAGCAGCAGCTATGGCGTTATGGACTCGTCGGATATTGTGTCGGGTGGCTCTCTGTGGCATAAAGCCTGACTGATCGGGCTGGATCAGGTCAGCGGTACATTTTCGAAGGCGATCCACCAGGACTTTCCCTAGCCATTTGGGTTCAAAATTAATAAGGGAGATGGGGTTATAAGAAGGGGGGTTGTCTGGAGAACGGCAGGGTTTGAGAAAGAGCACAATTTATGCGTGTCACCAGTCCTCCAGCAGACTAGCCAGTTCTGTGGGTTCCTTGATGGTTGCCAATAAATGAGGCCCCAAAAGGTGCATGTGTGGTTGGAGGAATTCTATAGGAAACCCGTTGGGGCCTGGGGCACGGCCAGGGTGTAGAGCATTGAGGGCCCCAGTCAATTCATCCAACGTGATTGGAGTCTCTAATTGTCCTCAGAGAGAGTCGGGGAGCCGTCTAGGCAGAATTTCCACCAGGAACTCACAATGAGTTCAGCTGAGATCTGCTCTTTTCGGGCATAAAGGGCATACAGGGATGTGAAGTGCCTCGCAAACTCTCCAGCAACACCCTCTGGTGTCGTATATATGGACCCATCTGGCCCACGAATAGTGGGTGTAACAGCTGGGGAGCTTTCTGCTTGGCACAATCTGTTGAGCATTTTGTAGGATTTATCAGCCCACCGATATATCTGATGTTGCGACGCCTCCCAGATCTCTTTGGCTTCGCCCAGAGGTACTGGTGCAGCTCCTGCTGTACAAGCATCAGATTACGACAAAGGATGGGGCTAGGGTTTGTGCTGGGTTGGGAAGACAGGGTCACCTGGAGTGCCTCTAGGGTCTCAAACGGCTCACGGCGTGCACGTTTCTCCTTAGTGCGGTAGCTGACTTCCGTGCGGTGGATGGTCGGCTTAAGGGCCTCCCAGAGAATGCTATGAGAAGGGGCAGAGGGACAGTTGTCTGCTACATAAGTAGTGATCACTGTAGTGAGAATGTCTTGATTGGCAGGACTGCGGAGATGCCAAGGAGACATCCACCAACAGAATGGGGGCTTACGGGAGCATATATGAAACTGCATGGTGACTGGGGAATGGTCTGAGTACCACGTGGATAGTGTGTTATCGGCGAGGATCTATGTAGTAATACCCGAGGGACAAAAAAATAATCTAGTCTGGACTGTGACCCATGGACGGCCGATATATATGTATAATTACGCTCTGTAGGGTGAAATTTGTGCCATGTGTCAGCCCATCCCAAGGTCGAAGCTAAAGTATGTAGTTTAGTTGGGCCCGATGATTGTGGAGTTTCTAGGTTGCGTTGTTTGTCTAAGGGCCCCATAGTGTTGTTCCAGTCGCTCCCTAGCAAGGTCGGGCCTGTAGGACTAGTTGCCCATACACCCAAGAGTTTATCGATAAATGCAGTCCCTAATGGGGGAGGAGCATAAGCACTGCAAATGGTAATGTGTTCCCCATACATTGTTCCTGTGACAAAGAGAAAACGGCCCCCTGGATTCGCCCTATGTGCTGTATGTTGTAATTGAACCCTGCGGTGAATAAGAACAGGCACTCCCCTGGAACCACCTTGTAAACCCTGCATGATAAATATGATGAAAGCCAAATCGAGCAAGGCAAGGGACTTTGTACCTAATAAATGGGTTTCTTGTAAAAGCAAGATACCTCTTTGCCTGACATAAAACTGCACCTCATTTCACCTTATTTAAAAGACCCCGAATATTCCACAAGACCACTGTTAGGTCACCAAGGGGGGTCACATCACCGGGTACCATTAATTTCTAATTGAGATATGGATAGAGCGAGGAGATCTTCATCGTAAAGCCCTTTCTGCATGTAACTGAAACACATTAAAATTAGAAAACTACTTTCCCCAAATGACCTTCCCCACCCCCCACCTGACACTGCCAAAAACAAGTAGCATCTGTTGCGGTGCATAGATCAGGAGACCCCAATGGGGGACGCCCAGCTCCTGCACCAAAAAATCCCTTCCCACCCTATAACCCTATTAACACGAGGGGTGGAAGTGGTCCTGGCTTAGCAGTCCATGACATAGCTCCCACGCCAACCCAGAGAGAACAATGTAGATATAATCTTCAAACAATTACAGTGCCCAGTAACTTGCTGTTTGTTCCCCGGTAGGGCCCGGGATCATTCAGGGCGGTTGCTCTGGGCTTGCCGACATCCGGTCCGATCCCGAGCCTCGCCGTTTTTGGGACTTATTGTGTCACAGCCGTTGACTTCGTGAGCCACGAGAGGAGTCTGAGTCTATAGCAGGTGGAGAATTCGATCTGAGTCGAAAAAAAAGGACTTGGAATTATAAATTACACGCATCCTGGCTAGATACAGCGGCATATATTGCACATTCAATTCTCTGAGTCTGCGCTTCGCAGCCGTGAAGGATTAGCGTTGTTGTTGGACCAGGCGCGTGTAATCTGGAAATACCATGATAGATCTGGATTCATGTCTAAAACTGTCCATTTGAGTCCTGGCATATCGTAGAATAGCGTCCCGGTCAGCATAATTCAGGATCTTTGCAATGACTGGCCTGGGAGGCCATGCCTGGAGGGGGCTTCTGTTGCAGGGCCCTGTGTGCGCGCTCCACCACAAAGGCTGAAGAGAGGAGATTGTTCGGTAGGAGATCCGTAAGCCACTTAGTGATGAAGCCCATCAAGGTAACCTCTTCCCAGCCCTCTGGCAGGCCTGTGAATCATAGATTGATCCATTGGGCACGGCCCTCCGCCTCTTCCACCCTAGATACCAGTACCTGTGTCACCACCGTGAGCTTGTTCACTTTCTTTTGAAGGGAGGTAACAGTATCCTCCACCGTCGAGACCCTCGTTACCGCCTCTGTAATTTGATCAACTGCCCTGCGGAGGTCCTGATGCAAAAAGGAGACCTCGGACCCTACTGCGCCGATCTTTGCGTCCAGTGTGTCCAGGGCACTAGTAATCGCCGCCAGGAGGGCTGCATTACCAGGAGCTGAGCAACTCCTGTCTCTGCCCTTGCCACCTCCAGCAGATGTGGTAAATTGGTCGATGGTGCCCTGTTTCTGGCCGGCCCCACCCGGTCTGTCCTTGCCCATCTGGAGGGATGAACTGGGGCGGTGCAGCAGCAAAAGAGAGGGGTCAGGCAGCCGGGATACCGGGCCCGAGCCATCGAGGTACGTAGTCTCTTCGCTGGATAGAGACAGGGATGGCTAAGTGCTTGCAGGCCTGGTTTGTGGGGCAGCGCCCGGCGCGACAGAGGAGCCACCTATCCAGTCAGGAGCGGGCTACAGGAAGAGCAGTAACCACGATACGGCGTGCCGGGCCAGGCAGCCAAGTCCTGGGGAGCCCACCGAGGGGATGTCAGTTGGACAAGCCAACACCAGCCAGATGTAAGCGCTCGACGGCGTTGGTATGTAAATTACCTCTCATGTCGGGCATCGCTCGGCCATCATCAGGAGGATGGGATATCCAGTTGGGGCCCACACAGATTGCCACCTTCGCATAGTCACTGCACCCCCAGGGCCTTAAGCAGAACATTCAGGGTCCAGCCTCCACAGTCATTCTGAAGAGGCAATCCAGGCTGATCCGCAGGGCACCTCCGGTGTCTCAGCACTCTCAATCTGGAGCCCCACAGCAGCACAATGCCCCCGGCGACAGAGGGGGGGAGAGGGGCAGGAATGCCAGCGTCAGAGCGCTGTGCGGGCGTGGATGCGGGCCCCGCGCTCACCTCTTCAAGACATGACCTGGCCTCTGCGCAACCAACCTCAGCTGCAGGCAGCCCGATCCTACGGGGCCCAATCACGCCGTCCACACAGGCAAGGCCGCCCCAATGTCGCAGGTGGCGCCGACCAGACCGTGGCCCCTCCGGCAGGTCTATGATGCGCAAGGCCCGGGCGGCACCCCAGGACCGGTGCTGTTGCACTCCCGGCTCCACGCTGGGGAAGATGATGGATCTCAGAGTGAGGGGGAAGGGCAGCGGCATCTCCAAGCCATATCCGACCCTCCGGCGATGCTCCTCACGGTGAGCTCAAGGCATTTGGCGGTGGCCTCCTAGCCATTTCACCCAACCCCGATCAGGACCTTTTACTGCAATACCTCTGCGCAGGCTCCGGTCGGGTCGTAGAGATGGAGTCAGCTCCCGTCATGCCGAATCGAAGGCACTAGGCAACCGCTGTTACGGCACGGCTACATCACAACACATAGGCAAATATGAGAGTCTCTATTTCTTACGACACTGGTAAGATGTAGTTCTCTCCTTTTTGGAATGTAAACTTATATCCAAAATGATGATAAAAACACACTCTATTAGTGAGTTTGGTTGTATACCTATTAGATATACAGTGTACATGTTTATTTTCTCTGACACTCATATTTGCCTATGTGTTGTGATGTTTCACCTGCACTTTCATTTGATATCTTCTCTCTTGTTTTCAGTAACATGCACAGTCCACGAGATAGGACAAGGACAGGACACCTAGGGAACCAGGTGATATCGTAGCTTGTCTTATTATGATCTCTTAGTAATTATGAAATCACACGTTATTTTATTTTCTCACATTTGCAGTAGCATTAGTCATATAGGTCCTGAAGAAAGCAAGGACTCAGTTGTCCACGAGATATGCTGAAACATGTTGACCTCTCATCACACTTAGGCAGCTATCCTCATAAACTTCAGTTGACTTTTTAATATTGGAGGAGTGAGTAACACCAGAATAAACTTTTACAGTACTCCCTCACCCAATTTTAATACACATTTTTTTCACACTTTTATTGTTTTGCACTGCAACATCAGTCACTCTGTTTCATCCTTGAACTCTGATACAGAATAGCAAGACCATACAGACACCTGGTTGAGTAGATGAAGGCTGTTCCATCTTGTCCTCATCTATCAAAGGCAGGTGTTCCACTCTTTGGTCAATAAGGAATCCCAAATGATGAAGGGGGTTCCGTGTGGTGACTGATGGGTATCCTTTACTGACCCTCTTTGAGGTCGGGAAACTAACCTTGAGGTTCAGGATAAATATAGTCTACGTGTTTGGTGTTTCTATCACTTTAGGCATCTTGTTTAGACCCTTTGACACTTTTGTGTTGTTAAGATTATCTTTTTATACACCATTAGCGGACAATCATAATCTCCTGGAGATTTTTAGAGAATTATGTATGAGGAAATGGAGGAGTGCCTCTATTGTTCGGATTGGTTGTTTTTTTGAAGAACTTAAAAAAGATTTTACCGTTGACTGGCAGATTTTTTTAAACTCCTCCAGATTTTTTGTTATGGAAGGGGGGGAACGGGTTAAATTCTAGAAAGTCAGAATTATTGAACGCGTACTTCAGGATAAAGAAAGCTCTATTGGTGAGGTATATGCACTTATTAATGCAGCATTCCCAGATGATTTGGATAAATATGCACAGAAGGGGCAGGTGAAAGTAGGGATATCTAATGAGGCATTTACATGCGTATATGAAATATCACAGACTATTTTAATGTCTACCAGATTACATGCACAATTTTTAAAACATGCTTCTTTTTTGTATTTTTGCTTCTTTTTGTATTCACTCTCCAGATAAAATTGCCAAGTGGGGGAGTGGAAAGGGAACATTTTGCCCGAGATGCACAATGTTTAATGCAGATGGTGTTCATATCTTTGCATCATGTAATGAGTTAAATAATGTTGAGGAAAGATATCGAATTATTTTTAATTGAAGTGTTAAAAACTGAAATAATACTGACCAAAGATGTTATTTTGTTAGGGGTTGCTGAATCCAAATGTGTAGGAACGGGACATAAATTGATTTTTGCGTGGATGGCAGTTTTAAGAATGTGTATTTAATCTGCCTGGTTGGACTCCAACGCACCAACGTTCCATCAATGTCTTGCCAGGCTGTTAGCATTGTTTAATCTAGAAATCGCTATTTACAAACAAAAAGGTAGCAAGTTGCGTAGAAGAGGATTGAAAATGTGGTCCCCCTTACTTGTTTGGGGTCAATTCCAAAGAGTGGAATAATGACAAAAGAACACGTACCGCACTGTGTTGCTAAAGGTATAGTTTGTTAAGTAAGATAGAAAGAACGTTTACTGTGGGCTGCAAAGAAGAATATTGTTTGTCTATTCTCTTTCAATTTGTATAAGGGAAAGACACTGCACATGTCACTATATTTCGCAGGTGATATGGTAACCATATGGCATTTTATGTAAGAATGTAATGAACTTGTTTGATCATATCTGTCTGATGGGGAGGGTGGGGAGTATGGGGATTATAATTGGAAAATGAAGAGTGTTAAAAAAAATAAAAAGGATCTAGCAGCAGGTATCAGAGTGAGAGGTCATGTGTGATTTAGGGAAAAGTATGAAAATTGTAGGATAGCAGGGATCTAGTGGTTAATATCTGATTAGGATCTATCAATAGATATCACAAAGGGAGCACAACTTGGATCTAATCACGGGTCTCACAATGAGAGCTTTTAATCTATATTGTGCAGGGCCCAGTGGGATCCAGTGACAACCAGGATGAAGAGCATTCCTGAGATCTCCTGACTTATCAGGATCAAGAGCAAACATGGGATTGAGTGACTTGTATGCCTAGGTTTCAGAATCTATGCAATTTCCATCTCATCCCCAGCACTGGATGCAGGCCGTGGCTCATCCTTGTAAGTCCCCCCTCAGAGGAATAACTTGGATGTTACTCAATTGATGTGTAGCCCGGTGATTGCTCCAGAAACATTCTAGTCAGTACAAATATGGAAATATTACTGTGTGACTAATCCTACTACTACCCCCACTTTCTAGCCGCTGTAATCATGTCCTCTGGTCCAAATAAGTTTTTCCACACAAAGCTGAGAGTGATCAAAGCTGGCGGGACACACTTTTTCAACTCTCCAGAGGCAGACGGGATTGGCTTGAGGACTGGAAGGTGCAAAAAAGAATGTGAGGGGGCAGGAATTTACTAACAAATGGAGACTGGGCCCTCACTTCCACTTACAATAGAACTAATTAAAACTAAATGGCACAAGTCTTCTCCCAGCTCAATGCACAGAATCCTGATGAATTCACATGGAACTCTTGGTGTGGCTGGGTGAACCTGATACAAGTTATGACTTTAAATGTGTGTATACGCAGTCATGTTCAAAGGGTGTATGCATTGCTCTTGAACCTTATGATTGCACTGAAAAGTTCTTGGTAGGCACACTAAGATGAGACAGATATAACTGTAGATTGCCACTGGGCATCCCTACCTGGTCCCCTTTCTTCCTGCCTGAACTATGCTCAGTACTGTGCTGGGACCTTATATGCCTGATTATACGGGCATAGAACATCGGCCGGGGAGATCACGCAAACGTTATTTCTTTCTTTGTTTGCTGATGTTTGGTTGGGTTAATGGTGGGATGAGGTTTGGAAAAACAAACTTTTGAGAAATAGTTGCCTGGATATCTGCCAATAAGATTAATTGTGGGGATTTGTGGGAAAAAGGTTTAGGTTTTTTGTATGAGATCTGTGAGATGTGACAGTCTATATCCTTGGTAGGGGGATTGGTTTGGGTTATTGAGTTGTTGATTTTTGTGATTTTGGTATGGTGCTGCAATGAGTTGACTTTAGTGATGTCAATGTGTCAGAAATAAGACAGTCAACAGGGTGAAATGGAACCTACGCAATAAGCATTAAAACTGCAAGTTGGTTAGCATGGTAGGCTGTATAAAAATTGTCAGGAACATTTGAGGCCTCTACAACTAGCGTAAATTCCATAGAATGCAACCATTAACAAGAAGATTGATTGTAGGAATTGCTATATTGCAAGAAACACACATTAGAGTCATAAAACATAACCCTTGGTCAAGAATGTGATTTTCTACTCAGACATTTCGAGGGGGATAGCAGTTTCTAATCGGAGTAATGTGTGAAATATATGTCCTTAGCTTACTGCTGTGCTCAAATCCTTCGAAGCCCAATGTTTATAGTGCCCAAATGTATATTCCGATTCCTTTTATTGTGTTTTATTGCTATGTTTTCAACAGTGTCACAATACGCTTTTGAAGCTGCCATAAGGCATGAAAATAGCCATCCACGCAGAGTGGTGTGTATTCATTCTAGGAATGTTAAGAAAACAAGGAATAACCCTATGATCCAAAAATGGGATCGGGGTATTTAAGAGTTACAAAACAAGACAGTGGTCCCTAATATTGCGTATAGAATAAGTACTTAATATACAATAAGCGCCTGATTCCGAGTTTGGCAGTGCTGCGTTGGGTCCGCCCCGCCGCCTCACCGCCAACCCTGTGGTGAGCCCGCCTGCCAGATTATGAGTGTGAATCATATCTGGCGGCTTTTTTTTGCATTCCCATGGCAGGCACCGCAATGCCAAAATCTGTTCCTGCACGGCATAGACTGAAATGTCCATGCAGTGCAGGAACTAGTGTGCATGTGTGCCCCCCCTGTGTGCATCCACAGGCAGCAGAGACACAGGGGGCCCGGTAGGGCTATCTTTCTTTTCTCCCTGCCAGGGTTTTCAGAGAGGAACTGCCATGAAAACAAGGGATGGGAGTAGCTTGTGGAGTTTCATTCTGCGGAATTCTGTGGAGTTACCGAAAAACTTTGCGCAAATTAGCAGGAACATTTGAGTCCTCTACAACTAGCGTAAATTCCATAGAATGCAACCATTAACAAGAAGATGGATTGTAAGAATTGCTATCTTGCAAGAAACACACATTAGAGTCATTAAACCTAACCCGTGGTCAAGAATTTTACTTTCTACTCAGACATTTCGAGGGGGATAGCAATTTCTAGGGAGTTGATTTTTACTTTATAAGCCTAGATACCCCAAATATCATCCACATACTATTTTTCAAAAGATGCAAGGCTTGACAATTTTATGGTTACGAACACTGATGATTTGAGCAGGAAATTATAATTGTGTGACATCTGTTGCAAAGGATATAATATGTATTTATCTTCCTACTCTACCTTTATAAGGTTTGTGGAAATCTGATTTTGTAATAGTTTCCATTTAGGGCAACTTTGAAACAGGGGGACACAGAAAGAAGGTACTTAATGGTGTGGAGTTGGATGGACAAGAACTCTGTTTTGTAAAGTAAATACCCCAATATACCCCAAATGTAATGAATATGTTTTTTCTCCAAAGATTCTAGGCTTGACAATTCCATGGATAGGAAAAACAATGCCTTGGGTAGGCAATTATAACTGTGTAATGTCTGCTGCAAATTATAGAAATTCTTCTGAAATAAGCGCTGTCAATAAACTCGCTACACAATTAGTAAATACTGTAACACTACTAAATCTGGTAATGTATGGTGAAAGTGATGTCCATAAGGCTTGGCGTAGCCCATTTAGTACCCCCGGTGAGTTCATATAAAATATTGGACTACTTTTTTCATAGATGAGAATTATTTGATGGGTTGAATATTGTAAAACAACTCCCCATTGATATTGACTTACATCAGGTATAGAAACAGCCCCAATATTCCCACTTGAGCCTTAGAATTGAGCTGCCACAGAACAAAACATTTCAAATACCAATCAAAAACAAAATCACTGAATATTT
Organism: Lissotriton vulgaris; assembly: GCF_964263255.1. NCBI lineage: Eukaryota > Metazoa > Chordata > Amphibia > Caudata > Salamandridae > Lissotriton > Lissotriton vulgaris. The sequence goes on from NW_028252997.1 coordinate 55,505, forward strand.
TGATGAGAATTGTGGTCTTTAACAGGGTGACAGAATGGGAAGCTTTAAATGTATTGGTGAGTGGAAACTATTAGTAAGGTATATATGGGAATAAAAAATTACAAAGAGAAATTATGGAGACAGAAAGAGAAGATGGACATCACATGAGCGCTATGCAATACTGAGACAGTACTGAAACTAAAAGGTAAGTTAGGACACCAATACAGATGGCATGACAGCTACTCATGGACATCATGTAGACAGAGTCCCTAAAGGAAAGGACATTAGTGTGACCCTAAGTGGGAATGGTATGTCCAGACGTGCTATCCGTGCTCACTGGTTTCAAGCTAATCTGGCTGATGAGGAGTGATGCTCAAAACTGGTCCCAGGATTCTTGTTTCTGGTCCGGGGAGGACCTGGCTTGGCAGTTTGGGCTGGACTATTCCCATGAGGAACAGGCTAAGGACTGATTTGCATATGGCTGGGTTCAAACTGGGGTGGAGTGTTGAGCAAAAGAACAATGGATTAAACCCAGATCTGTGTTACTGGGGGTCAATGTTTGCATTGTTTAGCATTCCGTCCATCATTTGTTTCTTTTGATTTTGTCACCCTAAGTGGAAAGGGTATGCCCAGACGTGTGTCCCTTGCTCACTGCGCCACTGGATTCAAGCTAGCCTGGCTGATGAGGGTTATGCCCAGGAACCGGTCCCATGATGCTTGCTTCTGGTCCAGGGAGAACCTGGCTTGGTAGTACGGACTGAATTTGTTCCCATGAAGAACAGGATCAAGACTGATTTACATAAGGCTGGGTCCAAACTGGGGTGGATTGGTGAGCAAAAGAACAATGGATTAAACCCAGATCTGTGTGACTGGGGGTGAATGTTTATATTGTTCAGAATTCTGTCCATCATTGGTCTCTTTTACGTTTGTAGCCCTAAGTGAGATGGGTATGTCCAGACATAGGTCTCATGCTCACTGCGCCACCGGATTCAAGCTAGCCTGGCTGATTGGGGGTGATGCCTCGAAACTGGTCTCAGTATGCTTGTTTCTGTAACTCGCTGTAAAAACTTTAAAGCAAACGTGATATTTGGATTAAAGCTCTATGGCAAATGCACTGGAAGGTAAACAACGTTTACCCCAAAACTATCATCCCGCATGGAATCACAACAAGGTAATTACCACAACCTCGTTGTGTCAAGGCATGCCATTACACCGCAAGTCGGAACAGCGACTTGCGGAGGGGGTGGGGGAGGGGTGGAAGGTGTTGTATTTAAAATCCAACACCTTCCCTAGTGTCCGCACTGCCTGGAGTTGGAATAGTAAATTATACTATTTCAACATCCAGCGCCCCCCCCTCCGCAAGTCGCTTTTCCGACTTGCGGAGTAATGGTATGCGGAATCACAACGCGGTCGTGGTAATGACCGCATTGTGATTCCCTGCAAGAAGAAAGACTGCGGGGTAAAGAGACATATTAGCACTGGAACGACAGAACACAAGCAGCTGTTGCGTTTCATGCTAAAATACAGTATGATGGGGCAGATTTTCATTTCATCTAATCACACTAAATTTCGTATGTTTCCACTGAAATTGTGCGTAGTTACATGAAAGTGAACTATGCAACTTTTGTACAACCCTAGTAATATTACTGTAGTTCTACTTTACGTATTATGGAATGCAGTTTGTAAATAGGCTCATTGGTGTTAAATGCAAAGGAACTGAAGTTTACAGGAATAAAGGACTTTAAAGTGGTAAAGAGCAGATAAATATGTTTGTAATGTTCAGAAGCCCACTGTAAATGTTTGTTTACTGGTCAGGTGACCTGATGCAAGTTTTTTCAGAGCCTTCTTGTTTATTTATTTAAGCGTTTTATACAGCGCTGGCAAGACCCCAGGGTGCTGGAGCGCTTTACAGCATTGTAAGTCAGTTCAATAAACTTTATTCGGTTAAAAAGCAAATAACCATAAAAGTAACAAACATAAAACAAAATACAATAATTACAGTAGTTACAATAAATACTTCTCATGATTAGTAATGCAGTGAGGTAGATCAATAGGGAGTCTATAGTATTTCAATTTGAATTTGTTTCCTAAGTTTAAAAACACTTTTTAAATAGTTTAAAATCACAGTAACAGTTAAAATCGTGTCCATTTTCTGTACTTCTAAAAAAGCTGGGCGACATCTGGTTAAATTCATATTTTTTAAAAAAGGGACTATGATTTTCCTACGTATGGCAGTATAAAATTTACAGAAGAAAAGGATATGAATATCAGATTGTTGTGACGTACCATCACACAAGCAGGTGGGCAAAATATGAGTCCATGAGTTCATGCATGGAAAAGACACTAATCTAAAAAATATACAAAATCTAAAACGAGTTAAAAGAAAACGATCATAGTTAGTCATGGGCAGGGATAAATATGGCTGTACAGTATTTGTCTCACAAAGGGTAGGAAGGTGCGAGTGTACTGTAGATTTCAGAATTTCCACTCTCTTCCTCTTATCCAGCAAGTGGTCCAGGCAGATAGTTTTTAATAACTTCCTAGGAATAGTGTCCATTGAGATTGGGTCCGAGAAATATGATTGTAGTCCAATCTCGGTCAAAAAGTGCTTTACGTAACTCAACCATTCCATTTTGTCCGCATGGTCCAAACTGAGGGTGTCACATAGCAGGGCCCGGTTCGTAACACATTCGTTGGTAGTCCATACCCTATGCCACAATAGGATAGGTTGAATTCTGATAATGTCCGTTATGTAGGGTTGGCCAAGTTCAGCGTGACAATTAAATGTGGCTGCACACTGTGGAACTGCTAGAACACCCCTCAGAAATTTGTTCTCTACCAACTGGATTTGATCAACATTTGCATATCCCCACAGACCTGAACCATACATAGCCACAGACAAGCATGTAGCTTTATAGATAGTTAACATTTCTTTGATCGGCTTCCTGCCCAATTTCCTAACAAAATTCTGTAAGGCCATGATCGTTTTCATAAATAAAAGAGTTCTAGCCTTAATAGCGCTTGTCCAGGAGCCTGACTCATGGAATAAAATGCCCAAATAAGAAAAGGTTGGGGTGTTATCCAGCGGCACATTGTTTAGAAAAATACGCTTCATTGATTTACCTGGTTTTAGGCCACAATTCATTGTGAAGGTCTTACTACAGTTTACTAGTAGGTCCAGGTTCAACATAAATTTCTCAAAGCTAACTACTAGTTTTTGTAGAGCGCGAGGAGTGCGTGCCATGAGTACTGCGTCATCCGCATACATGAGCGCAGGGATTTCCCTCCTCCCCACCCGGGGCAAATCCCTACACTCCTGCAGCAGGTGACGCTCGAGCCCATTTATATAAAGAAGAAATAAAAAAGGTGCCAATACGCAACCTTGGCGCACTCCGCGACCTATACTAAATTGCCTGGAGCATTCTCCTCCCCTGCCATAACGAACAGAGGCTGTAGCTCCACTGTAGAGTTCCCTCAAAAAACAGATAATGTTATTGTCCACTCCCAAACCTTTCATTATATCCCACAATTTAGAGTGTGATACACAATCGAACGCTGAAGAGAGATCGACAAAAGTAAAATACAAGCGTTCAGATTTTATCCTTATATATTTATGCTGCAAAAGCATCAGGTTTAACCCTTGCTCAATTGTACCGATCCCTTTTTGAAAACCAAATTGCAGATCACTAATAATATCATTTTCCTCTGCCCAGCTTTGGAGTCTTGCCAATACAACACGTCCTAAAATTTTTACTGAGGAATCAAGAAGGGAGATTGGTCTGTAACAGGCACAGCTGTTCCTATCCCCCTTCTTGTAGATTGGGACAATGACTGAGGTAAACCAGGATTCTTTCAGACCCAATGAGAGAGCTGCATTAAAAAGTTGTACTAACATTGGCCCCCAAATTTCAGTATTGGCTTTAAATAGGTCTGCCGGAATCCCATCACCTGCCTGTTCCCTACCCCTGGTATTAATATCAACTATGGGGGATTGCATCTGTTCCAGGGTATTACTATTGCATGGTAACAAACTGTCAGTATTAGGGGCCTTTTGTAAAGTTGGCAGATCTTGGGGATTCCCACTCAAGGTCTCAGTACTTTTAAGGGGAACTATATCCTTAATAAAGGGGTGAGAAACTGGAGGATGAAGCTTGTTCCCATCCAAATTTTCTTGAGAAAGCTGAGCTTGTTGTCAATCCACCCCGTCCAGACCATTAAAAATCTGGAACCGATTTTGAATAGGTAGATTGTACATGGATGGGTGAAACTCTCTATTATTCCATGGCCCCCCTTGCAGGAGGTTGGGCTCCCGATGTGGTGGATATTGGGTATTTATAGGGGGGTATTGATAGTCTGATACCTGGTATCTGGGATAGAACTCCTCCGACCTTTGCATGTGGATATGGGGATCCTGAGCATTGACATAAACAGGATAACCCATCAAAGGTGGTGGCCCCATTAAACCGGGCATATCCCATGGTCCCACTTTTCTAAAACCCCGCTGTCGGTGTGATGTTTTCTTAAATGGCTGCCTATTCCAACCCTGTTTGTTAAGATCTTTTGACGGTGCATAGGGATAAAAGTAGGATAAAAGATGTGTGGAGATGGCATCGCTGCTACTGGCGTCAAACCAATCTCCGATATGCCTCACGGCCCTATAATCCTTAAAATTGATGACTATTACATCACCCCTTCTATCCTTAGGTCTGACTCCCACCCAGTGGGCACGCCTTACACTTAGGATTTCTCCATTGATGGATGCAGGCAACGGTCTGTTGTCTCGGAGCCAAAATGTGACCTTATTCCGTAAGGCAACATGATCTTCCCATTTACCTGCAGGTAATTCTGGGACCCCTGCCATTACGATGACGAAAGGGGCAGAATCTGGGGGTAAGTCTATAGTATGGATCGTTTTTTCTAAGGCAGTGGTTGGTGGATTCTTATTTCTCGGATTAGGTGTTGAAGGGTCTTTTCTACCTCCCTGATTTTGAGCTCCCCCAGGTTTTTGAGTTTGTTCTTTAGTTACTGGGGCCGCCAGCTGAATTGCAGGCGGTTGCAGCGTGGGAGTTGATGGCAAAATCGTTGGGCTACCCACTCTTCCTTTTTCTTGCACTAATTTCTTTTTTAACACTGGTGCTGGTATCTTAATTACTGGAGTAATAGGAGCTGGCATTATAAGGGGCATTACATCTTTAGATTTTGCAGGAGGGTTAGTCTTAACCGTGGGATTCGTCTTAGCTTTTCCCGAGCCTTTTATTAGGTCATGTAAAAGGAGGGAGTTCTGTTCAACCTTTTTCTCTATGATGTCCAAATGCGTGGACATCAAGTCGGTCTTATCCAAAATCGGTTGTATCACACCCCTAATTAATTCTAGAATTTTGGCCAACATGGCCTCTTCACCTAATATAGTTTGACCAGTATGTAACTGTGGGGTCTGAACTACCCCTTTCCTTATCTTCTGAGGTCGATTACACAGTGGCTCACCCCCCCTTTTTTTACTTGTTCTTATAGTGGGTGGTGAGATAGAAGACCTGGAAGATGCCTCAATGGGCAATTTTGGTGATCCTGATAACCTTCCATTTTCATCATTCCCTATAGAAGAATCTAATAGAGATAGACTAGTTGGTGTACTAGACAAAAGATGCTTACTCATTATGGTGGGATCAAGAGGAAAATTATCAGTATTATCTATAATCCCTGATTGTGAAAGATCAATAAGCATCACGGAATCTGTGGGTAGACTCTGTGAAATAGCATCCCCCACTCCTCCCAAATTAGACGATCTCAACCCTAGAAGTAGAGGTGCAGTTTCAGGCACACTCCCCCCTCCTTGTGTACTTTTATGACTTGCCTTACTTGGCTTCCCCCTCCGTCTCACTCGGGCTTTCTTAAATTTTCTAGGGGATTCTTTAGTTGCATGATCATTAAATACTGTAGATGATATAGCCAATACTGTGGGAAAAGGAGCACAAGGGATTTCATCATACTGGCCTGCATGAACCATGGCCGTTACAATGGTTACTTTGCCTGCAGGGGCCGAGTCTTCCTTAGCCACAGGGTTATCAGAAACAGTTACTGGGGGTTCTGGTACAATAGTAATAGCAGGTGAGTGTTCCAGACCCAGTGAAGCCCTCCTATTACTGTTAATTTGCGCTACCTTCTTTATAAGAAAATTGTCCATAGTAACCACTTTAGTGGTCATAGTGGCTGATAATTGAATGCTAGCTTAATACGAGAAGTATATAGAAAAAATATATAAATAGCAGAATCTCACTCACATTTTTTTTAAGACACTTGCTCAGTAAGGGACGTAAAGGGTATGGCCCCGGCCCGGCTCCTCGGTCCCCGGAGGGCCACAGAGGGCCCGCCCTTTGCCCGGGCTTAGCCCCGGGCGTCCCGCGACGTGGGGCTTCTCTCCACTTTATGCGTCCGTGTGCGCTCCCTCAGCGCGACCCGCGTCACTCAGCACGCGCCGCCGCGTTGCCTGCCGGGAGCTGTAGTCTCCCGGAGCGGCGGCGCGGAGTCCTGATGGCGTCTGACTCTTGGCGGTGTCGGCGCGGTCTGCGGTGAGTCTCTGTGGGTCTCCTGGCCTCTTATGACTCCTTGGCGGTGGCGGCGGTAATGTGGCAGTGTCCCCCGCTCTGCCGGGCTTCTCTCCACTTTATGCGTCCGTGTGCGCTCCCTCAGCGCGACCCGCGTCACTCAGCACGCGCCGCCGCGTTGCCTGCCGGGAGCTGTAGTCTCCCGGAGCGGCGGCGCGGAGTCCTGATAGCGTCTGACTCTTGGCGGTGTCGGCGCGGTCTGCGGTGTGTCTCTGTGGGTCTCCTGGCCTCTTATGACTCCTTGGCGGTGGCGGCGGTAATGTGGCAGTGTCCCCCGCTCTGCCGGGCTTCTCTCCACTTTATGCGTCCGTGTGCGCTCCCTCAGCGCGACCCGCGTCACTCAGCACGCGCCGCCGCGTTGCCTGCCGGGAGCTGTAGTCTCCCGGAGCGGCGGCGCGGAGTCCTGATGGCGTCTGACTCTTGGCGGTGTCGGCGCGGTCTGCGGTGAGTCTCTGTGGGTCTCCTGGCCTCTTATGACTCCTTGGCGGTGGCGGCGGTAATGTGGCAGTGTCCCCCGCTCTGCCGGGCTTCTCTCCACTTTATGCGTCCGTGTGCGCTCCCTCAGCGCGACCCGCGTCACTCAGCACGCGCCGCCGCGTTGCCTGCCGGGAGCTGTAGTCTCCCGGAGCGGCGGCACGGAGTCCTGATGGCGTCTGACTCTTGGCGGTGTCGGCGCGGTCTGCGGTGAGTCTCTGTGGGTCTCCTGGCCTCTTATGACTCCTTGGCGGTGGCGGCGGTAATGTGGCAGTGTCCCCCGCTCTGCCGGGCTTCTCTCCACTTTATGCGTCCGTGTGCGCTCCCTCAGCGCGACCCGCGTCACTCAGCACGCGCCGCCGCGTTGCCTGCCGGGAGCTGTAGTCTCCCGGAGCGGCGGCGCGGAGTCCTGATGGCGTCTGACTCTTGGCGGTGTCGGCGCGGTCTGCGGTGAGTCTCTGTGGGTCTCCTGGCCTCTTATGACTCCTTGGCGGTGGCGGCGGTAATGTGGCAGTGTCCCCCGCTCTGCCGGGCTTCTCTCCACTTTATGCGTCCGTGTGCGCTCCCTCAGCGCGACCCGCGTCACTCAGCATGCGCCGCCGCGTTGCCTGCCGGGAGCTGTAGTCTCCCGGAGCGGCGGCGCGGAGTCCTGATGGCGTCTGACTCTTGGCGGTGTCGGCGCGGTCTGCGGTGAGTCTCTGTGGGTCTCCTGGCCTCTTATGACTCCTTGGCGGTGGCGGCGGTAATGTGGCATTAACAGTCATTCATAATACAGTATGATTGTAGAGTCAAGAGTCCAATCATAATCAATGAATTACAGTACAGTACAATTGTAGTGACGAGTGTCAAAACATTGTAAGGACCTTGAGAGGGATATGCGTATAACGTGGTATTATTCTATTGTGTGTTTAGAGTAATTTCCCAGAGGATTAAGTTGCTGATTTAGGAGCAATTATTTTAACCGTCTCTTGAAGCTCACAATGGAGGTGTTAGTTCTGATATGTATTGAGGCAGAGGTCCATATTTTGGGTGCATTGCCCCAGAAAGGGCGAGAGAGAGCTTTTTGCTTATGTTTTTTTGAGAGATTGAGAAGAAGTAATTTGGTGCTTTTTATATTTCTCGATTGGCTTGCTTTTGTGAGTTTAGATGCAAGGTAGTCTGGTTTGCCAGTTTGCAGAGCTTTACGGGTGAGTCAAGTGGTTTTGAAGCAGTAGCGTGCTTCGATTGATAGCCACTTTGGGGCTTATTTATGAGCCCCTTCCACCGCTGGTGCGTCACTTTTTGTGTTGCACCGGCGGAGTAAAATATGCGACAAACTGCAACATATGTACAAGGTAACGCATCTAAGCAGATGCGTCACTTTGTAAACCCCTGCACCTCATTATACCTGCGTACGGTATATTGTATGCAGGGTGTGTGTTCCCCTGCAAAAAAGGGTCATAGAAGTGGTACAGTGAAATCTAACAGAATTCACCACATCACCTCTTGGACGCCACTGTGTCAAATCCTTACACCTGCCTCACAGTAGGCGTATGACTGATGCAGGCCCTTTCACATGGGGCTTGGCCCATGTAAAAGCACACATTGCTGGGGTTGCGTCTATTTTCAGGCACACTCCAGCAATGCATCAATTTCTCACTTAAAGATACATCAGCAATACTGATGTATCTGTAAATCCTTGCGACATGGTACGCCTTACAGTAAATGAGGCGCATTCATGTGTCGCACTGAAAAGTGTTGCATCACTGTTTTCATGCAGACATGCAACACTTTTCATAAATGAGGCCATTAGATTTTTCAGGAAAGGGGAGATGTGATCGTATTTCTTTACTCCAGTGGCCATCCTTGCCGCTGAATTTAGACTGGCTTTCAGGGGGGCTAAGTGTGCCTTCTGTGCACCTGTGAGGCTGGCATTCCCATAGTCTAGTCTGGATAGTACCAGTGCTTGCATGGTGATTTGTAGGTCAAGGAAAGGCTTAATTTGTTTGAGGAGTTTTAGGTTATACAAGACACCTTTCACTGTGGACCTAGTGTGTGAGATCATGTGCAGGTATGAGTCCAGGATGATACCCAGTGATTTGGCAGAGTGCGTCACAGTCAGCTTGCAGTTCAGAGAGTCTAGGTTATTTAGCCATGTATGGATTTGTGGATATTGACCATGATTGGACAAAACTAAAAGTTCTGTCTTTTTTTGGTTGAGTTTGAGGTGGTTGGGAGATAACTAGTCCTGAACTTTTATTAGTGTGGCATTGCACCTGCAAATGTTGTGCAAAGAGGATATTTCCAGGTAAAGCTGGATGTTGTCCACATAAAGGTGGTAGGCAATGTTTGCTTGTCTGAGTATTGCAGTAAGGGGCTCCATGTAGATGTTGAAGAGTGTCAGCAAGAGTACTGAGCCTTGAGGGTCACCTCGGGTGATAGCAGAGATATTGAATGGTAAGTTGCTTATTTTTGTAAGTTGGAAGGGTTGTGCAGAAACGTGGTGAACCACTGCAGAACTGTTCTGTCAGCTCCGATTCTCTGTTGCGGGGATTTCAAAAATAGCTTATGGTTGACTGTGTCGAAGGCCGCTGATAGGTATAAAAGGATGAGCGGGCAGCATCTGTTTGAAACTGTGAATAGTTGCACGCTCCATAGTTTCTTCATGTGTTAGAGACTGGAGTACCCGTATTTGAAAACAGCTGGATAAGGAGTGGGGGGTTAAACCTTTCTGGAACTTTCAAATACACTATGAGACTAAAACCTTGTCCTAATGGTCACTGTGAAGATAGTACATTTCACAACAGAAGTAGGAAATGAGAAATTTCCGCAAAGAATAGAACCAAAAAAGCCTTACAACTTGCTGTTCTCATGGGCCTTCCCTGAGTATGTGTAATGAAAGATTACACAATGCCTAATCATAAAAAAAGAAGTGTAAGTGCCCAAAGTTTAGGTCATAAGCCGGTCTCTTGAATTTCATTGTGCCGAATGCTAAGGCTGTGAAGTCTTGCTTGCACATCATGCCTCTTTAATTCACAGACACACCCTGCCCCTTTATCTCACTCTTGCATGTTAATTTTTTCTCTGCTTTCTCTCTTTGTCATGGTTTTCCCTTCTTTCTCTTCTCCCTTGCACTTGGTCAAAGTCTGAAGAGAAACATGAGTGCCAATCCATAAACACGAGTACCGGTAGCCCCCACCTGCAACTATTGGCTCAAATTATGCAGTGGGAATACATTCAAACGTGCTGCCTGGTACAAGAAATCGTCCTTAAAAACCTGATGGGAGACAGTGGTTAAAGATTTTTCACACGGATGGCATATTGGGATTCAACTCATAATTGCAGTAGGAGTCAGAGGTAAGGCAAAGAAGAAAGAAAATGTGAATTGCTATCATTATTTGGAGGTTTGATTCTTCTGTGAACAGAACTGGGCAACTAAGATCCCGAAAAACAGCTATCTTGGGTCCAGTGCTCTTCTCCTGTGTTTGTATACCCTGCCAAATGTGGTGGTTATTTTATTCAAGATATCTTAAAAGCCAGTGACTGAAAGGTTGTGCCTAAAGCCCCATAATGCAGTGCGCCCTGGTGGGGTTGCTGCTAATAAAATGCAAATTAAGTATATCCGAAGTATCTACTTGCAGATGCTTTTCTCGGAAGAGTAAAAAAGAAAACACACCGAGTCACAATATTGTTTTGACGAATTGATTCATTGAAAGAAAATCTTAATGAAAAGAACAGTTTAAACATAAGATACAGCTTTTTACATTCTTTAGGAGGGTAAACTTTCACGTATTCCATAAAGGATGTCTTCTTTCTTATGGTAAAGAGCAGGCATTTCTTTTCACTTCAGATGAGCTGCTTTTCTCTTTCTGTAAAGAAACACAGTCATATTAGATTATTGTGTATTGGGGATGTAGTGTTGATTTAGCTTATTTTTTCACAGCACCCAGAGCAATGTCAGCATAACAGATATGTAAATTGTGCAACCCAATATTGGGGCATATTACCAACAACTAGCGATAGTTTTTGTCTCTAACTTGTTTAGAGACAAAAATTATCGCCGCACATCGGCGATTTTTATCGCAGATAAACCTTGCTATTAACAAGGTTTATCGCAAATGCGATAAAAAACGGCCGAAATGCATGAATATCGCTGAAAAGTCAGCGATATTCATGCATTATCGAGCAAATGACCATGTTATCCACCTCCCATTGGATAACATGGCTAAGAACTGCTCAGGGCAGGTGTTAGCTTTTGGAGATATTCCCGCTTAGCGCGAATATCTCCAAAAGTTGGTAATAGGAGATAGCGATGTTAGCGACTGTTTTCAGTCTCTAACATCTTGGCACGCCCACTTTGCATCTCATTAGTGATAAATATCACTGACATGCAAAGTGGGGCCCAAGATGGTCGCTATCTCCTACTAGCTGTCGCTAACTGGTGTTAGCGACAGCTAGGTAATGGGGAGATGATTTTATCTCCGCTTTCTTGGCTTTTAAAGCCAAAAAAGCGGAGATAAACCCCCTTGATAATATGCCCCTCATTTGTTAACTTGTGACTGTTCTTTAAAGCTATAAATGATCTGTGTTCTAGAAGCCAATGTAAAATGCTAAAACTGTATGCGCCTTCTTGCGCCTTTCACTCGACTAATCTTAACCTTTTTGTTTTCCCCTAATCTCCCTGTGCTGCTTCACGGTTCTGTTCATTCAAGCCACTCAGATCATATCCAGGGACTAGACTCCTATTTGGACAGAACTTTATCTACTCTCTTCTCACTGTCAAAATGATTCTTTGTTTAATGTTGGTCACAATTAATTCTCTTGCACCTCATTCCCTCCCATTCCCCCTTAGTGTGAATTTGTAGATATCTCTATATGTAAATCTAGTAGGTTGTGTAATCTGCGCTTCGACTCTCAATCAACAGTTACCATGCAGCCAATTCAGCCAAACTGTATTTAAGCTTTTATACGCAGATTATTTTGCCATGTACAGAATTTCTTGTCAAAATGTTTATTATTCTTGCTGAATATATTAATTAAATAAATCTATTATTGAAATGAGAAAATACAGTTTGAGAACCGTTGGTAGAAGCAATATAAATAAACCAATAAAATTGGCAAAGATCAAATTATAAAGCGCACAGTTAACCACAAGTGTGTTTGAGAGGATCATCTCTGGGAATGACTGGGGGGGGGGCATCGATTAAAATTGTTAATAAGGGTATTTCTTGTCAGCCAGTGGGTGCTGTGAATTCTGGGTAAGAGGAAGTGATTCTTTCCACTCGACATATCACAAGGTAAAATATAAAAAGAAGTCTTTAATGTCCAAGATTCATAAATTCTGAACACCCAAATAAGAAGGGCTGCTACAGATTATTTTCTTATCATCTCTAGGTTTCCCATGGCAGTGCAACATGAACATTTTAAAGGAGCAGTTGTGCAAATGAGTTTTGTGAGTGCAAAAGCAGAACGATTGTGTCTATAAATAAATTAATATGCAACCCGTTTTAAATTGGCTATAAATTTGCTCAATGCAATATAAAATATGTTTGCTTAATGTAGGAAGGTAATGTTTACTAAAGGGACATAATATGTATGTACAAGTTCTTTTTCACATAATTTGCCAAGGACTCAACTGTTGACTCTTTTGGTCCACCTGGCTGCAGCATCATTACATTTTGAAAACCAGGTGGCATTTCTTCTCCACTGTGGGCCTTTTATTTACAAGTAATAACCGGGTTGTTATTGGTGGCCACCTCACACTGCAAATTCCTAGAAGAGAGGGTTGTTTTCAAACATGCCTTTCTTTTAGTGAAATTTAGCTTTAAGCCATACTTATTTATCATTCAGTGTTGTTCAGATTAAGACCCTCCAGTTACAAAATTTCAGCCTGTAATATATAGTTGTACAGTAAGTCAAGAAAAGACCTTACGCAATATGCCACACGCGCAGTGGAAATATAGATGCCACCGGGTTCTTTTCTGCCCAGTACAATGTTTCTATATCATTACACTTTGCACCTCAGAATGGTGGATAGCTAGGCGATACTACATTTTCTCCAATGTTCCAAGCTGCAAAACTCTGTACATTGTTGTTTTTAATCTCCAATAATTGTGCCAATATTTTCCTCGTGGGGGTAAAAGAGCATGAAATCTATCTACTGCTGATAATCCTAATTCTGCCACGAGCTGGAGTATATTCCAGAATCGAGATTATGGGTCACTCAAAATGAGACAGATCATGATATATTGTCTCTTCATTTGCTTCCCACTGTTTAAATTGAGATTTTTTGAGAAATGCTGGCATGTAACTAAATTGCTTAAAGGTTGTAATTATATTGGATTTGTTGAAATGCAGTTATGGAATGTGATTGATTCATCATTGCCTTTCTGTATCTAATTATTTCTCCTTTAAGTGGCCTCTTGTTCCAATAAGCATGTGAATAACTATTTTGATCTTATGCTTGTTTGGGAGGGTGGGATTATCAGAACTTGTATTGTGACACTGACAGTGCTAGGGAAACAACGTGGTAGGACTGTGTACAATATTGTGTTGTAACAAAAGTGTAGAGCTGCTAGGTATATTTGTACATCTGTCCTTGAGGCTGGAGCGATCAACACATATTTAAGTGAGCATGTTTTTTTTCCTAACCACTCTTTTATCTTTCTTTGTCCTTATATTTATCAATGCTAAAAATAGTGCAAAAGTGAGAAAAGAGTGTGGTTGTTTTAATTTCTGATTGTTAGCCTCTTGTTGTTTAGAAAATATAGATTCTGAAAGAGCAATGTCCACACAAAAATGAATAAATATTTGTATAATGTTTACTGTTGCATGCATCACATACCTGATTTAATATTTAACCTAGAGCCGTGGAAGCTGTGGTTGTTGTTGGAGTAGTAGTCGTTGGTGTAGTAGTGGTTGGAGTAGTAGTGGTCGGAGTGGTCGTGGTCGGAGTAGTAGTGGTCGGAGTAGTAGTGGTTGGAGTTGTTGTACGACGATGATAATGATGGTTCTTCTTGTGCCCTTTATTTTCACGTGACTGGAAAATAGAGAACACACAATAAAAATAGGATACACTCTAATAAATTATAATACAGATGTACATAACAAAACATCACACCATAATCTTTGGAGAAATGTATCAATGTTTTTGCTCACTACAGGTCCACAAAGCAGAACATTACAACAACGGTATATTTCCAGGGCCATCAAACACCAGGCAATGTTTTAAGATCTAAAACACATTCTCTGCATGTAGTTGCCCTTTCTGATGCATAAATATGACTGTTTATGGTTTTATCTGGAACCATTCACATTTTTCCCCAATAAAACAAAAATTCAAGGACTGTAAGGATGAAAGTGTGTGTTGAAATGTTAAGTTTGTAACAAATGAAATGGGGAACATAGACCAAGTATTCTGACCACAAAGTGACCTAATAGTGAACGCTTATGAGATGAGCTGCTGCTTTCCACCACATTATGTTAGCACAGATTCTAGGAGCCTTGATTACAAAAGAAAACAAAAATGTGCACCTGCAGGTTGACTCCTTTATGTGAATGTAGATTTCTGAATTTCAAAAATTCACAAATCTTTACAAAGGCATTTCTGAAAAAGGTTTGATATGTTTGGCTCGTATAGAGAGCCATTAGCGTAGATGACTGAACTCTAAATCTAATAATTAATTGCTATGAAAAAACAATAGTGGAACAGAACATGCTAAACACTGTTGCTACATCATAACGGATTTCCAGGCTGCTCTAGCTGAGCACTGTGAGAGCCTGACAGAGCAGTCCTGGAAAGCAAGGGTCACAGCTTCTGGAAAAGAGGGAATGCACAGAGCGGAGGAGTTAGGTGGCAAGATGCCACATATTGATTTTAAAACAAATTGGACAGGGAGGACAGGCACATTTTGTATGGGTCTGTATAACTCCTCTGTCCCTGCATAGCAGTTGAAAGCAGGGGCAGGTGATTTTAGGGCCATATATAGCATACAATTATAGATGGGTAAAAAGTGGATTACATTGATGTGTTTTCACCTCGGAGTTCGAAGTGACATTATAGACTCCTTGAGCTTTGCTCTCATTGTCTATTTGATATCCCCCTAAACACCTTACTGAAAAACCTTATCCATATTTCATGTTAACCATCTATAATTCTACATGTTATGTATGGCACCTATAGAGAGCCTTTGGCATAAACAGCTGGATTCTAAATCCAGTAATTCACTACTAAGACATATAAACAATGGGTAACAGAACTTGTTAACCACAATTGCTACATTATAAAAGAATTATAGGTTGCTCTGTCTGGGCTCTCTAAGAGCCTGCCAAAGCAGCACTGGAGATCCGTGTGTACTTCATCTTCAAGGGATAGAAGGGAAGGTACAGAGAGTTCTTAGGAATGGGTGGCATGAAGCCATATAATTTGTTTTCAAATTTGGGACAGGGAGGAGATCCCATGGCTTCCTCATTACACCTCTTTTTCTGTTTAGCAGTTGAAAGCAGTGGCAGATGTATTTAGAGGCCATACATAATATAAAATTACAGCTGGGTTAAAGCAAATTATGAGGATGTTACCCATCTGCCATCTATAATTCCATATATGATATGGGAGGAAGCTGTCTGAGGTTGGTAGGAAAAAGGATGCCAGGTTTTTCTTAGTACCTTTGGGACAGGGAGTGGGGCCATCTTATGTATGGCTCCCTATTACTCCTCTGTCCTAGAGCAACTGGAGCAGATGATTTTGGAGACCATACACAACCTAAAATTAAAGTGTAAATAAAACAGTTTTTTCATCCAGAGGTTCTTACTGACATCGTACACATCACATTCATTGCTCTCGTTATTTATTTGATGTTACTCAGAACCTCTTGGTGAAAAACATCCCTGATGTTCAATGTTACCACCTATCTATATTTCTATATGTTAATCGCTACTTACATAAATGTGAAATTCTCTCCGAATATGTAATTTTCTTAGTGTACCAGTGCACATGCATACAATCACATTTTTGCTGTTTCCAAAGAAAATTATTTTGCACAAGTGATAAAGATCTTCTCCTTTTCCATTTGTTGTGGGGATGTTGATTTCCCATTCACACTCAAGAGTGGGATTTACTCACTCTTTTCACAGGATTAAATCTCTGAGCATTTCTAAGATTGCAATAGGTCACATATGTGAATATTACCATATTCAGAAAATCATTGGTGTTTGGGTTGTTCCTAGGATTTCAGGGCATATTTTTGCTGGGGTGTCCACTCCCGGTCCCTGGGGGGTTATATTGTGTAGTATTAACAAATTTAGGACAATATTATGCATGTGTAAATCCCTTTATGAGTGTAACTTCAGGATTTCAGAGTACCAAACTCGAGTTTACAATTGTTGATATAAGTAAGACCTACACTCAAAAAAGGGTCATTTTTTGGAGTCCACCATCAAACGTTCTTTTGCAGCAGAAAGTGACTGCGCTCCATTTATTAATCCCATTATCAGTGACCACACTCACTCATTACTGTTGCCTATTTCTCACGCATAGGCCTGTACAAAAGAGAGTCTGATGATTTCAGTCTAAAAACAAGACAGTTTGAATCATCGGACATCAAATCCATTAAGGAAAGGACCTTTGATTTATAACTTCTGTTTTATCCTTCATCGTAGACCTGATTTTTATCTACATGCACTGAAAAGATTCACTCCTCCAGGATTCAGTAGTGAAACACAATAGGCATTTAGAAATATTACAGTTTGAATGCGTAGCTTTCCCCAGTACATTAGAGCACAATTATGAAGTAGTTCATATGCTTCAAGTTTTTACTACATGAGCTATTTATGGGAACATATCTAAAAGGACTCCATGGGCCATATCATGATGGTCTTTAATTAAGCAGGTCAAAGCCTAGCACATATATTTTGTGCCTGCAAGAAGAGTCACTGCTTTATTTTCTGACAGAACTACTCAGAAACAGTAAGCAAGGTTTGCCTCTTTAAATTTCTGATATGTGTTGTCTAAAATTACCAACTAACTCAGAGAAGTATCGAGTTAAATTAATTCACTTTATACTCTTTAGATGCATAAAACAGATGCTGCATTCTACGCTTAACCTTTGAACTTGACCCATGTAGTCAGATTCTACAGGAAAACACATTAAGACTTAATTATACATAAATTGCTGATATGTTGCATATCTGCCAATGTATCTAGGAATAATGTAAAGAAAAAGCAAGAACGTGAAATGTCAAAGATCAACCATTAAGTCAGACACAGTCTATCTTGCCCATTGGGATTTCTTGTGCTCTTTTCCAGTGAATTAGCAGTGGAGAAGTACTGTTATATCTTAAATAATATCACAAACAATGTAGATATGGTTGGACCATGGTTCTATTAGTCTTGGCAAACATGGAATGGAATACTAAACAAAGTAAGTACCATTGATTCAAATTGAATTGTTTCCTT
The DNA here is from genome assembly GCF_964263255.1 of Lissotriton vulgaris. Lineage (NCBI taxonomy): Eukaryota > Metazoa > Chordata > Amphibia > Caudata > Salamandridae > Lissotriton > Lissotriton vulgaris. The sequence continues at coordinate 72,992 of NW_028252997.1, forward strand.
CCTTTTATTTTATCTAAGTGCCTTATTCATCGTCCAGGTGGTGTAGGCTCTAAGATCATTCAATCACAGAAGCCCGAATATTATCCAGAGAGAGTCCAGAAAAATATTTTATAAAAAACTAATAAGACAAATTAACATACAAAGGTAGAATGCATTGTTAACTGCAGTATGTAAGAAACTATGGTAGAATTTCTCCTACTTACACCACTGTCACTTGCACTCCTCTCATCCCGTTCAAAGGCCTGGAAAGTAGGGAAAATAAAGATTTAGAAGAAAACAATGTTCTTAGCCGGGTGTAGTTGGGGTGAAATGCAATGCAAAAGTGACACTGTATTCAACCATTAACTTAAAGTTACCTTTACCAGTTGTAACTGAACCATTCAGCTACCCTCTAAACCTGCACTAATGACATAAGAATGCTGTTCCCTCCATCAGCTCCATTGCTGATTCCAGCTGCTACTATCGACTAACTTTGAATCCCCATCCTGACCATCATCTCAGATGCCACTCCTTTGACAATAAGCCCTTTGTTATTTACATCTGCTGCAAACCAGGGCCAAAATGAGGTAAAACCTGCTATGTACATTCCACACACGGCTCATTCATTCACTAAGATTCTGAGAGGGTGAAGTTATCGAACGGTGCCTTGTAGGAGTTTTATTCTGGAAAACATGGTAATGTTATATGATAATTTGTGAATACCGCCAGTGGTTACATACTGCCCATTAAAAAAGTAGAAAACACATTTTAGAAGGGAATTGTGTTTGACCAAGTGCCCAGAGGCGGGGAAATTGCTTTAACGCTGGCTTTCCATCTACAGGAAACTGGACCATTGCTAAAGAATGAGCTGCAAATGTGCTAAAACTGGTGCCATTATCTAAGAGTGCTCACTACATGGATGAGAACTGAAAGAGACATCCCATGCACGCCATATGTTTTTATTTTTAATCCCTGAAGATAAAAAATTTCCCTTGCCTTTTTCATTTTCTTCTGATCAGGACTCCAGTGGGTTGACAGAATATAATGTTCAATACCTTATAAAAGAACTTGGTCTTCCGCCTCATTCCTCTATATGGTTATGGAATTCCTCAGTGACTTGCAACATCATTATAATGTAAGGAAGAGGGTACTGTATTCCTTGTATTACACTGTTTGTTTCCCCTTTTAATAAATAGTGTTTTGTCCTTAATTCTATGTGTGTTCTAAAAGAATCTTCTGAGGGCACAGTGCTAGCTTAATGCCTTCTCTCCCCTTATCATTACACACTGCAAAGTAGAGGCTTTAACATCCAGTACAGGATGAATTTTTCAGAGTGGTTTTTCCGAACAATGATATTAACTGATGTTGTCCGCCTGCAGCTTATGGGAATTCAAAACAAAATATTACACACTGCGCATGCATGGACCAGGGTCAGATTGGAGTTCTGGACTTTTTTTTGTTCCGTCCAGAGGTGTCAGGGTACAACACCCAAAGACCCCGGAGTCCCACCTGCCTTGGTGCACAAATGAACAGAAACACGGGCTTCTCGATGGTGGCGTCAAAGACCAAAGGTTTATTACTGCAGGGACACAGAAGTCACAGAATCTACACACGGGCAGAATCTAGGAGACTGTTCGATTTGTACAAAGTGGGTTGCTCCTTATATACTAAAAATTGTGCTCTAGGCAAATATTTCACATGTCGGTACATTCCCAAACCTTTGTGTCTCTAAACAATAAATATTTGGCGTTACACAGGAACTGTCGATAATATCTGATACCAAACATCACGAAGAGGGGTTCCCACCAGTCCATCACAATCCCTTGTCAATATTGCATTCAAGACCCGGACCGCCTCATCGTAAAGTTCGTTACCTCCCCCTAATAAAGGCCCAGAAGGAAAGGAGCAGAGCCAGGTGCAGAAGATAGAAAAGCGGGATAAGAGATGTTTGTGGGTTGTAAATGGGCAAGGCTACCGGCTTCGGCCGCCTAATCATGATCAGGTACAATGGACAGGAAAACCAGTTCAGGTGGGCTGGCCTCGGGCAGAGGAGGCAGCCTTTGTCGAGTCATGCAGCTTCAGCGTGATCTGGTTTAAGGTGCACGTGTCATGTAAGAGGTGAATCTCCGGCTAAGGCTACGTGTCCTTAATCAAAGTGAAGTGAATGAAATGATCAGAGGCTATTGCATATGTGAGGGCAAGGAACCACAAAATGGCGGCCATGATCTTAAGATGGATGCCGTGTGTATATCAGAAATGTGTCAGTGGAAGGAGTGCTCTTGCTCGTAGCGTAGCGAAAACACTAGGATATACTAAATGGATCATTTGCGGTTCGCTGATACTAATTTTATGTATTTCCGACAAACTTGAAAACACGGGTTCAAGTCGTCACGGAACCGTCACGGAACCTCAGACCCTCCTTTTGCCCTTACATAGGCAATTACTCAATCTATGTCTGAATCTAGTTCTATGCTCATCAGGTCAGTGACATGTTGTTGTATCATCATCCTTTCTCGTGTCTTTTCTCCAAATGCAGGTGGTTTCCTAAAACAGGTTGTAGCACAAAGACTACACAGAGCAGGACCACACTGGATAATCAGACAACATGAGAATAGTAATATTAAGATGACACCAATGACCATTAGAACCTTCCATCCCCACGCTGAGATCAGAGTCCAAACCCACTCCATAAAGGACCAGTTTCCCTCATCTACATGTATGGAGTCCGAAATCTTGTGCAACTTAGAGATCGCCTCGTAAACTGTTGGAGCATTATTAGGAATAAAGACACAGCAGCTCGATTGGATCATTCTGCATACCCCACCTCGATCTGCAAGTATAACATCTAGAACCATACGGTTCTGCAATGTCATGAGCCTATCCGCCTGAAGCTCAGCTGTCAGATTGCTAAGGGCACCAGCAGTTTCGGTAATAGTAGATTCAACTACCCGTGTTAGCTGACGTATGTTTCTACTATTGGCCATAGGCCCCCAGAACGGAAGGAAGCCTTTGAAGAAGTCTCCAGCTTCCTGACCAGCTGTATCTTCCTTGCTGAAGACACCTCTCGCTACTCTTGTTCTGTGGTAATCAGGTGAAGCAGTGTATGTCGGAGGCAATAATCGAGCAATATAACATGATCCTGAGAAGTCGGCAGGCAACCATGTATAAGCTCTGTCTCGACAAATGAAATAGGTACCCCTAGCAGTAAGAAAGGCAGGGGAAGAGTTAGCCGGAAACACATAAGTCTCTACGCACTCACTCCTCCCTAGCTGAGCTCTCGGATTTCTCCCATTACCTTGCAAACAGACCTGACCTCGGTGAGGTACGACCCAGATTGGAGTTGAGCTTTTACGCTTGCTTTCTCCTAAACTAAGGCGATACTCTGAAGTATTCCAACTTAAATATACTCGCAATTCGTCTCTAGGGTAAGATGGAGTATTATTGACGTCTTTGATCATGTCAATAATTCCCTGGACTAAAGCTTTGTTGGCAGAGTTATATTTAGTGGAGCGTGGTGGACGTGGAGGATAGGTCTCAAGAGCATAAGCAAAGATGGTTTGAAGGGCCTGAAATGATCCATTGTAGCTGAAAGGCAAAACCAGATAGGGAATACCTTTATCCATAGTGTGGGGTATCAAGCCACACACCCAACAGTCTGTCGTGTTAACTACCAGTTGGTGTTGGTGCAAGAGCTGTACAAAAGTATTATTAATGAATTCTGAGCGTCGAGCTTGCTCATGTTCCGGAAACGAGTGAAAAGAGTGTATAGAAGAAACAGTAGAAATAGCAGGATCAAGGGGAGGTACTGTAGATACTGGCACAAAAATCAAATTTATGCTAAAGACAATTCCACCCACCAGTGTTGCTAAAACAATCAAAAATGTAATGGCACATTGCATCAAGAAACATTTGCTATGAAGAATTCTATTTAGTCTGTTTCTGCGAACGTAAATCACATTTTCTCGTTGCAGCGCAGGAAGTTCCATCTTCTACAATCCGCTCGCGACCACTGATGATGTGTACGTAGATGAAAATGCCTCTGTCAGCCCTGGGAGTTCCCAGTACTAACAGAAAGATCGACCTTGTGTCAGACCCCTGCAAATTCAAACTAGGCACACAGCCACGACCCTACGGCTACCCAGACGGCAAGGCAATTTATTAAAAACAATAAACAATAGCAAACTTCCTGGCTGAAAAGCAAAAAAGTCCAATGTATATAAATATCAAAATCACAATATGCAGTTGCCTGCTTTATTAGTTCGTTTTATGGCTTCTAAGGTTGTATCTTTTCTTCGCTGGTACTGTTTGATCGGAAAATAGTGTATCACTAGCAGCTGTTGCAGAGTTTACGTTCGCAGATGGCAAAGTTTCTTCTGATGCTGGAGACAAATTTTCAATGTTCAAAGCAGTCTTTTCAAGAGGAGAGTCACGTTTCAAAGTGTCAGAAATCAAATCGGCATCGCTGAAAGGGACAAATTTCGGAGTTGTTTCAGCTTCGGAGGCACCAATTCCCTTCTTCACCCAGTCGTCGTAGGGCAGCGGCAGTGGAACACGCTTTACGTGAGAAGCGTGGATCCAGTGCTTGCGACCAGCAACACGTACAGCTGTCCTCGTCGCCAGCAGGATTTGGAAGGGGCCGATGTAGCGAGGCTGAAGATTCTTTGTCCTCGCAAAATTTCTGACCACCACGTGGTCGCCGGGTTTCAGCTGATGCCCTGGACTCTCCGGAGGTTTTGGCAAAGCATCAAAGACCTGTTGATGAATAAGACTTAATTTAGCAGTCAAGTCGTAAAGATAGTCTATCAACATAGGATATTCAATGGAGCAGAATTGTTTAGGCCTTGGCACACCCCAGACATTTGCCGGGCGGCCAAATACAATCTCATATGGAGAAAGCCCTATTCTAGAATGCACTGTTGCTCTCGTTGATAACAAGGCCAAAGGAAGTGCGTCTGGCCAAGCCAAACCTGTGGATGCTTGAATTTTGGCTATTTTAAGCTTGAGGGTGCCATTGTAACCCTCAACTAAACCAGCAGACTGGGGATGGTTCGCACTATGAAATTTTTGTTTCAATCCTAGACCAGCACACACACTCTGCATAACTTTCCCTATAAACTCACTTCCGTTATCTGACCATACAATCCGTGGCATTCCATACCTAGGGAAAAATTCTTTGAGAAGAATTTTGGCAGTTGATAAAGCAGTGTTGTCCTTTAGTGGGTATGCTTCTATCCACCTGGAAAAAGCACAAACCACCACCAGGACGTATTTTAAATTGTTGCAGCGTTCCATGTGAATGAAGTCTAACTGTATTACTTCAAAGGGACAGGAAGGAGGAGCAAAATGACCAGCTGGAGTTGGAGTTCCCTTGCCAGGATTATGCATCAAGCACACCATACAATTTTTCACCACTCTCTCTGCACACTTACTGATTCCCTCATTCTTCCAAACCGGAGCTAACATCTTACATATCCCTTTAGAACTTATGTGCGCCACTCCATGCGCCATCGTCACTACTGCAAGCACATATGCATCAGGCAACATCCAACGCTGCTGTTCTGTCAAATCGATCCAACATCCATTCGAGTCCAATTTGCCCGTACTTTCTCTCCATACGCGTTTCTCTTCCTCAGTCGCTTCTTTCTGAATCTCTTTCACACTTTCCATTGTGTCCTCACACATTCCAGACTCAGCAATCCATCTTGCAGACGTAGCAACATACATTCTACTCATCATGTCTCTAGCTGTCTGTTTAGCGGTTTCATCAGCAAAGGCATTTCCCCGACCAACATCATCCGTGATTGCTTTATGAGCACTGCACTTCACAATCGCAACTTCAGTCGGTAAGGTTAGAGATTCTAACAAGTCGTTAACTAGCTGACCATGTTGAATCTTAGTCCCATGGGACGTAATGAAACCCCTTTCTCTCCACAACCGGCCAAAACTATGGGCCACGCCAAATGCGTACTGACTATCTGTAAACACATTCACTCTCTTTCCCTCAGCTAAAACACACGCTCTCGTAAGAGCTATTAACTCTGCAGCTTGGGCAGAATTCTGACTCACTCTTGCAGTCTCCACAATCGTCTTCAAAGTCGTTACCGCGTAGGCAGCAGTCACATCACCATTCTCCAATTTAAAACATGACCCGTCCACATACAGCGTACCATCTGGGTCGGATAGAGGAGTATCTCTCAAGTCGATACGACCTTTTGTCTCTTCTTCCGTTTTGAAATAACAGTCATGTGGCTCAGAATCACTCGACTCTTGATCAGTCGGCAACAATGTTGCTGGGTTCAATACATTGCATCTTTTGATCTGAATATGACTCGCTAATAACGTCAGCTCGTAACCAGATAATCTCGCACTAGTAAGGTGTTGTGTCTTCGTTCGGTTCATGAGTGTGTCCACTGCATGAGGAACCATGACCACTAGCATATTGTTCATCACCAAACCAGCAGATTGTCGAATGGAAGCTGCAGCTGCCGCTGTAGCCCTCAAACAACTAGGCAATGCTCTAGCTACCGGATCTAATGTTGATGAGAAATACGCACAAGGGCGTTGTTTATCACCAAACTTCTGTGTCAAGACACTCAACGCGCAACCTTCTCTTTCGTGAACGTAGAGCGTGAATGGCTTACTGTAATCAGGTGTGCCCAATACAGGAGCTGAACACAAAGCTTTTCGTAATTCAGCAAAACTCTTTTGACATTCATCAGACCATGGCACCGGACTCGGAACATTTTTCCCAGTCAAAGCTACCAACGGTTTTGCTAAAAGTGAAAAATTTGGGATCCATTGCCTACAGTAAGAGGTAATACCTAGAAAGGCACGTACTTCCCTCTGTGTGCGTGGAACACTCATTTGCATAATTGCTTTTATTCTTTCTGGGGTCAACTTCCTTCCCTCCTTTGACAAGAGATGACCTAAATAGGTTACTTCTTGGCAGCAATATTGCATTTTGGAAGGTGACACCTTATGATTCAAATTAGACAAATGATGCAATAGTGAAATTGTAGCTGCTTTGCAAGTTTCCTTGTCATCGGCAGCCACCAAAAGATCATCTACGTATTGTACTAGGGCAGAACCTGGAGGAAGGACAAAAGAATCTAACTGGCTTTTTAAAGCTTGACTGTAAATAGATGGACTTTCACAGTAGCCTTGTGGAGCGCGTTTAAATCTGAAACTGCGACCTCCTAAACAGAAGCCAAAAATATCTCTGCTTTCCTCGGCTATCGGAATGCTGAAAAAGGCATTCTTCAAGTCGATGACTGAGAACCATGTAGCTGTAGCAGGAATCAATGTTAACAAAGCAGTAATGTCTGGCACTACAGGAAACTGCGGAATTACAATCTTATTAACTTCTCTAAGGTCTATGACAAACCTATAGACTGGAGGCTTTGTAGGATCTGTTCGTTTCAAAATCGGCAATACAGGACTATTACAAACATTTCCTCGCGTTTCTTCAACCACACCTTTTTTAATCAAATCTTGCACAATCAATAAGAGTGCACGCTCACCTTCATTCGATATTTTATATTGAGGAATTCTTGGAAATTTCACATTCGCTTTCAAAGTTACTACATACGGTGGAATCTCTAGTAGACCTACATCATTGGGACCAGTCGCCCAAAGAGAATCAGGGAGTGAACGTAGCTCCGGCGGGAGTTTGTCCATTGACAAGTACATCGGAGAGGTGAGTCTTTTACCCAAAGTAAGCTGTACTCCTTCCGGAGAACAGTACAATGTCGCATATAGTCGTTTTAACAAATCTAAACCAAGCAGATTTTCATTACAACCTGTCGTCAAAATTAAGGGTGCTTTCAATTGACACGGTCCAACAGAAATAGACAAAGGACCAGATATCGGGTTGTACACAGGGGCGCCTGAAAAACCTACGGAAACATTTGTTGAGCCAGACAAAGGTGCGCCAGGGAGTTTCGCATGCATGATAGAACTTTTTGCGGCACCAGTATCCAACAGAAACGGTTCGACTACACCTGATGTTGCTACTGCGACATAAGGCCCACTCTGATCCACTGGAACTGATACTACTCCCTCTCTCTGTCTATGGCTGTCCTAGTACCCATTTTGTTGAAATCCCTCTTCAACTTCACAATAATCCTCAACAAGATATTGCTGAGATCTATTCTGTTGAGCTGACTGTACATTTCGCTGATCAAAGTGATTAGAAGGACGATCATTAGTTTGTGGAGGCATAGCACCTCGTCCTCGACCTCTAGAATTCTGTGCAAAACCACCACGACCTCTCTGAGCTGCTGCCGCATTATTTTGCGCTAAAATCTGACAATCATTTTTATAGTGACCCTCTTTCTTACAGTACGCACACTGATTCCACTGGTATTGAGGCCTGGTCGAATTATAATCTGTCTTTTGATACGAATTCTGTTGCATATTAGTCTGATTCGTGCGAGGCGGATACGCCTGCTGTAAAAGAACTTTAGTCTTTAAATCTTTCGTTTTCTTCTCTGATTTCTCCTTTTCCTCTTTATCCCTATTTTCATAGTACTGTGCAGTCGCAAGTATTTGCGCTGTCGTAGATACAGCCCACGCACTTTCTGAGTCTTTCAATTTATTGCATAATTCGGGTAACAAATTATGCACAAATTTATCGACAAACAATCTCTGTCCTCCTTCAGTGCTCATATCCTGACCACTATGGTCTACAAAAGTCTCTTCGAACCTCGTGAAGAAGTCGGAGACACTTTCGTCTTTCTTCTGCTTGCATGCGGATAATTTATCCCAATTAACACGCAATGCTGGCATCAGAGTCTTCATTAAATCTATTATTCTGCCAGGAAGATTAGCAATTAGGGGTTCGGGTTTCGCACCACCTATTTGTTGAGCATCTGCTGCAGTGATAGCTGCCCAATCACCACCTAAAGCAGCCTGATGATCCTCTCTACGAATTTTAGCCCACACTGGTTGTGGAACTACATTACCAAACAACATATCAATGTCGGCTAAGTTCATTATACAAGCCTCAACTGTCTGTGTCAATTCCTTGTAATATCCGGCTGGATTCTTACGTGGATCTGGCAAGGCCTGTTTCACTGCTAACACTTCTGCTCGCTTCCACGGAATATGTATCCATACTCTTTGGAACTGTGCTGGAGCAGCTGCAATACCCGCATTATCATCACGTTGTACTGCTTCGCGCCAAATTGGAGGAACTTCCCTCATAGGATATTGGCGACTTAGCTTCATTCTACCTTTCTCTAAATCTCTCGGCGAACGAAGAGATGGATCATTCCTAAAACTCAAAATGAGTTCCATCGCTTCCTTTATATTATCGCCCACTATCATTCCAGCAGCAAACTCTTTTTGAATCTTAATTAAATCTTCCAAATCTGATTCGACATCGTCTTCTTCTATTTCCTCACGCAACAACGAGCACATCTCGTCGAAGACGTATCGCTGTGTTGGCTCTCCCCATTGCATAAATGTCTCTAACACATCTTTCGTACTATATCTTCTAACTTTTGTAATCCATCTGAGAGCTGTGGAGTCTAAAACTCCCCGTTCCTCAGTACTTGGAAGCTGACTCCGTCTCTGAACAGAGTCAGGAGTAGGAGTCTTAATCAAGGTTTTATATATAGGAGACAGCATATTAGTAACAGAATCAGTAATTCTTCGACGAACAGAAAGTGGAGTTAGTACACTCGCAGACATAGAGAACGCAGTAGAGGTAGGAATAGATGACGAAACAGTAGGAGTATCGAGGAAAATAGTTTGAGGACCAATAGGTACAGTGGTAGGTATAGGAGCGGGCAGTGCAGGAAGAGGAGGAGCTGTAGGAACATTTACATTCACCACAGGAGGTATAGGAACTTGATTCTGAGGAACAAGAACACCAGGTTGTCCAGCAACCGGCAATTGAACATCCGGTATAAGTGGAGCCGCAGCACCTTGTGCATACGGTGGAGGCGACCGTAACAGATAAGATAGCAGAGGATCGTTTTCGGAATCCTCCAGTATCTTAGCCATTTTCGATGGCAAGGCAGGATAGCACTTGTCAATCGCTAAGTTACGCTCTCTAATGGCTACATCTATGGCTTTCTCACACTCGTTAGCCTGCAACTGCTTAGTCGCTTGCTCTAGAGTTAACTCTTCTAGTTCTTTTTGCTCTTTTTTCAACCTTTTCATTTCTCTCTGTTTGGATTCTTTCCGCCAATAACGAAAAGAGTCAAACATTGCCGGCCGGGCTTTCTTCCTAAACAATTTCGCTTCTAAATTGTCGAGAATCTCTTGTTCAAAACTACCATGCAGTGGCCAACTAAGGACACCATCCTTCTTACAATAACGGACCCATATCTCATTATAAGTTATAGGACCCACACCATACTTACAATATAGGTCATATAGGGGAGTCCCAATCGGAGGAACCAGACAGGAATCCTCTAATTGTGAGTCACTGTTGCAACTAAAACAAGACAACATTTTCCGACTTACCATTCTCAGTCCGGAACACAAAACAAACAAAACACGAAACAAATTGTGCACTTGAACCAAGAACTTAGGCCTACCAAAACGAACTGATGTATCGATACCCAAAACTGAACCAAATAGATTATCGTAACCAGAACAACTAGTGATAATCTTACAAAACCAAACCAAACCAAGAACCGATCAAGGATTTTTAACAATCCTCACAAAAGTAACCAGCTAGCTATCACTAAATACTTAACTGAGGCACTGAAGACGTCACCAAGGAGAAACCCGTCACGTTTCGCCGTACTAAGGACTGCACCACTTCGGGTCCAAGACAGGGCGACGGTCAAGGCAACGGCCCACTGCAGCCGTCCTGAACGGGAACCCTCGTGGAAGAGAACTTCAGGGCCACTTTTGCGATATGCCGGGATCGATGAAGTGGGGCGCCTCCCTCAGGAATCTTCACACGAAGCTTCTCGAACTCTTCAGGCTTTTGGACCGGTACCGAATGACGTCGCCCCACGTTGGGCGCCAATTGGAGTTCTGGACTTTTTTTTGTTCCGTCCAGAGGTGTCAGGGTACAACACCCAAAGACCCCGGAGTCCCACCTGCCTTGGTGCACAAATGAACAGAAACACGGGCTTCTCGATGGTGGCGTCAAAGACCAAAGGTTTATTACTGCAGGGACACAGAAGTCACAGAATCTACACACGGGCAGAATCTAGGAGACTGTTCGATTTGTACAAAGTGGGTTGCTCCTTATATACTAAAAATTGTGCTCTAGGCAAATATTTCACATGTCGGTACATTCCCAAACCTTTGTGTCTCTAAACAATAAATATTTGGCGTTACACAGGAACTGTCGATAATATCTGATACCAAACATCACGAAGAGGGGTTCCCACCAGTCCATCACAATCCCTTGTCAATATTGCATTCAAGACCCGGACCGCCTCATCGTAAAGTTCGTTACCTCCCCCTAATAAAGGCCCAGAAGGAAAGGAGCAGAGCCAGGTGCAGAAGATAGAAAAGCGGGATAAGAGATGTTTGTGGGTTGTAAATGGGCAAGGCTACCGGCTTCGGCCGCCTAATCATGATCAGGTACAATGGACAGGAAAACCAGTTCAGGTGGGCTGGCCTCGGGCAGAGGAGGCAGCCTTTGTCGAGTCATGCAGCTTCAGCGTGATCTGGTTTAAGGTGCACGTGTCATGTAAGAGGTGAATCTCCGGCTAAGGCTACGTGTCCTTAATCAAAGTGAAGTGAATGAAATGATCAGAGGCTATTGCATATGTGAGGGCAAGGAACCACAAAATGGCGGCCATGATCTTAAGATGGATGCCGTGTGTATATCAGAAATGTGTCAGTGGAAGGAGTGCTCTTGCTCGTAGCGTAGCGAAAACACTAGGATATACTAAATGGATCATTTGCGGTTCGCTGATACTAATTTTATGTATTTCCGACAAACTTGAAAACACGGGTTCAAGTCGTCACGGAACCGTCACGGAACCTCAAGGTGACTCGATAATTCTCGCATCAGTGCCTACTCTAACCAGGGATCACATTCGGCAACTCTGGGCATTAGGTTGCCTCATCTCTGCAACGGCCCCCCACATTCGCTGGGGATGCCTGATTTCACCTTGGAGATACCCAGTAGAGACCATCTCACAGGGATAACCAGGACGGGTTTCCCAGCGGTCTACAGCGCCACAACGCCTCAGGGCAGCAGTGCGCTTTACAAGACACATACATTACATGCCTTATCATCACTTCAAGACTTCTCAACATTTAATGTCATTTTCAAGAACAGACAAATTGTGAAATGCTTCAAACACCCAGAAAATCCAAAAGCACCCTTTGAGCCATAAGAGGGCAGTAGGACGTGTTTCCAATTCCCGTTTTAGGGAACGGACTACCGCATACATGAAAGTGGGAATATATACTTATCAACAGAAGCATGAAAGATATTTTCACTAGAAGCATTGTTGAGTGAGACCACCAAAGTACTTTATGTCTGCTAATGGCCCACACATCATCACTCACCGCAATGCAAACAGCTAAGGCCAGAAGGCAGGACACCACAACTAAAGTCCTCATCTTTTATAAATGGTATCTACAAGGAAATATGAAAAAAACGTTAATAAAGAGTACATTTCAAAAAGGTTTTTCCAAAGAATTAAAATAAAATCTTGTGATTAAGCACAGATGCTCAATTGTATTAAAATTCACCTCGCCACCACCTGAGTATAGCACTGTTTGAAACAGATGTAGTGGGACACCATGTGAAAACAAGCTTATTTATACAGATTTTCTGCAATGAAAGGTGTGCCTCACTTGTTCAGTGCCTCACAGATATGTTTTACAACTTTTCTTCAGTTCTGTGCTTGCACCATTTCATGCAGTAGGACCTCTTGTAACTTTTCTATTCATTAAAAAAATCCCCCTGCAGCAGACAAAATACCTTCTGCCAGCCTAACTATAGAAGGTGTTTCCAGTATCCGGACATCATTTTCACCTGTTTGCATGTGTGATACAACATTCAAAGGCCGAAAAGTGACCCCTTAGCGCAATAAATGTGAATCATTGTGTTGCACCACTATTTGATTCATTTTAATAACTTTCCATCTGTTAGAGACAGAAACATTTTTTTTAAATCTTTATATAATTCAACGTTTGGTGAACTACATGGCTGGAGAAGCTAAGTAATATTTCTGCTGAAATAATGTTATGTCATAATGTTTTTATAGGCCCTGTCCATAATGATGCAGGTTTCCCTTAAGGTTGGAAATCCCTTTTATTGAATTTTCTATATGATTGTACACAATTAATATGAGCTAGTGCCATTTAGTAGGTTGAGGCAAAATAGACAAAAATAACAAACAGACAAATATGTTTACCCATTTGTTAACTGAACTGTTTAGCTTTTGTTCTCCTTTTCACAATACTTTAACCAGATTTAGTTTTTATTAACAAAATTAATAAAATTTATGAAGGCATTCACAACCATTCTGAGGGTCCGATTTACAAAGGTAAACTTAGCCCTGAAGTCTAAATTCAGACCAGAAGTCCAACTTTACACCTGGAGTCAAACTGTAGGCTTGAAGTCTAAAGGCCCAATTCGCAAAGGTAAACTTAGACCTGAAGTGTAAGTTTACCTTCGTGAATCGGGCCCTGAGTGTTTTTTTCACCAATTCTAGGAACCTCATTTAGGGCCATCAAAGCCTGGTCTAATATATTTATGCTCTATAAAGCAGCTAGGGATTGCCACTTCTAGAGGCAACTACTTAAATAGTACTGTAAACCATCGGAGTTCCAATAGTTGAAATCAGGCTGTTTAAGGTTAAATATAGGCATGGAAATCTACAATTTAAATAGATTTTGATGTACATTCCTGTGGATTTTTGTGAATTCCCTGACTTTTGACATTTTGAAATCTATGTAAATACAACAATTCATAGATTCGAACCTGCCTTTTTTTTAGACTTCAGCCCAGAATCCCGTTTTAAAATTGAAGATATGAACAGCATTTCCATATGTCAGTCAGCAAGGGGCTTTGCTTGTCCATGTAACATATGGATAAGCAAGAGCCTTAAATAACCTTCTGCAAGCTCAAACTTTAAAGGAATCATTACCAAATGAATATTTCTTCTACAAAATATACCATTTTAATTTTAACAGCTTTACATCATTTTAAATCGAGAGCAATAATCAGATATGAACGGTGTGTTTTTTACACAGAAAGTCTAAAGCATATAAATGCTATGACTGAAAGGGATTATGCTCGAAAATTGAACTGCCGGATGCCCACCTTACTCCTAGATTTGGATCAGTGTGGGCTTTTTAAATGTAAATATAAACTGTTTCATTACCATCCAATCAAGTTTACCTTGAAATAATATAGAAATGATCAGAACCTAAATCGACTCGACTGGTTACCCTTTCATTCAGCTCTGAAAAGCAATCTGAAAGTTAAAAGCAATAACTTACCAGAAGGAGCTTCTACAAGGGTTGTCTTCTGATGCTTTTGTGAGTGAAGTGGTGTTTGGTGTTACAATGTCTGCACTTTTATAGTGTTAGTTTAAGGGCTTGGCTCTACCAGGATTAGAGGTGATTGTGTCACACACATTACAGTGGGTGGTAAATAATCCACCCTTGATGACTCCTGCTTTAGTTTCCTTTGCTGCTGCTTTTAAGTGCAATATTTTGTAAAAACTGTGGTCTTGGTAAATAAATAGGTAAGGACACGAAACTCCACAATCGAGCTGTCGAAGTTTCCGTGGCCATTCAAACCACAATTCAGGCGTTGTCTGATAATTATGAATTCAATAATGCCTTTCACATTTTGAGACAGGTGGCTTTTTTGATTCTAGGAATTAGATGTTAAAACCTACACAGTATTAGAATGTTTGATCCCTTTGTCTTGTTCCTGCTTCTTGCTTACCGCATACGGCTCTGTCTGTCGCCATGGCAGGCAGGGCAATTATGAACTGAATTTAAACTCTACCTAGGTACCTGTGGGTCAGAATTTGCACCTCATTGCCATGGGGGAAATTAGCAACATTATCAGTCCAGCAAAATATATACAAATAATTCCTTTCTTAGTGTCAATTTTCTAGAGTTAGATTTTATTGAACATTACAATTAATTATTATTATGTTTTAAACAAATTAATTGAGGAAATTAATTCTAAAATATGACACTGTCCTTCATCAATGCTTTTCTGAGGCCTTTTAATTTGAAGAGTGTTTTAAAAAACCATCAACTTCATATTACAATGCTGAATAGAAATTATTAACGAAATGGGAAAGTAGTTAAAACCGCAAACAGATGAGTGATGAAATATAGTAAAAATATTAATTTTTACGAAAACAAAATTAACATTTGGATAGATCCAAGTCTTCTACAAAGGCTATTTAAACAACAGGGAAGAAGACGATGCTATAAATGAAGATGTGAAAATTTGCCTAAAACACATAAGAGAAGCAGGCGTTTTACTTTTGAGATAAATGTAAATAAAAACATTGACAAAACCTAAATATGCAAGACAAGAAAAGTACCCAATGAATGAAAATGTTTCAGAACAAACCTGATAATGTTGGAATGCTATAGGACTGAAAGTTTTTTCAGAACATTGAAATATCTGGACCTCCACTGAGAACAATGGCGTGGCAGAGGGCAAATATGCCTCATAATGAATATATGATTAATGGGTATTATCACAATTCTGTATTTGGGATTAACCATAATACCATGTGAGTCAGAAGACATTTTGTTAAATGTGTCCTTTTTTGCAATCTTGCTTACATTTGGAAGCCACAAATGGAGACAAATTCTATTACTAATAACAAGTGATTTACTACTCTATGTTTCACACTTCTCCATATAAAAACAGCACCCTATTTGTGATGGTGAGCCTATTTCCTGCAATAGGTAAGTCTCATGAATGCGACAGGGAAACATCAGGCTATTTCCTTTGAAATTCACTCATTCTGGCGCAATAGGTAAATGAGGAGATGAGCCTGGGCTTGGTCGATACACATGGAGACCTACCAAACTCAGATATTTCCGAAAAGTAGACAAGGGTTATCAAGGATGGTGGGGTTGCATGGATTCCACCACATTTCCTTAATCAGAATGTCATGCAAATGTCAAACTGTCAATATAATCACAGATTTTCCTCACATTTACATATTAGAATGTCCCTGAATCTGCGGCGAGCAACACAAATCCTACCTTACAATGCACCAACACGTCTCCCAGTAAAAATGATACCCCATATGTATGGATGGGCCCATCACCCCAGGCTGGAAAGGCCACTAATGCAATGAGGAAACATCAAGATTGTTTCTTTCAGAAAAATTCTTCCAGGCAATGTAGGCCGCTGTCTATCTACCAACCCCAAAATAGGTCAGGCCTACCTATGCACTGACCCATCAGATCTGTTGCCAGGTGATGCATGGTTGTAAGACCTGTCAGCCTTAGGCTACCCCCACCCAATTTTTTGCCTCCCTCATCCATTTTTTTATCTAATCTAATTTTTGCTTGCCTTAGAACGCTGAGCACTTTTCTACTGCTAATCATTGCTAAAGTGCATGTGCTCTCTCCTCTGACAATATTAAAATTGGCTCATACCTAAGTGGCATACTTAATGTACTTATAAGTCACTGGTAGAGTGTTATTATATGTGCCCAGTGTCGGTAAATTAAATGCTACTAGTGGGCTAGCAGCATTGATTCTACAACCCACTGCAGTAGCCCTTTAAACATGTCTCAAGCCGGTCAATGCCTAGCCTCTGTCTGCATTTCAAACTGCCATTTTGACCTGGCACAATAAACCTTTTGACAGGCCCAACCCTTCTTTGGACAACCCAATGGGCAGGGTGCAATGCACTTAAAAGTAGGACATGTATTTTTAAGTTGTACATGACCTGCTAGTGAAAAACTCTTAAATTTGTTTTCACTACTGCATGACAATCTCTCCCATAGGATAACCTTAGAGGTATAAGTGACATTTCTAAATGGGAAGAGATGACCTGTTCAAGTTTGGTGTCTGTGGAATCCTAAATTAAAACCCTAACTTATGGTTAAGTGAAATGCTTAAATTACAATTCTGAAAATGCCAATTTTAGAAAATTGGCATTATCTTGCCTTAGCCATTTGGTGGCTGCAGCCTGTCTCAGCTCACATGACTGGGTGTAAATGGCAGTTGGGCTATTGTGTATTCCTCATAGAGAGTCACACATAATGGTAGCTTAGGTGTGACTTGGTGGGCCATCACTGGCAGGATGGGCGAGGAGCTATATCCAACCTCACTTACACCTCAATAAGCTGTATTCTGTCTCGAAAGGGCCTAACCACCCGGCATTGTCACTTCCCCAGCCTGGGTAGGGGAGATAAGAAATTCCATGCACTTCAAAGTCACTGTCTAGATGCTTTTCCCACCTTCCAGAACCTGGGCACCACGGTATAAAAATAGAGCCTCAAACACCAACTCTTCAATATACTTCTGGACCTGTGGATACTCTGCCAGGAAAAAGTACTGCTGTGCTTCTGAAGGACTGTCACTCTACTGTACTGAACTTTGCCGGACTCTTGCATTGCTGTGCCGACTTGCCAACTGCTGCCCTCTTGCATGAGTGAAAAGGGCTGGAACTGCATCTTTTAACCCCAGATCCAGAGTGACTCCAAGGGCTCGTTGGCTGGCCTCCTGATTAGAAGCCTTAGGGACATAACAGGTTTCCAACAACCTGTACCTGGACTCTGATATCTGTGAGTCTACTCTGCCAAGTGGTGCCACCCTAGTCCTGGATCCTTGCAAGTGGGCCTAAGGTGCTTGTCAGCCCCTGTGGATCCAACTGAACTGGCCCATCTTGTCTGCTGAGTAGCCCATGGCCCATCAGAACTGGCACATCTTCTCTACTGGACACCGCATCCGCGAGCAGAATGGGCATATTGCCGTTGCTGCATGGATTGCACCTATCACAAGGACTCACATTTTGACCTCAGCACGCACCACTTTTGGGAACGCTGCTGCACGACGCACCATCGGCACAGGCCCTTGCATCTCTTGGCAGTGACAGCATCAATAATGACGATGGCCTCCGTATTGAGTCCTCGTAGGTATTAGAAACCAACGAATCGCCCTGACTGCACACCGCATCCCAGACATCGGATTTTACATTGCAGCCTCGCCTCATTGCTTTGACAGTGCAGCCATCTTTGACACTGACCCTCGCAATGCTCCGCAACCAGGATTTAAGGTACTTTTTTTTAGGCATGGGCGGAAAATCCGTTACGCTCGCGGATTTTGCGGATTTTCTGATTTTTTGCTTGTGTTCGCGCTGCTCGCGGCCCGCGGCGCAGGCAGCAACAATCTCGCACTCGCGAAATTAAAAAAATTACAATTGGGGAGGGGTGAAGGAAGTGGCCCAGTCTCCATCTTCCTGTTCCTGTCCAGCAAGCTCCTCCCATTGGGGTGGGGTGAAGGAAGTGCCCCAGTCAGCAACTTCCTGTTCCTGTCCAGCAAGCTCCTCCCATTGCTTAGTCCATTTTCTGGCCACTTTGAATTCGATCTTGACTGGGAAGGATTACTTTTTGTGGATGCTGCTGGATATTTGGATTTGAGGCCTTTTGGATTACTTTTGGATTCGAAATTTGATTTCACAAGTAAGTTGATAGGTTGATGTTGTTGTTTGTTTGTGGTGATTTTTGTGTGTGTTTTTCGACTTTTTGGGGTGGTGTTGGGGGCTGGCTATGTTGGTGGGGGGCCATTTTGAGGCATGGTCCTGCAGGTCCTGGCCATGTGGGGTCTAGCGGCCATTTTGAAGTCAGGCAGTGTGCTTTGTGCCATAGGCCCACCCAGTCTGCTCTGATTTCATTCATTTTTATGCCCAGGGGGCTTAGAACTCCCGCGGATTTACCGAAAATCTGCAAGTTCGCGAGCTGCGGATTTTTTTGCTTGTGTTCGCACTGCTCGCGTCCCGTGCAGCAACAATCTCGCACTCGCGAAATTGCAAAAATTACAATTCTGCACATGAATTGAAAACCACCAGCAGGCTTCATAATTAATTGCAAGGAGTCCATTTTGTGGGGGGGTGGGGTGGGGGGTGGGGGGGTGAAGGAAGTGCCCCAGTCACCAAGTTCTTCCTGTTCCTGTCCAGCAAGCTCCTCCCATTGCTTTGTCCATTTTTTATGGGTGCATGATACAACTGTTTTGTTGAATTTTAACATGATTCTGCCTAGGGCATGGATGGCATTGGATTGTTGTGATTTTTGTGTGTTTTACGACTTTTTGGGGTGGTGTTGGGGGCTTGCTATGTGGGTGGGGGCCATTTTATTGCCTGGTCCCGTGTGGGTGGGGGTCTAGGGGCCATTTTGAAGCCAAGTTGTGTGCTTTGTGCCATAGGCCTGCACCCAGTGTGCTCTGATTTCATTCATTATGCCCAGGGGGCCCAGAATCGGTCTGTTCGCGGATTTTGCGGGTCTTTCGCCACGTTCGCGTCGTGAAGCAACAATCTCGCACTCGCGAAATTGCAAAAATTGCAATTTTGCACCAGAAAACCACCAGCAGGCAGCATAAACCTTCTGAAACTTGATGGATGGCATTGGATTGTGGTGATTTGTGTTGTGTTTTTTGACTTTTTGGAGTAGGGGTTGGGGGCTGGCTATGTTGGTGGGGGCCATTTTGAGGCATGGTCCTGGCCATGTGGATGGGGGTGAAGCGGCCATTTTGAAGGCAGGCAGTGAGCTTTGTGCCATAGGCCTGCACCCATTTTGCCTTGTTTTCACCCATTGTGCCCAGGAGGAGTGAGGTGCCGGGTTTTTAGAGACCCGGTGGTGCCAGGGGACCACACCCGAAGACATCTGGGTTCTCCCTGTTCTGGACTACAGAAGCACAGAGTCTTCTAGTTGAAGTCAGAGATCGAGGTTTATTGGTTGCAACCAAGTAACATGTGTCCTAGAATTACAACAACACGGGCTGTAAGTTCTCAGGAGACTGTTCGTTTTTACAGAACCAGCCTTCTCCTTATATACATAAATAACAGCTGCGGGCAAGAATTCTTGAGTTTATGATATGGTTATACACATATTTCTACAATAATACAAAGAGCGAAGTCATGCTGGCCAACCCATATTTTAGATGTCCAGTTCGTGATGGATTACCCAGCCAGAGACTTAAGCATGAGCGAATTTTGCGGATCTCGCGTTCGCGAATTTTGCGGATTTGCGGATTCGCAATCCGCAAAATCCGCGAATTCCCGCGAATTTGCGGATTTTTTTTTTTTGTGTTCGCCCGTGTTTCTGCCAGTTCGCGAGGGTTTTTACAATTTCGCAATTTGCGAACTTACCTGTCGGGTCGCAAGTTTTGCGAACTTGTTGTTTCTACGTGTCCAGCCTGTTTGGGACACTCTTCTTCATCACTGCCACTCTCTGTCACCACTGCCACTCTCTGACTACTCATGCCACCCTCTGGCCCACCCATGCCACCCTCTGTTTCATCACCACACCCTCTGGTTGCCCAGTGTACATTATTTTCGGCAAAGCAAAGCACACCTTCTCTGCCTCAAGTGACCTGAATTAATTTGGGGCTGATTAATGTGTCACAGAATATTTTTTTAGCTGGCACCTGCTTCCTTAGTGCGCCCTGATTAGTGATCTTTTGCACTTGCTAAGTGCTTTCATTGTTGCAAAATTAGTTACAACACCTGCCCTGCCCCAACTGACAATAATGAATTAGGGGCTGATTAATGGATTTTAACTTCCAGCCTGGCTCCTGCTTGTCTCCCTTAGCTGTAATTCAGGACCTTTGTGGCATATGTGTAACTATTCTGAGGTTCAGAGCAGGGTCACATAATAGTTTCAACTGGCAACTGAACTCTGGAGGGGCCCCTCAGGAAGCACTACAGGAAATGGCTACTAATGATGAGCCTGAACTTTTGAACCTGGTAAGTAGTTACTTTCAGTTTTGCTAAGATCGTATTTCTGCAATTTTGCACTTATTCGCGGGGCGCGAACTCACGCGAACAGTGCGAGCAGTGCGAGCAAAATCCGCTGCTCGCGGATTTGCGGATTTTGCGGGAGATTCGCGAATCTCGCGGATTGCGAATTTCCCGAAAATCCGCAAAATCCGCGAGCGGAACGGATTTTCCGCCCATGCCTAAGCCAGACCCAGAATTCCCATCAGATATCGATGAAACACCAATAAGGTCGGGCACCCTCCCATCTTAAAACTGGACATAAACAAGAGACATGGACAGGTGTATGTGTGTAGAAAACATGGTCTGTATGTAGTGAATGGTTTATGGCATGTTGTGCCTTGATGATATCTTACTCGGCCACTGGGCGAGGAGCTGCCCAAACAGGTTTGGCTGGAGGCAGTGGAGTCAGCTCGGCCAGGTCATGGGGAAGTCAACTACGGTGGACGTGTCCTTTCAGATCAAACTCGGTCTTAATTGATTGACTATATGAGGGCAAGTCATAAGATGGATGCCAATTACAAAATGGAGTCTGAGGGTTCGGAACGGAAACCACGATTTAAGGGTGTTAGCATCACTCAATCATGACGCAAATACATAGGGATAAGGTCCTAATCATTACCGGTCCGTTGATACCAAATTCGTCATGGTACGACGATATTTTGTGATACGAGTGTTTGGACCTCGATACCGGTGGAACAGCAGGGTCCGGAATTTCAGTACCACAGACCCTCCTTTTGCCCTCATATTAGGCAATAACTTATGCTAATCTGAGTCCAAATCTGTATTGATGAATTCATGGAGATGTTGCTGTAGCATCATTCTGTTGCTCAATTCGTCCCTTGATACAGGCTTCCTTACACATGAAGTAGCGCAGAGGAGACATATTGCAGGAGCGCACTGTACAAACAGGCAGAACATAAACAGAACGGCTAAGATCATCCCGATGAAGATCAGAGTTTTCCATCCCCAGGCAGAGATCAATTCCCACAGCCACCCTAGCAGGGACCAGTCCCCTTTCTCCACGTGAAGGGAATCAGAGATTTTGTGTAATTTGGAGATGGCCTGGTACACTGTCGGAGCATTGTCAGGGATGAAAATGCAGCAACTAGATTGGATCACTCTACATACACCACCACGGTCTGCAAGTATGACATCTAGGGCAACCCTGTTCTGAAGGGTCATAAGTCGATCCGACTGAAGCTCAGCTGTCAAATTGCTAAGGGCACCGGCCGTCTCAGTCACGGCAGACTCAACTATCCTCGTCAATTGTCGAATGTTCCTGCTGTTCACCATAGGCCCCCAAAATGGCAGAAAACCCTTTGCGAAGTCTCCAAACTCTTGACCCGCAGTGTCGTCTTGACTCACGACACCCCTAACTGTCCTTGTCTGATGGTAATCTGCCCCGGCCGTGTAGGTAGGTGGCAGCAGAAACGAGATAAAGCATGTGCCCGAGAAGTCAGGGGGCAACCATGTATAGGCTTTGTTATGGCAGACGAAATAGGTGCCTTTAGCCGCCAAGAATGGAGGGGAAGTTCGGGAGGCAAACACATATGTTTCCGTGCATACGCTCTTCCCCAACTGTGCTTTGGGATCCCTGCCAATACCTTGCAGACATAAGTGACCTCGGTGGGGCACGATCCAGACTGGGGATGATTTCTTTGTTTTCTGGTTTTTATTCAAGGAGATCCCGTATTTAGTCACATTCCAACGGCTGTAGGGAGTGAGTTCATCTTTAGGAATCGTTTGATACGTGTCAACATCCCTACTCATATTTCTTATTCCTACCACTAGTGCCTTGTTGCTGGAATCGCTTTCTGTGGAACGGGGCGGGTATGGTTCTAGAGGGAACAGGAACATGGTCTGGAAAGCCCACAGAGAACCATAATAACTGAATGGCAGGATGAAGTATGGAATGCCCTTATCTGTCGTGTGCGGCATGAGTCCACAGATCCAACAATTCGATGTGTTCATTATAGACTGGTGCTGGTGTAGGAGCTGGATGAAGGAGTTATTTACAAACTCTAGTCTTCTGGCAGACTCGTGTTCAGGAAGAGGGTGAAAGGAGTGCAAAGAAACAGTTGGAGGAGGTGTGGGCTGAGTGTTGTTTACAAAGGTGACTTGAAACGTGGATAAAGTATAACCAATCAAGAACATCGTTATGCTACACATCATCAAAATACATATTATCAAGAATCTCTTTCTAGCCATTACAGTGCACATTTTCTTGTTAAAGTTCATGTGTCTAGCAGGTCTCTCTACCCTCGGAAACTCCATCCTCTGGTTGCTGCCCGCGGTGGGAGGTTGCTTCTGCCAAGATGTGCGCTCTGTCCAGTCCGGGGTAATTCCCTCAGACCGACCAGAACCGTTGACCTCGGCGTCCCCGGCTGCACTCCTCAGACTTCAACCGCGGCCCTAGCAGCAGAACCGGATGGGTGTTCGAAAATTAAAAATGAGCTAGTTCCCTGGGAGAGAGAGCTGTAAAATCAAAAATAGTTCATGGAAAAAAGGGAAAATCGCATTAATTTGATTATGTCAGTTCCTTGGTCTTGACTCAGATTATATCATTCTTTCCCAGGTACTGTGTGATCTTCAAACAATGTTTCAAGTTCCGTAGTGTCCAACTGCATTGACGGTGGCACAGATCCTTGCAAAATACAATCGCTCTCTTTGTCGGTACCAGTTCCTTTTAATCGTGCATTGCTGAAGGGGACAAAGCGAGGTATGAACTCTGTCTCGGAGTCAGCGACTCCTTGCTGGACCCACCGGTCATATGGAAGGGGCAGCGGGACCCTTTTGCAATGGGCGCCGTGCACCCAGTGTTTTTTCCCGTGGACACGTACTACAGAGCGGGTAGATAGCAAGACCTGGAAAGGTCCGGTCCAGCGAGGCTCCTCGTTCTTGGTTCGCCTGAAGTTCCGAACTAGGATCCAGGAGCCAGGTTCGATGGCGTGGCCTGGATCGTCAGACGCCGGTGGAGAGGAGCTGTGGACCTGTTGATGTAAAGCATGCAGTTTAGTTGTCAATTCGTGCAAATAGTCAAACAGTGCGGGGTACTCTATTTCACTCAATCTCTTGGGTCTGGGCACACCCCAGATGTTAGCTGGGCGGCCGAACACGATTTCGTGTGGGCTAAGTCCTAATCTGGAATGGACAATCATCCTGGTAGACAGGAGTGCTAAAGGCAGGGCGTCTGGCCACTTGAGACCTGTGCTGGCTTGGATCTTGGCCAATTTCAATTTTAACGTGCCATTATAGCACTCTACCAATCCTGCCGATTGGGGGTGATTTGCAGCCTGGAATTTCTGGTGGATGCCTAGACACTCACACACTCTCTTCATCACTCGTCCCACGAATTCACTTCCATTATCACTCCAGACAATCCTAGGCATGCCAAATCGAGGGAAGAATTCTTTGACAAGGGCTTTGGCAGTTGACAATGCAGTGTTGTCCTTAAGGGGGTACGCTTCTACCCACCTGGAGAAAGCGCAAACGACAACAAGGACATATTTCAGGTTATTGCACCTCTCCATGTGAATGAAATCGAGCTGCAAGACCTTGAACGGGTACGTTGGAGGCGCGAAATGACCAACTGGGGTTGGGGTCCCCCTACCGGGATTGTGCTTCAAACACACCATACAATTTCTGACCAGGTTCTCTGCACATTTTGGGATACCACTATTCTGCCATACTGGGGCCAACAGCTTACATATTCCTTTCACACTGATGTGCGCCATTCCATGGGCCATCGTCACCACTGCGAGCACATAGGCGTTAGGTAACATCCATCGCTGATGTTTTGACAGTTCGACCCAACAACCATTCGCATCTAATCTACCCTTGCTTTCTCTCCATTCATTCACCTCTTTCTCAGTAGCATCAGCTTGTATAGATTTCACGCTTTCGATGGTGTCCTCACACATACCCACATCAGGGGTCCATCTAGCAGGACCTACAACATACATCCGACTCATTGTGTTCCTTGCAGTCTCTTTCGCGACCTCATCGGCAAATGCATTCCCTCGACCAACATCATCTTGAATCTTTCTGTGTGCACTGCATTTCACAATCGCAACTTGTAGGGGCAAGGTCAGTGACTCGAGAAGGTCGTGTACTAGCTGGCCGTGTTGAATTTTTGCACCATGTGACATCAGGAACCCACGTTCACGCCACAATCTTCCAAAACTATGGGCTACGCCAAAGGCGTACTGGCTATCAGTATACACATTCACTCGTTTTCCTTTCGCCAACACAAACGCTCTTGTGAGTGCGACTAACTCTGCTGCTTGCGCGGAATTGTGGGGGATGCGAGCTGTCTCTACAATCGTGTGTAATGTTGTCACGGCATATGCTGCAGTCGTATCACCATTTGGCAACTTGAAACATGAACCATCAACCCATAAATTATCATTACATTCAGGGAGGGGAGTGTCCTGCAAGTCTACTCTCCCTTTTGTTTCTTCCTCTGTCCTAAAGCAGCAATCATGTTTGTCAACCTCATCTGTCTCTGCTGGAATGGGTAATAACGTAGCAGGGTTGAGTGTATCACACCTCTTTATGTGAATGTGACTTGCTAACAGTGTCAATTCATAGCTGGATAGTCGAGCACTAGTTAGATGTTGTGTTTTCGTCCTGTTTAGTAGGATATCTACTGCGTGTGGGACCCTAACGATCAGAGTATTATTCATGACTAACCCAGCAGACTGTCGAATACAGACAGCTGCTGCAGCAGTGGCCCTCAAGCAACTTGGTAATGCCTTAGCTACAGGATCTAGAGTCGCAGAGAAATACGCACATGGGCGTTGTTTGTCCCCAAAGTGTTGCGTCAAGACTGATAATGCGCAACCTTCCTTCTCATGGACATATAATGTAAAAGGCTTGCTGTAGTCGGGGTTGCCCAACACAGGAGCCGAACATAATGCCTCACGCAACTCATGGAAACTCGCCTGACAATCTTCAGACCAAGGCAAAGGATTGGGTGTGTCTTTACGCATTAATGCCAGCAAGAGTTTGGCCAATAGTGAGAAGTTCGGTATCCATTGTCTACAGTACGATGTAATGCCCAAGAAGGCACGCACTTCTCTTTGTGTCCTTGGGACACTCAGTTCTGCAATTGCCTGTATTCTTTTTGGGGTCAGTCTCCTTCCCTCCTTCGATAAGATGTGACCTAAGTAGGTTACTTCTTGTCGACAAAATTGTAATTTGGAAAGCGAGACTTTGTGCTTCATGTCACATAAATGATGTAACACTGACAATGTCGCTTGTTTGCAAACTTCTTCGGTGTCTGCAGCGATCAGCAGATCGTCCACATACTGAATTAAAGTTGCACCATCCTGCAGAACAATCGTGTCTAGTTGTGTTTTCAGAGCCTGACTGAATATTGATGGACTTTCACAGTAGCCCTGAGGAGCGCGTTTAAAGCGGAAGCTTCGTCCTCGTAAATTGAAGCCAAAGATATCTATGCTCTCCTCGGCAATCGGGATGCTGAAGAAAGCGTTCTTCAGGTCAATCACTGAAAACCAATTGGCTGAAGCTGGAACCATTGTCAATAAGGCAGTAATGTCGGGGACGACTGGAAACTGTGGTACAACGATCTTATTCACTTCCCTGAGATCGATTACAAATCGGTACACAGGGGGCTGTGAAGGATCGGTACGCTTTAAAACAGGCAAAACAGGACTGTTACAAATGTTGCCTGTTGTCTCTTCAATGACATCTTTCTCGATCAGATCGCAAACGATCGCTAACAAAGCCTTTTCACATTCGTTTGATATTCTATATTGGGGAATGCGTGGTAACCTAACATTAGCTTTCAATGTTATTACATACGGTGCTATCTCCAAACGACCTACATCATTAGAACCATTCGCCCAAAGTTCATCCGGAAGAGATGACAATTCGGTTGGAATATTCTCCTTTGCCAAGTACATTGGAGAAATAACTTTTCTTCCTACGGTAAGCTGTAGTCCCGAAGGGGAGCAGTACAAAGTTGCATATAATCTCTTTAACAAATCCAAACCTAACAAGTTGTCGCCACAACCTGTTGTAAGAATGAGGGGTGCTTCCAATTCGCATGGGCCAATAGAAAGGGGCATGGGACTGGAGATCGGGTTTCTAACAGGGGCGCCAGAAAAACCTACTGAAACATTCATTTCGCCAGACAAAGGTGCGCCAGGAAGTTTTGAGTGCATAATAGAACTTTTTGTAGCACCAGTATCCAGCAGAAATGGTTCCGACACTCCGGATGTAATCACCTCGACATAAGGTCCATTCTGATCTACTGGAACTGAAACAACTCCCTCTCTTTGTCCATGGCTGTCCTAGCAATTAGTACCCTCATTCTCGTTTTCTGCGTAATAGTCATCTGCATAGTACTGAGCTGACCTGGAAGACGCATTATTCTGTTGGTCAAAGCTATTCATGGAATTTTGAGGCGGAAAAGAAGTGGTATTCTGAGAGAAATTTCCACGGCCCCTACCTCTAGGAGCCTGTTGAACACCTCTACCTCTTGCGCCGGAAACACCGTTTAAACGTCGCGCAAGAGCTGGACAATTACTTTTGAAATGACCCTCTTCTTTACAATAGGCACATTGATTCGGGCCATACGGAGAACGCGGATGGGAAAACTCGTTTCCTTGCGCGTTTCTCGAATACTGCTGTGGTTGCTGATAATTGGGCTGACTAGGAGTGCGAGGCGGATAGGCTTGCTGGAGAAGAACTTTAGTTTTTAACTCTTTAGTCTTTTTGTCTGCCTTATCTAGCTCGTCTTTGCGCCTATTTTCGTAGTACTGGGCTGTGGCTAAAATCTGCGCTGACGTGGAAACAACCCAAGCACTCTCTGAATCTTTCAATTTATTGCATAGTTCAGGAAGCAGATTATGTACAAATTTGTCTACAAACAATCTTTGGCCACCTTCGGTAGCCATATCCTGACCACTATGGTCGACGAAGGTCTCCTCAAATCTCGTGAAAAAGTCAGACACATTCTCATCTTTCTTCTGCTTGCATGCAGATAGCTTGTCCCAATTTACACGCAATTCAGGCATTAACGTTTTCATGTACGCGATAATCCTACCGGGAAGTTCTGCTATTAAGGGCTCGGGTTTAGAACCACCGACTTGTCTAGTATCGGTAGCAGAAATGTTAGCCCATGAGTCACCTAGTTCTTGATCATGATCTGTATGACGAATTTTACTCCATAAAGGTTGTGGAACAACATTCCCAAACAGCATGTCTACATCTGCTAAATTCATTATACATGAGCTGGCAGTCTGTGATAACTCCTTGTAATACCCTGCTGGGTTTTTACGTGGATCAGGTAGTGTCTGTTTGAGTGCTAAAACTTCAGATCTTTTCCAGGGGACATGTACCCATACACGCTGAAAATGTGGCAGAATTGGTGGATTTACATTCGCATCACCGTCCCTCCATACTGGAGGAACCTCTCTCATGGGGTACTGTCGCGCCTTTTTCCTATCTGACACGTCATCTTCATACAATGATCTAGAGACATTTCCCTTACTCCTATAGGATAACAATAAATCTATCGCTTTTCAACATCGGCACCTACAATCATACCTTCGTAGAACTTAAAACGCATGCGGAATAACTCCTGCATTTTGGGCTTGGGATCGTTTGTCTCCAAATCTTCACAGAGATATACACACATCTCTTCAAATACATATCTCTGAGTGGGCGCATCCCACTGACGGAAAACTTCCATAACGGACTGAACATCATATTTAGCAGTGTCAGTAACCCATTTGCATGCTAACTCATTTAGCACTTCTCTTTCCTCGTAGTCGGGCAGTTGACTACGCAACTGTCTACGTCCCGTTTTAGGGGTCATTTTAGGCGACCCAAAGAAGGGTGAGAATAGACCAGTGACAGTACTTGCCACTCTCTGTCTGACATGATGCGCCAGAAAAGACAGGCTGATGAAAAGAGGAAGTTGAAGCAACAGTAGAAGAAGTCGAGGCAGTGGCAGAAGTAGTATCAGGATAAATAGTTGGAGCAGTAGGCAAGGTTGTAGAAGAAGTAGACAGAGTATGTAGCAAAGGCGGCGGCCCTTGAGAAGGCTGCGCCGGAGAAGTAGGAACCAGCTGAAGAGGAGCTGGTGCTTGTGCAAGAGCTGCTTTTCGTGCTCCAGGGCGCGGTATAACAATACGCCTCGGGGGTCCAACAATGCTCGATGTATATAGGGGTGGTGAATTCAATAAATGGGACATTAATGGATCTTTCTCTGATGTTCCCTTTGAGCCTTGTCCCTCATGTGGTAACATCGGGTAGCATTTATCTACTGCTAGTTTCTTCCTCCTAAGCATTCGTTCACTTTCTTGTTCTTCCTCATTATCCCTGTATGCGACGGCGGCTTGTACCATCGACATACCTCTTTTATTTTTCTTTGCTAATTTTATTTCTTTCTGTTTGGCTTCTTTGCGCCATAAGCGAAAAGAGTCAAACATCGCCGGCCGGGCTTTCTTCTTGAACAATTTGACCTCGAGGTTGTCTAATACTTCTGAGTCAAAACTACCATATTGGGGCCATTTTAAAACACCATCCTTGCGGGTGTATTTTATCCATACTTCATTATACGTGATAGGACCTACTCCGTGCGTTATATATAACTCATATGTTGGAGTTCCAATCGGAGGAACCGGACACGAATCCTCTAATCGGGAGTCCCTACTACAACCAAGACAAAACAAGTTTCCAAGTCTGCTAAGACCAGGCATCCTCGCTC
Organism: Lissotriton vulgaris; assembly: GCF_964263255.1. NCBI lineage: Eukaryota > Metazoa > Chordata > Amphibia > Caudata > Salamandridae > Lissotriton > Lissotriton vulgaris. The sequence goes on from NW_028252997.1 coordinate 102,637, forward strand.
ACAAGTCTAGCTTCAAACTTCAAGGGATTATCTAGTTATGATAGTGTCGTGAATACACGAATCCCTCGGTTTTGGTGCTTGCAAGAACCAATACAAACCGTATCTCTGGGATACCAAAACTAAGAACCAAACTAAGAACTGGGAGACGCTCCACTTATACTTAACTGAATATTGAAGATCGATGACGTCACTAGAAGACTCGTCTATCGTTTCGCTCTACCAAGGATCACTGGGTCCAAAACAGAGCGATAGTCAGGGCAGCAGTCCTTCGTAGCCGTCGGGACGCGGGGAACCTCGCAGCAAAGACCTTCGGAACCACGTCGACATGCAGGGGTCGCTGAAGTGGCTGGCCTTCCTCCGGAATTTTCACACGAAGCTCCTCACGAACATCTGGCTTGGACCGTCAACGCTTGCTATCGCCCCACGTTGAGCGCCAACTGAGGTGCCGGGTTTTTAGAGACCCGGTGGTGCCAGGGGACCACACTCGAAGACCTCTGGGTTCTCCCTGTTCTGGACTACAGGAACACAGAGTCTTCTAGTTGAAGTCAGAGATCGAGGTTTATTGGTTGCAACCAAGTAACATGTGTCCTAGAATTACAACAGCACGGGCTGTAAGTTCTCAGGAGACTGTTCGTTTTTACAGAACCAGCCTTCTCCTTATATACATAAATAACAGCTGCGGGCAAGAATTCTTGAGTTTATGATATGGTTATACACATATTTCTACAATAATACAAAGAGCGAAGTCATGCTGGCCAACCCATATTTTAGATGTCCAGTTCGTGATGGATTACCCAGCCAGACCCAGAATTCCCATCAGATATCGATGAAACACCAATAAGGTCGGGCACCCTCCCATCGTAAAACTGGCCATAAACAAGAGACATGGACAGGTGTATGTGTGTAGAAAACATGGTCTGTATGTAGTGAATGGTTTATGGCATGTTGTGCCTTGATGATATCTTACTCGGCCACTGGGCGAGGAGCTGCCCAAACAGGTTTGGCTGGAGGCAGTGGAGTCAGCTCGGCCAGGTCATGGGGAAGTCAGCTACGGTGGACGTGTCCTTTCAGATCAAACTCGGTCTTAATTGATTGACTATATGAGGGCAAGTCATAAGATGGATGCCGTTTACAAAATGGAGTCTGAGGGTTCGGAACGGAAAACACGATTTAAGGGTGTTAGCATCACTCAATCATGACGCAAATACATAGGGATAAGGTCCTAATCATTACCGGTCCGTTGATACCAAATTCGTCATGGTACGACGATATTTTGTGATATGAGTGTTTGGACCTCGATACAGGTGGAACCGCAGGGTCCGGAATTTCAGTACCACAGGAGTCAGTGGTACATGAAACTACAACCCTCTCTGTGGGCTCTCTTGGATCAATGTTAAATTCCTGTTTCCCAAAAATTTAGCAATTCTTATTTTTGATATTTCCATATTGTGGTGTGCACGTGTGTATTCATAAATGCCTACTTGCAAACTATTAATTGAAGCGCTACATATGCAACATATATTTAACTGATGTTCCTCTATCTTCGTTTGCTTTTAGGTGCACAAAGTCAAGAACTCCGCATCATCGTTGAGCATCAGTGCCAGGAAGAAGTCCTGCTGCGACCTGCTGTTCCGACATCTGAAGAAGATGGCTCCAAAAAGAGGTGCCCGTAGCTCCTCTTGCAAGAAAGATGTCTCTACTAAGGAGAAGAAGAAGCAAGTGGCACCACTTACCAAGGAGACTGGTGCCTCGACCACTAAATTTTTGTGGAAAAAAGAAAAGTCCACCATGAGTGCTGCACAGGTAGCCTGTTTAGTGGTTCAATCACCAACGACCAGTGATGTTGGCTCATCGCAAGAAAGTAGCAGCACACAATCAACACAGGTTGTAACTCATCTCACAAGTACTATTCAACAACCAAAGCTGCAACAACAACTGCATGGGCTACTAGTACAAGCACAAGTACATGCTCAAGGATCTGTCAGAGAAGGAGCTGTCCGAGAAGGAGCTGTCCGAGAAGGAGAAGGCCGAGAAGGAGAAGGCCGAGAAGGAGCTGGCCGAGAAGGAGATGGCCGAGAAGTAGCTGGCCGAGAAGGAGAAGGCCGAGAAGGAGAAGGCCGAGAAGGAGAAGGCCGAGAAGGAGAAGGCCGAGAAGGAGAAGGCCGAGAAGGAGAGGGCCGAGAAGGAGAAGGCCGAGAAGGAGAGGGCCGAGAAGGAGAGGTCCATGGAGAGTTGCAAGTAGAGGTCAGTGAAGAGGCCCATGTAGCGGCGCATGGAGCGGTGCAAGCGCCCACAATGGTTGTTCTTCCAGAAGTAGGGGCACTGGAGGAAATTGACTTTGGAGCCGGGGTATCATGTCAGGAAGAAGAAGCCACTCCTCCTGATTCATTTTCTCCCAGCTCCCCAGCAAGGAAAAGATCACGGAGGGTGTGTAGAAGTTCCTCTACAAGCCCCGCTCCATCAGATGATCTGGATCAAGATTGGCAACCATCTCCGACGTCTGAGAGGGAGGCACACCATGAGCTGAGAAAGGTATCAAATGTTAAAAGGAAGGGCCCCGGAAAGCTTATACTTATGGATCCGAACGTCGGACTTGATGAAGTGGTGCATTCTGATGTTGATGAACAGGATGACAGCAATGACCTAGTCATCACACACGTCATTCCAGCCACACCGGCCATGCAGCAGACAGACATTTATACCCTATCCCGACGTCATGCTGAGCGTGACCCTGGCGACGTGGCACTGGTAGCACCACCAACGCAGTCAAGTAGTACAACAAGTTCAACAAAACCTACAGCTCCCATATTTTCTCCCCAGCGGGGACCTCCATCCAGCTCGACTCCCTCAAGTAGGGTTGCTGCAATAATTGCACAACCCAGTAGATGTCTGCAAGGCTCATCCACCACTGCTTCATCTGGCATTGGCAGTATCACCTCGTGCGGCAAAACCAGAAGTTTCCAGTCCCCAGTTTGGAACTTTTTTAGTGTCCATGCAAAGCATGATTACATAGCCATTTGTTCCATTTGTAAGACTAGAGTTAGCCGTGGTAAGACTGGTACCAACTATGGTACCGGAGGCCAGATAGGTCATCTTAGAAGAAGGCACGCTGTCGAATGGTTTGCGCACCTAGCAAACATCAAGGGAAAGCAATCCCAAAGGGCAAGTGGCCAAAATATACCCGTACTAGGTGTTTCATCTGAAGATGACGGGGAGGTAGAAGAAGCGTCAGACATTTGTCCGGTTGCACCCAGTACCCCTGGCAGCACCACACCCTCCGCAACACATAGGAGGCACACTGAGAGTCTGGGAGACACACCAATGCGGAAAATGTCAACACTGAGCACAACTGGGTCGAAGAAGTCATCAGCATCATCCAGTAAATTTGTCCAGCGCACCATTACAGCCATGTTCTCCTCAGATGCGCCATTTCAACGCAACCACCCAATTGTGCGCCTGTATAACACTAAGCTGGCTAAAATGCTAGCGGTGGACCTTCTCCCTTTTTCGTTTGTCGAAGGCGTGGGTTTTCTTGAACTCGTGGCAACACTGGCCCCTAAATGGAAGGTTCCTAGCCGGTTCTATTTTGCCAGGGTTGCTGTTCCAGCACTACATAAAGAGGTGCTTGAGTTGATTGGGGAAGCTTTGCAGAAGAGTGCTGTTCACACTATACACCTGACAACAGACATGTGGACCAGTTGCCAAGCCCTTGATTACATGTGCATCACTGCACACTGGGTCTCTTTTTCAGGGGTTGCAAAACAGATAAATGCAGGTGGTGACTTGGTCGAGATTTTTAAGGGTGCTCGTAAACATGCAACATTAGGCATGTTTGGCTTGGAGAAAAGTCATACTGCAGACAACATTTTGGATGACTTTAACAAAGAGGTCTCGCAATGGCTGCCCCCAAGAAAATGCAAGGTTGGTTATGTTGCCACTGATAATGGCAGCAATGTAGTTAAGGCCATGGAGGACGGTGACTTTTTCAGAGTGGCGTGTTTGGCGCACTGTATAAACCTGCTCGTGCAAAAGTTCTTGAAAAAAGAACTTGCAGTCGACAAAATACTGACCATCTGCAGAGGAATATGCACACATTTCAACCATTCTTTTAAGGCCCGGAAGGAGCTGAGGCGCAAGCAAAATGAACGTAGAATGCCAGTGAAAGCACTTATCCAGGAGGTGGCAACACGTTGGAACTCAACCTTCTACATGCTTCAGCGTCTGTATGAGCTGTTTCCAGTAGTCAATGAGTATGTCTACAACCTGGGTGGTGCTACGACAGAAATGATGCTAGCGGTGGAGCAATGGCAGCTAGTTAAAAGCCTGACAGACATGTTTCGTCCTTTTGAGGTCTTCACGCGTGAGGTCAGCAGGGAGGACTGTAATTTGGGAAAAGCTATCCCATTGTTGCTGAAGCTCGAGCACCAAGTCAAGGCGGTGTCTTCAAAATTAAAGGATGCTGGAAAGAATGAAGCATATGAGTTGGCGCAGAGATTATTACAACGCCTAGTTAGCAATGAACAACAAGGGGTGGTGAGGGACAGAGTCTCTGAATTAAGCAGAAAGCTCTCACCCAGTCAAGAGATCAGGGCTAGATCCAACACCGTTTTTTAGCTCACTGCACCATCCCAGTTTCAGAACCTGGCTGTATGCAAATTAGTCTGTTCCTGTCCCAGTGCATGATGGGAACAGGGCAAACCAAACTACAAAAGCCAATTCTTACACTGGGAAGGAAACAAGCTCCCGGGGACCGGTTTCTGGCATTACAGCCGTCTTCGGCCCGGTTTGCTTGAATCCTGATGGTGCAATGAGCAAGGGTCTCACATCTGAGAATACCCTTCCACGCTTAGGGTGGACAAAAATATTTACAACAAGGGGTGGTGAGGGACAGAGTCTCTGAATTAAGCAGAAAGCTCTCACCCAGTCAAGAGATCAGGGCTAGATCCAACACCGTTTTTTAGCTCACTGCACCATCCCAGTTTCAGAACCTGGCTGTATGCAAATTAGTCTGTTCCTGTCCCAGTGCATGATGGGAACAGGGCAAACCAAACTACAAAAGCCAATTCTTACACTGGGAAGGAAACAAGCTCCCGGGGACCGGTTTCTGGCATTACAGCCGTCTTCGGCCCGGTTTGCTTGAATCCTGATGGTGCAATGAGCAAGGGTCTCACATCTGAGAATACCCTTCCACGCTTAGGGTGGACAAAAATATTTACAACAAGGGGTGGTGAGGGACAGAGTCTCTGAATTAAGCAGAAAGCTCTCACCCAGTCAAGAGATCAGGGCTAGATCCAACACCGTTTTTTAGCTCACTGCACCATCCCAGTTTCAGAACCTGGCTGTATGCAAATTAGTCTGTTCCTGTCCCAGTGCATGATGGGAACAGGGCAAACCAAACTACAAAAGCCAATTCTTACACTGGGAAGGAAACAAGCTCCCGGGGACCGGTTTCTGGCATTACAGCCGTCTTCGGCCCGGTTTGCTTGAATCCTGATGGTGCAATGAGCAAGGGACTCACATCTGTTCATCACCACCCCCTTTTCTGTATAGTTAGCAATGAACGGCTTGTAAATATCAAGAAACAACCGCACTACATTTGTGCTACTATTCTGGATCCACGTTACAAAAAGCCATTGTTTGGCAAAGTATTAATTCCTTTTGAAACATCAGATGTTACAGAGTACAAAGGTTGGCTAGCTCAGTCAGCCATTCATTTTGAAAGAGAGCGGAAGGAAACTGTAGGAGAAGACAGTACTACTAGTGAATCAGCAGGCCATCAGGCGTCCCAAAAAAGCACTTCTGCATCTGTGCCTGTGGCAGAAGTGAGTGACTTTTCCTCTGAGCCGTTAACCACACCAGCAACCGTATCATCTGCACCAGGCCTAGGCGATATGTCTGAAGAGGATTGGCTAAGTCAGTTAGGGTTTCCTTGTCCCAGAAAGGACACAGAAGTGCAAAGTACAGGAATCCGGGAGAACATTGTTTCAATGGTGCAGGTCTATCTGGATGACTCAACAGCGGTCAATATTACTGAGGACCCATTGGCGTATTGGCATGGGAAAAGAAACATATGGCGAGAACTCACCAACCTGGCTATCAATTACTTGTCTTGCCCACTCGCAAGCGTGTCTTCAGAACCTGTTTTTAGTTCTGCTGGTGGCATTGTGACTTCCAAAAGGTCCCGCCTCTTGCCCGCAAATGTGGAGCGGCTCACAATGATAAAGATGAACCAGCACTTCATACCACCAGATTTCAAAGTACGAGAATGCACGCAGGAAGAAGAGGACACCGACCTACCTGAGGGAAGTTTTCCTCAGTTACCAGAAGTACTACCGACTCAATTTGCAGAGTTTGAGGACAAGTTCTGCTTCCCTGACAGCGAGTTCTGAAAATGAGTCAATGAATCACTAACTTTATTTTTCATCCTTATTCACTTTTATTCCTGTGTGTCTGTCTTTCTTTGTTTAGCAAGTGCTTGATCACATTCACAACAAAACTGTAATCACCCAATCACAACAAAAAGCCCATCAGCAGAACTGTCTTGATTTTGATGCCGCAGCATTCCTCAGGTTCACAAGTTGGTTGACAAGAACTCAGTCCTGGTAGTCTATCCTTCTCCTCCAGACTCACCCTATCCATTTCCCGTAATGCTGATGCCTGGATTCCGCACAATGAAGAAACTTACGTTGACAAGTCACCTAAAGAGGGGCTGGAAGTAGTGAGTCCTCATTTAAATACATTTTGCTAAATGTGGCTTTTTTCCCGGATTTGCTTTTTGGCTGTTTGGGGGTGTCAAACTTGTTTGCGTCTGGGTTTACGGGTCTTGGTTGGGCCATTGCTGGCAAGGTCTTATAAGGGTTGAAATCGGTTAGGAGGAAATGGGAGGTGAAAACGTTTAGGCGTTATTGCTCGCTTGCCTGTCATAGGGTTGCTGTCTGTGGGGCTTCTAGGTTTTTGGGTGTGGGTTTTGGGGTCTGCGAGCACCGCTGCCACATTTCTAATGTTGATTGCTTTTGTTTTGCAGCAAATCCACGCCGGGAAACTCCAGTTGGGGCCCTGCTGCAGAACGCTTTAGGACACTGTGAATTCCATGTGGAGCTAGCCCTCAAACACAAATTACAGGTAAGATAAGCGTTTGGATGGGAGGTAGTATAATGGAGTATTAGAAGAGGCGAGAGAGTGACAGTGGTACTAGTAAAGTCCTAGGACTCTTGAATTAACTTACTCTGTGACAGGCATTTACTTTGGAAAACATTTGGCCAATTACATGTGAACGTTTAGGCGTTATTGCTCGCTTGCTTGTCATAGGGTTGCTGTCTGTGGGGCTTCTAGGTTTTTGGGTGTGGGTTTTGGCGTCTGCGAGCACCGCTGCCACATTTCTAATGTTGATTGCTTTTGTTTTGCAGCAAATCCACGCCGGGAAACTCCAGTTGGGGCCCTGCTGCAGAACGCTTTAGGACACTGTGAATTCCAGGTGGAGCCAGCCCTCAAACACAAATTACAGGTAAGATAAGCGTTTGGATGGGAGGTAGTATAATGGAGTATTAGGAGAGGCGAGAGAGTGACAGTGGTACTAGTAAAGTCCTAGGACTCTTGAATTAACTTACTCTGTGACGGGCATTTACTTTGGAAAACATTTGGCCAATTACACGTGAACGTTTAGGCGTTATTGCTCGCTTCCCTGTCAAAGTGTTGTTGTCTGTGGGGCTTCTAGGTTTTTGGGTGTGGGTTTTGGCGTCTGCGAGCACCGCTGCCACATTTCTAATGTTGATTGCTTTTGTTTTGCAGCAAATCCACGCCGGGAAACTCCAGTTGGGGCCCTGCTGCAGAACGCTTTAGGACACTGTGAATTCCAGGTGGAGCCAGCCCTCAAACACAAATTACAGGTAAGATAAGCGTTTGGATGGGAGGTAGTATAATGGAGTATTAGGAGAGGCGAGAGAGTGACAGTGGTACTAGTAAAGTCCTAGGACTCTTGAATTAACTTACTCTGTGACGGGCATTTACTTTGGAAAACATTTGGCCAATTACACGTGAACGTTTAGGCGTTATTGCTCGCTTCCCTGTCAAAGTGTTGTTGTCTGTGGGGCTTCTAGGTTTTTGGGTGTGGGTTTTGGGGTCTGCGAGCACCGCTGCCACATTTCTAATGTTGATTGCTTTTGTTTTGCAGCAAATCCACGCCGGGAAACTCCAGTTGGGGCCCTGCTGCAGAACGCTTTAGGACACTGTGAATTCCAGGTGGAGCCAGCCCTCAAACACAATTTACAGGTAAGATAAGCGTTTGGATGGGAGGAGTATTAGGAGAGGCGAGAGAGTGACAGTGGTACTAGTAAAGTTCTAGGACTCTTGAATTAACTTACTCTGTGACAGGCATTTACTTTGGAAAACATTTGGCCAATTACACGTGAACGTTTAGGCGTTATTGCTCGCTTGCCTGTCATAGGGTTGCTGTCTGTGGGGCTTCTAGGTTTTTGGGTGTGGGTTTTGGGGTCTGCGAGCACCGCTGCCACATTTCTAATATTGATTGCTTTTGTTTTGCAGCAAATCCACGCCGGGAAACTCCAGTTGGGGCCCTGCTGCAGAACGCTTTAGGACACTGTGAATTCCAGGTGGAGCCAGCCCTCAAACACAAATTACAGGTAAGATAAGCGTTTGGATGGGAGGTAGTATAATGGAGTATTAGGAGAGGCGAGAGAGTGACAGTGGTACTAGTAAAGTCCTAGGACTCTTGAATTAACTTACTCTGTGACAGGCATTTACTTTGGAAAACATTTGGCCAATTACACGTGAACGTTTAGGCGTTATTGCTCGCTTGCCTGTCAAAGTGTTGTTGTCTGTGGGGCTTCTAGGTTTTTGGGTGTGGGTTTTGGGGTCTGCGAGCACCGCTGCCACATTTCTAATGTTGATTGCTTTTGTTTTGCAGCAAATCCACGCCGGGAAACTCCAGTTGGGGCCCTGCTGCAGAACGCTTTAGGACACTGTGAATTCCAGGTGGAGCCAGCCCTCAAACACAAATTACAGGTAAGATAATCGTTTGGATGGGAGGTAGTATAATGGAGTATTAGGAGAGGCGAGAGAGTGACAGTGGTACTAGTAAAGTCCTAGGACTTTTGAATTGAATGAATGAATGAATGAAGAGATTCTTATTATGCGCAAACTTTGCCCAATGGGCGTCAAGGCGCCTACTTCAAAATATCAGCTTGTCACCACCAGCAGCCTTCCATCATTGGTAGGCCCTCCTGAAGAACCAGGTTTTAAGTTCCTTTTTGAACAAGTCAATTGAGGGTAACGTTTTTATCTCAATTGGGATGGAATTCCAAAGTTGAGGAGCAACAACTGAAAAGGCCCTGGCTCCCCATCTAGTCAGCCTAAAACGAGGCACGACAAGTTGGAAAAGTCCAGCGGACCGGAGACCTCTAGTAGGGACATAACGAGTGAGCAAAGAGCTAATAGCTCTGTGACAGGCATTTACTTTGGAAAACATTTGGCCAATTACACGTGAACCAACACGATGACAGTGTTCAGTAAAACGAACTTACTGCAAAACCACCACCCACCAGGCTCAAAAGTAGTAAAAAACAGGTATGCTCAGATAAAGTTTGAAAAAGTATATTTTTATATCCCTAACAAAATAATGTCCCGCAAGACCCTCCCTAACCCCAACAAATAAATAGTCCTTCAAAAGTCCCCAAAAACCCCAACTCCCAATTCCCACCCCCCAAAAGTCTCTAAAAAAGGGGCAAGGGACACTCTAGGGATGCATGCTGTGGACTTTGGCCTCCAGGGCATCATGCCTTAGGGCCAGGGCATCGTACTGCTCCCGGAGGATGCTGTGGTCTAAGCGGAGGCCCTCCAACAAATTTTGATTTCCCTTCAACTTGCGGACCTCCGCCTCCAGGTCGGACAATCTGTGGGTTGCACGGCGCAAGCGAGCCTTGAGAGTACTGTGAGGGGCAGCCTTTGCTGCTCGGCGGTGGCGTCTGCCAGCCCGGCTCAGTACCGCCGGAGCACTGTGTTGACCGGCAGAACGTGGGGGCGCGGAGGAGGATGCAGGTGTCCCAGAAGATGTACTGGACTGCGTGTCCTCCCACTCCAGTTCCACCAGCCGCCGATATTCGGCAACAGTGGCATCCAGCCTCCGTTGCCGGGCCAGTAGAGCCTGCATACTCCGGGATGGTTTGGATGTTTTTGTACGACCAACTATATGAAGAAAGAAAGACATAATCTGTAACCAATGCTCTTTAAGAATATGATTAACACAAAATGATTCAGCAGAAAGTTGTGTCACAGTACAACTAGCAACTAGCCAGTGCAGTACAAAACTATTGAGGCCAGTATCATGGGCGTCCGCAGGGAGGGGCAAGGGGGGGCGCTTGCCCCCCCCTGGATCGCAGGTCCATCCAGTGCTGGCCCAGTGACAATATGGTAATTACAACAGCTGGGACCGACAGACAGATAGAGGCAGAGACAGGGACAGAGAGATAGAGAGGGAGATGGAGAGGGAGACAGAGGGAGAGAGAGAGAGGGATTGAGACTGAGGGTGACAGAGGGAGGGAGACAGAGAGGGAGACAGAGAGACGGAGACAGAGGGAGACAGAGAGATGGAGACGGAGGGAGACAGAGAGAGAGGGAGACGGACAGAGTGAGTGAGACAGAGGGAGAGAGAGAGAGGGGAAGAGGGAGCAAGAGAGGGAGACAGGCAGAGAGGGAGGGAGACAGAGAGAGAGAGGGAGGGAGGGAGACAGAGACAGACAGAGAGACACAGACAGAGACAGATGGAGGCAGAGACAGGGAAAGGGGCAGACAGGCAGAGACAGACAGAGAGACACAGACAGAGACAGAGGGAGGGAAACAGGGACAGATAGCGACAGGGACAGACTGACAGATAGGGGCAGAGACAGGGACAGACAGAGAGGAATACGGAGAGGGAGACAGAAGGAGAGAGAGAGAGGGAGGGAGCCAGAGGGTGACAGAGGGAGGGAGAGGGAGGGAGACAGAGAGAGAGAGACAGCGAGGTAGAGGGAGACACAGGGAGACAGAAAGAGGGAGACAGAGAGAGAGAGAGAGGGAAACAGAGAGAGGGAGGGAGACAGAGAGAGAGGGAGGGAGACAGAGAGAGAGGGAGGGAGACAGAGAGAGAGGGAGGGAGAGAGACAGAGAGAGAGAGAAAGAAAGATGTGTGTATGCCAGGTCTGGTGGCTCAGTGGTCATAGTTTTTTTTGTTGCTCTAGATCCACCCCCCTCCCCCACTGACCCTGTTTTTTTCTGGCATTTTTAGCTTACCTCTACCCGCCACCACCACTGTCTGCTTCCTCACAGTATCTGCTTGGGCCACTTGCGCTGCCTCCTCCCCAGAGTTGTCCTCGGAGTCGACCACCATCACCACATCCGAGCTGGACCCGCCACCAGATGTTCCACCTACAAAGTAGATTTAAGAATGTTAGATTACACCACTCACTAGTATTTGGTCTAGGAATGAAGAAATGTGAAAACAACAGAAAAAGTAATTGACTGTCTACTCTAAATTAAAAATTTCCCTCCTTCCAGGGAAGGCTGTTGTCTTGCTGCACTTTTTTGTCACAATTGATGAATGCTTGCTTAATTTTAACACACACCATTTTTCTCTGAACAGACAGAAGCTGGACTTCTAAGGACAAGAGCAACATCAACTTCAAACCAGGTGAAAGCTCGGCTCGACCACAAGAAATGTGTTCCATTACTCATCAACTCAGCACCAAGCACTTTTCCATTTCCAGCTAACTTAATTTTAATATATGTGTTTACTTTTAATAAAGCTTTTAAACTTGAATAGACTCTGTGTTTTTTGGTCCTCCAGACTACAGTGACTGAGCGAAAGGTTTTGCAATTTTTGCAAGGAGGAGTCCGTGCCTCTGACACTACCAGGTTTATACAGTGCACCAAACACGCCACTCTGAAATATTATTACTCTGGTGTTTAGTGTCCATAGTTCAGTTTGTGGAGAATTGTCCCTGCAACAGTAGTATTATGGATTGTGCTCCTATCTAAGCACTATTTCAAAAAAATTAAAATAGGTCCTCTATATTTAAATGAAAACTTACTAGGGCCAGCAAAGGAGCACTCGCCGCCCTGGCCTGCATCCTCCTCCTTTGGAGCCACAGCATCCTCCTGTTCCGTCCGCTTGCCCCTGGGGGGACCTGACGTACAACATGAAAGAAAGAACAGAAAACATTGATGATTGCTGCTTGTCGATGTCCTTGTCAACCAAATCAAACATTTAGAAAGAACAAGAACCAACTATTTCAGCCAAAAAGAGGGCTACAAAGGAAGGACTGCACCTGAGCCTCTACTCTAGGGGCAGATTTACAAGCCCCTTGCAGCTCTTTTGCTCCGTTCTTGCGTCACTTTTGTGACGCAGTGCCACAACAAGAGAGGCGCCATGTTATGGCGTTTATTAACAACGTGACGCATAAGGGAGATGCATCCCATTCTAAAGCCCTGCGCCATAAGGGAGCGTTCCAGCGCAAGGGAGGGCGGTCCTGCGCAGGAACGCATGCTAAAAGTGGCTATGGGGAATATATAAAATTTCAATCAGTCATTTAGGACAATGATGCGTCACTCAAACCCTGCACCTGCATGAAGCAGACGTACACCTTGACGCAGCATTGCTAGAGCTGCACCATCGTTGCGACGCAACTCCATCAATGAGCCGCCTTTACGGCACCGATGCGTAACGCTTCGGTGACGTTTTGGGACCATGGTGTGCCGCATTGTAAATACGATTCAGAAAAGGGGGTGGTGATGGACAGAGTATCTGAATTAAACAGAACACTCATACCCAGTCGACAGATCAGGGCTTGATCCATCACCGTTTTTTAGCTCACTGCACCATCCCAGCTCAGAAACTGGCTACATGCAAATTAGTCTGTCCCTGGCCCAGTGATCATGGGAACAGGGCAGACCAAACTACCAAGCCAATTCTTATACTGGGAAGGAAACAAGCTTCCGGGGACCGGTTTCTGGCATTACAGCCGTCTTCGGCCCGGCTTGCTTGAATCCTGATGGTGCAATGAGCAAGGGACTCACATCTGAGTATACCCTTCCACGCTTATGGTGGACAAAACGATTCAGAAAAGGGGGTGGTGATGGACAGAGTATCTGAATTAAACAGAACACTCATACCCAGTCGACAGATCAGGGCTTGATCCATCACCGTTTTTTAGCTCACTGCACCATCCCAGCTCAGAACCTGGCTACATGCAAATTAGTCTGTCCCTGGCCCAGTGATCATGGGAACAGGGCAGACCAAACTACCAAGCCAATTCTTATACTGGGAAGGAAACAAGCTTCCGGGGACCGGTTTCTGGCATTACAGCCGTCTTCGGCCCGGCTTGCTTGAATCCTGATGGTGCAATGAGCAAGGGACTCACATCTGAGTATACCCTTCCACGCTTATGGTGGACAAAACGATTCAGAAAAGGGGGTGGTGATGGACAGAGTATCTGAATTAAACAGAACACTCATACCCAGTCGACAGATCAGGGCTTGATCCATCACCGTTTTTTAGCTCACTGCACCATCCCAGCTCAGAACCTGGCTACATGCAAATTAGTCTGTCCCTGGCCCAGTGATCATGGGAACAGGGCAGACCAAACTACCAAGCCAATTCTTATACTGGGAAGGAAACAAGCTTCGGGGGACCGGTTTCTGGCATTACAGCCGTCTTCGGCCCGGCTTGCTTGAATCCTGATGGTGCAATGAGCAAGGGACTCACATCTGAGTATACCCTTCCACGCTTATGGTGGACAAAACGATTCAGAAAAGGGGGTGGTGATGGACAGAGTATCCCCGGTAGCTTGTCTCCTTTCTGGTGTGAATTGGCTTGGTAGTTTAGTCTGCCCTGTTCCCATGATGCACTGGGCCAGGGACAGACTAATTTGCATATAGCCAGGTTCTGAGCTGGGATGGGGCAGTGAGATAAATAACGGTGATGGATCAAGCCCTGATCTTTGGACTGGGTAAGAGTGGTCTGCTTAATTCAGACACCCTGTTCATCACCACCCCCTTTTCTGAATTGCATTGTAAATACGGTGCACCATGGGTGGTGCTGGCGTGCCGCACACTTTGCAGGGATGCGCAGGTAATTGCAAATCTGACACTTAGGGGCATACTTATGAGTTCTAGGCTGCACACCTCCAGAGGTGCGCCAGAACAAATGCGTAACGCAAAACTAACCTTGCGTCACGGCAGATGCGCCGCAATTACAATGCGGCACACCCTGGCGCAAGGGTAGGCAGATGCGTGACGCATCTCGTGACGAAAGAGGGGCGCATCTCTAGAGTCGCATCGCAGGCGCGATGCAACTCTAGCACTGCTCAAGGCTGCCCAATACTCAACATACCGCATCAGTCCTTACGCCTGCTTCAAGCAAGCAGGCATAAAGAATTGACGTAGCAGCGTCGCGGAAGTGCCTGCGTTAAATCTTGTAGATTTCACGCAGGCACTTTTGCGAGGCGCACAGCTGCCTGACAGCCGCCGCCCCCCCCTGCGTGGGAACGCACCCATTGTGGCGCAGGCCCAGGCCTTAACGTGGCACATCTCCCTAGATGCATCACGTTGTACATGACTCGCAGGGATGCGCCACGTTTACGTCGCTGTTGCGTCAGGTACGGCAGCGTAAACGTGGCGCAAGGGGCTTGTAAATCTGCCCCTTTGTGTCTAGCATTACGCAGTTCTGTAAAGTACACTCATACATTACTCAGCCCAATTAAATGAACAGAAAATAGAAAACAAATAAGCAGTGGCACCGCCACAGAGAAGAAGAGCAGTGCACCTGAAATGCACAGAAGATTTTGAAATATTAATTTACCTCTACTATCAATGTAATCGGCAGAATTATTGCTCTTTGTAAAAAAGTTAAAACAAACATTTGCAATATAACACACAGAGCAGGAGAAAAAACAGAGTAGTGAGTGATGAAAAAATTGCTACTACTACTCACCAAGCCCGGGGACCTCCACTCCCAGCAGGTCGAGCAGGTCGCACTCCCTGTCCAGGATATCCGTCCAGCGGTGGGTCACCTGGTTGTAGGTGCGCTGGACCCCCGAGATGTCAAACAGGGCCCGGCACACCTGCTCCCACCGCTTCCGTCGCTCCTGGCGGTTGTTGTAGCCAGCAGTGATCCTGCCGCCTGCCGCGATGGTCCTGGGGAGGCGGCGCTGTACATAGTAGACCAGTGCGCCCACCTCCTCAGGGCTGAAGATGTCCCTGGGCACCACCATTTCTGCCCTCAAACGGCCACACGGGAGCCGGGCACGGGCTGCGGGGCCCGTCTTGGGCAGCTTGACTGCTGGCTTCACCATGGTCTGGGCAGGTGGTAGCAACAAGGAGAAAAAATGAAAAAGAACAAGACTAGGGAAGAAGAAAATAAAAGTTTAAAAAAGTAGTTGAAAAGTAAACAAAAGTAGCCTAAAACACAAAAATATATAGCTAGAAAACTAGAGGGATAGATAATAATTTAAATAGATTCAAAAAATATTAAAACAAGCAAAGGATGGCAGAGATATAGAGAGGATAGAAACACCATGCCCAGACACATAGGAATGAATGAAAAACAAGATGGCGGCCCGATCACGTGCGCGTAAGTAAGTTCGCACGAGATTTCTCTCGCGAACTCGTGCGAACTTGTATTCGCAAGGCGCTCATTCCGCGAGATTACACATAGCGGGCGGAAACGGAAATACGTCACGCAAACAAAATGGCGGCGCCCATACTCGACCTTGGGGTAATTCGCTCGAGTTCGCTGCTTCCACGGTCGATTTCGCATGACGCCGCCCCATCGCGAATAGCGCGAAATTACCGAAAAACGATTTTTGCAAAAGCAAAAGCAATGAGCAGGTGCAAAAGTTCAACCTCATCATTTGTAACCATTCGCTGTAGTGCTTCCTGAAGGGGCCCTCCAGAATTCGGTTGCCTACTTGCAACTATTGTGTGACCCTGCTCTGACAGTCACAGAATAGTTACAAGTATGCCATTGCCAACAAAGATCCTGTTAAAAAAAATTTGCATTGCAACACAAAGTAAAGGGAGCAGACAAACAGGTGCCAGCCTTCATTAATGTCAGTTGGGGCAGGGCAGGTGTTGTTGTAATTTAATTTTGCAAAACTTAAAGCACTTAGCAGGTGTGCTTTGCTTTGCCACAATAATGTACACTCACTGGTCAACCAGAGGGTGCTGTGATGACACCGAGGGTGGCATGGGTGTGCCAGCCAGAGGGTGGCATGGGTGAACCAGAGTGCCAGTGTTGACAGAGGATGGCAGTGCTTTGCTTTCCCCCAATAATGTACACTGGTGAACCAGAGGGTGCTGTGATGACACAGAGGGTGACATGGGTGAGCCAGAGGGTGGCATGGGTGAACAATGAGAGTGCCAGTGGTGACAGAGGGTGGCAGTGATGAAGAAAGGCTTGCAAACAGGCTGGGCACGTAGAAAAAACATGTTCGCAAAACTGGCGACCCGACAAGTAAGTTCGCAATTTGCGAAATTGTACGAAACCCTCGCGAACTTGCAGAAACCTGTGCGAACACAAAAGAAATCCGCAAAATCCGCGAGAATTCGCGGATTTTGCGGATTTTCGCAATCCGCAAATTCCCAAATCCGCAAATTCGCGGATTGCGAATCCGCAAAATCCGCCCATGCCTACTTTTTTTAGCAGATGTAACTGGAACTCTATAGCTGGCGCCGTTGGCCTGAACTTGTGACTTTGTCCTGGCTCGGCACGACCAGATATCCACAATTGGCGCTTTGTGCTTTTTGGAGCTATTTTCACTGAAGCCTTAAATATTGAATATCTCCAGTTCTACTTATTGGATCTTTTTCTTTTGGCCTGGTTTTATTATTTAAATTAAGTTCTATTTTTGTAACCTGGTGTGGTGTTCTCACTGTTTTACTGTTGTGTACAAATACTTTACACATTCCCCAAAACCCAAAACCACTGTTAAAAATCTAAGTGTCTGGGTGGACAGCATCTTGAACTTTGAAGAACAGGCAGAATCGGTAGCAACCACATGTTTCGGGCTCCTACGAGGTCGCAAATCCATTCCTGGATTTTTCGGTTTCCGCACCGACAGACCCCCATTGAGACAGCAATCGTATCTCAGCTAGACTACTGCAAAATTCTATCCCTAGGAGTCAACAGATCAGTGATTGCAAGACTCCAGTGGGCTCTAAACGCCACAGCTTGGCTGCTTTTCTCCCTTCCGAAATGCTGACCTTCTTCCGGCCTGCTTCACAAACTGCACTGAATTCCTGGGGACAAGCGTGTGCACTTCAAGACCTTGTGTAATGCCCATAAGATCTTACTCTCTCACGGACCCCCTATTTTGTCCAGTTTGCTATCTCTATATCTACCTTTATTGCCTTTTCTCTCAGGAATCCTTAAGTTGGTCACTGTTTCTCGTGTTAAGAGAGTAAGAGTGGGAGGCCACTGCCATCACTCTTGAACTAGGACATACTATCAACTCCTGACTCACATCCGGCACCTGCCCTGACAACAGGAAACGTGCAGAGGTGAAACCCCTCCTCAAGAAACCTACGACCGACCCTACTGACCTGAAGAACTACCAACCTATTTTTCTCCTCCCTTTCGCAGCCTAAGTCACCGAAAGACTCGCGAACGCCCAGCTGACCGCCTTCATCGAAAAAAAACTGCATCCTAGACAGTTCCCCGTCCGGCTTCCACAGCAACCACAGCACGAGACTGCCCTCCTCGCTGCCACCGACGACATCCGCATGCTGCTTGACCAGGGACACACTGCAGCCCCCATCCTCTTAGACCTCTCCGAAGCCTTTGACACCGTCTCACATCGCAGACTAGCCGCCAGACTCCACAACGCAGGAATAGAGGGATCAGCCCTCTACTGGATCCAATCCTTCCTCTCTGGCAGAACCCAGAGGGTTAGACTCCCCTTCCTTTCCGACCCCACTGACATCATCTGCGGAGTACCCCAACGATCTTCACTAAGCCCGACGCTCTTCAACATCTACATGACCCCCATCACTGCCATCGTCAGACAGCATGGGCTTAGCATCGTATCCTATGCTGACGACGACCAACTTATCCACTTCCTCACCAAGAACCCAGAAATCACCAGACTAAGCTTCAAGGAAGGAATGAGAAACTTAGCAGCCTGGATGAAGAACAGCTGCCTAAAGCTCAACTCCGAGAAGACTGAGGTCTTCATCCTCAGACCCTGGGACAACACCTGGTGGCCCACCGCCCTTGGGAGCTCACCCGCCCAACAGACCACGCTCGGAACCTCGGCATAATTCTCGACTCCTCCTTCTCCGTGAACCGCCAAATCAACGCCATCTCCTCCACCAGCTTCAACTGCCTCCGCATCCTCCATAAGACTTTCAAATGGATCCCTCGACTACAGAAAGACCATCACCCACGCACTCATCACCAGTCCGACTTGACTATGGCAATGCCCTCTACACCGGAATCAACAAAACTCTTCTTAGCAAGCTCCAAACCATCCAGAACGCTGCTGCCAGGCTTGTCCTAGGGACACCGCGCCACAAACATATGACCGAACCCCTGCCAAACCTCCACTGGCTCCCTATCGAGAAGAGGGACAACTACAAACTCCTCACCCACGCCTACAATGCCCTCAACAACATCAGACCCAAATACCTCAACAAACGAGTATGTTTACATGCACCCAAGTGTAACCACCGCTCCACCGACCTCGCCGTGGCAGAGGTCCCACACATCTGCAGAAGCAGAACAGGCGGGAGAGCTTTCTCCTAAATCGCAGCCAAAATCTGGAAAGAGCTCCCGGTCAACTTCAGATGCTCCCCAACCCTCCACATGTTCAGGAAAGACCTCAAGTCCTGGCTCTTTGACTTATCCTGAGCTGTTCCCCCCCCCCCCCCAGCGCCTTGAGACCCTCACGGGTGAGTAGCGCGCTCTATAAACCACTGATGTATTGATTGATTGTGTTGTGCAAAAGTCCCAGTTCTCTAGAAATGCACTTCCACCCCTATCAGGAATGGCAAGAACCATTTATCCTTTGGGATCCTTCGGAAGACCCGGGTTATCTCCACTTAGAATTTTACTTGGAGCATTCTGTCTCTGTGGTGAGTCTTGCAGCAGGTTTAGATTGTGGAACTACTGCTGGGACTCCCCGCTGCTGGGGTAGCTACACACTCTTCAAATTTATGATATAACAATTATAACAACAAAAGAGTACCAGAGGGTCTGGAAGAGAGGTGGGTTTACAGTGTGCGGAAAACAGGCAAACAACAAAAGACCCTAAACTGACCTATAAAACATGGTATTCAATGACAACCTGATAGATGGTCAGAGATACCCATCATTCACCACTCGGAGCCGCCCTTCATCATTTGGGATTTTTCAAAACCATCTATACAGATATGTTTTCTTCAGACAGAAAGACACCAAGATGTAAATAGATCTCTTCCACTGAACAAACAATAGTATGGTATACCACTCCTCGAGACTGGTGAGTGGTCAAGTGTAGTGTGACTGGGGAGGTGCAGTGCAGAAAAAACTCTTATGTGAAAAAATAAAATAAAGGTGTGTTTAAAATTGAATGAGGGAGCATAGAACAAATTTTATTCGGATGATACACACTCCGCCAATATTAAAAATTTGTTAAGAGAGTTTGAGAAATGCGCTGTCTAGAAGTGGAACCAGGTCGACATGTTTCAGCAATAAGTGGACACAGTTGTCCTTGCTTTCTTAAGGACCTTACAACAAATAAATGCTACTGCGAGTATAAAAGAAATTATAAGTGACAACTAAGAAACGAAATTCACAGACAAGTACAAAGATCACCTGCAGTCTCCAGGTGAAGAGTCTCGTCTTTTGCTTACAGGTTATGTTGTTCACTAAAAAGGTCAGAACAGAACGGGTCAAATGTCAGAGAGACTGACTATACCCACAAAAACTCACATAAAAGCTAGGTCTAATAAATGTGGACCTTAGATTGAGTCAAACTTATAGTGCTGACTATGGACACTCATAAAAGTAGTGTGGTTGATTTACCATATCAGGATATATAAATTATATGCCAAAGATATGAAAGGACATCTTACCATAGCTTGTATGAAGCGAAGACCTCACCCCACCTGGCAGTGGCTCAGGAGTAGAGTGAAGCACCGCTCTATAGGACACGTAAAAAAACTAGAACATATTTCTCCACTGTGTACAGAAACCCACACGATAAAAAGCCTTCAATTGACTAAATACGTAGAGGGAGTTCAATACGAAGTTTAAATACAAGAGTACGGGATATGGAGAGTCGCGTTAACCAACTCTGCATAGGTATTGAGAGCCTCTTGAAGAAGGTTACAGATATTAGCGTTATAAGATATCCCCGGATGTATAGCCCGTGTATCCATAACAAGGTGCACATTAGTAATTAGCCTGAGAACTATCACTTAACATCCCATTGTCTGCGGCATGAAATTGTGACAGTCTTACCTGACCGTAAGTACTTCGTAGCCGGCGTCTGAACCGACTGGGGAGGCACCGGAGGGTCAGGTCATGTCTCCTTAAAAGGTGAATCCTGATAGGGAGAAGGAGTCACGTGATAAGCTAATGGCGCCCTGTGATTGGCTTTCTGCCGAGCGAGAGTGATACAACGCATTTCATTGGTAGTGGGTCGCTGCCTTGGTAACCGATGTTTGTATGCATGTTACCTGTCCGTTTGCATCGGATTTCCCCACGCCCGCCTCTGCAGCTGTTAAGCATACAGAATGCTCGCGGGCATGAACCCCATTGAAAAATAAGACGCTGCCAAAAAACCGTGACAACGTCACTCCAATGTTTCTCCCAGCCACAGAAATGGAAACGTGGTAAGCCCACAAATGTAAGGGCGGCACCATCGCAAAGGGGGCTTGGGAGGATGTGATCAGACACGGCAGTGTCGAGTATAGAGAAGTGAATGGTGTTTGTGTAAAATACATCTGGAGAGTTGTGTTTTCCTCTCAAAACCATTCATAGAGGGTTGGATGACAAGTGATGTTATTGACAGGGCTGATGTCGAAAGTGAGACTACAGTTATTGGTCTGCTTACAAAGTGGACCATGGAATTTCGTCGTTTTGCCCATTGCGGTGAGTAAATGTAAATGTGGGGTATTTGTAAAGTGCACTGTTACTCTACCCGAGTGTCCTGGCGCTGTAGACCGCTGGGGAACCCGTCCTGGTTTTCCCTGTGAGATGGTCTCTTACTGGGTATCTCCAGGGTGAAACCAGGCATCCCTGGCGTCTGTGGGGGGCCGTTGTAGAGATGAGGCAAGCTTAATGCCCAGAGTTACCGAGTGTGTTCCCAGATTAGAGTAGGCACCGAGGCGAGAATTATCGAGTCCATTGACCCCTGGTCCACAACCCTGCCGCGTCGGGAATTGAACCCTGGTCCTGGGCCGTTCTCTGCTTACAGGTCTGCCGCCTCTAACCAGTGAGCCACACCTCTCCACCTGTCAAGCTTTAGGACCCATTTCTGATCCTTCAAAAGGAGAAATTTCGCTACATCCGCAGTGTGGGAAGGAATGAAGGGTTGTTTTAGCACTGTCCATTGGAATGCAGTAGAGGGATGATTTGCTTCTAGGAAATGTGTAGTCAGCTTGGGGGCCTGCCTTTTGCAACGGATAGTACTCTTGTGTTCAGATATCCTGATGCGTATTTTTCGTGTGATCATCCCCACATACTTGTATCCACATGGGCACGTGATGAGATAGACTAGTCGTTCACTATTACAATTAGTGAATTTGATTTGTTTCCAAGGTCTCGGTGTTCCTATATCGACCTCGGTCGTTTTTCTAGTTTGTGGGCATGCCTGATATGAGCCACAGGGGTGGTGTCCGGTCACAGGAGGGAGGTCCCTCACTTTGTAAGCAGACCAATAACTGTAGTCTCACTTTGGACATCAGCCCTGTCAATAACATCACTTGTCATCCAGCCCTCTATGAATTGTTTTGAGAGGAAAACACAACTATCCAGCCTTGTCAATAACATCACTTGTCATCCAATCCTCTATGAATGGTTTTGAGAGGAAAACACAACTCTCCAGATGTATTTTACACAAACACCACTCACTACTCTATACTCAACACGGCTGTGTCTGATCACATCCTCTCGAGCCCCCTTTGCGATGGTGCCACACTTACATTTGTGGGCTTACCTTGCTCCCATTTCTGTGGCTGGGAGAAACATAGGAGTGACGTTGTCACGGTTTTTTGGCCGCGTCTTATTTTTCAATGGGGTTCATGCCCGTGAGCATTCTGTATGCTTAACAGCTGCAGAGACGGGCGTGGGGAAATCCGATGCGAACGGACAGGTAACATGCATACAAACATCGGTTACCAAGGCAGCGACCCACTACCAATGACATGCGTTGTATCACTCTCGCTCCGCAGAAAGCCAATCACAGGGCGCCATTAGCTTATCACGTGACTCCTTCTCGATTGTGTCTAAATACATCCACGCAAAGCAGGGGACAATGTACATGGTATATGTTGACTTGTCCGCTGCGTTTGACTGCGTATCTCATGCGAAGCTATGGTCTCTCCTGAGAACCATGGGGGTCGACCCCCCCTCCTGGATTCCTTGAGAGAATTATATACAGAGGCTTCTGCAAGAGTGCGCTATGGCACAAAAGGGGAGCTCACCGCGTCTTTCAGAGTGGAGCGGGGAGTCAGGCAGGGGTGTGTTCTGGCCCAATTCCTCTTCTCGCTGTACACAAACGGATTGGAGGAGGAGATGTTGAGAGGGGGGCAGGACCTCCTCAGATTAAACCAACGCTTGATCCCCGCTCTACTCTACGCGGATGACGCAGTCATCCTGGCCCGTACACCAATTGAACTCCAGAAGTCCCTGACTAAGTACGCTGATTTCATGAGCGCTTTAGATCTACATGTAAACGTCAAAAAAACCTTCGTTATGGTGGCTGGTGGAGGACGAAAACGAACAAAGAACATTTACTTAAACGAACAAAAACTTGAGAGGACTCCCCAGTACCCCTATCTGGGTATAATGATTGATGAAAGACTAAACTGGAAGGCAGCCATTGAAGCTAGGAGACATCTTTTTAAGAGAGCAATTGTAGCACTGATGAACTTCTCCCAACGACTTGGAAGGAGACCACCAGTCGAACTGTTAAGAATCTATGGGGCGAAATGCCAAGCAATTGCACTGTATGGGGCGGGGGTATGGGGACATGCAGATGTTGGCTCTCTTCAAATAGCAGAGAACTGTTTTATGAGATTTCTCCTGTCTGTTCCAAAATGCTCCTCTATTTACGCTTGCCATCTGGAATTAGGAATCCCATATATAGAAGACCTAATAAAAGTTCAACCATAGTTACTTTGGAGGCGCATTTGGGTCTCGGACAAAAATGTGCTGACCAAACATATCTTGATTTACAAAAGGGGGTGGTGATGAACAGAGTGTCTGAATTGAGCAGACCACTCTTACCCAGTCCAAAGATCAGGGCTTGATCCATCACCGTTATTTATCTCACTGCCCCATCCCAGCTCAGAATCTGGCTATATGCAAATCAGTCTGTCCCTGGCCCAGTGCATCATGGGAACAGGGCAGACTAAACTACCAAGCCAATTCTTTACCAGAAAGGAGACAAGCTACCGGGGACCGGTTTCTGGCATTTCAGCCTCTTCGGCCCGGCTTGCTTGAATCCTGATGGAGCAGTGAGAAAGGGACTCATGTCTGAGTATACCCTGCCACACCTATAGTGGCCAAAATCGATTTACAAAAGGGGGTGGTGATGAACAGAGTGTCTGAATTGAGCAGACCACTCTTACCCAGTCCAAAGATCAGGGCTTGATCCATCACCGTTATTTATCTCACTGCCCCATCCCAGCTCAGAATCTGGCTATATGCAAATCAGTCTGTCCCTGGCCCAGTGCATCATGGGAACAGGGCAGACTAAACTACCAAGCCAATTCTTTACCAGAAAGGAGACAAGCTACCGGGGACCGGTTTCTGGCATTTCAGCCTCTTCGGCCCGGCTTGCTTGAATCCTGATGGAGCAGTGAGAAAGGGACTCATGTCTGAGTATACCCTGCCACACCTATAGTGGCCAAAATCGATTTACAAAAGGGGGTGGTGATGAACAGAGTGTCTGAATTGAGCAGACCACTCTTACCCAGTCCAAAGATCAGGGCTTGATCCATCACCGTTATTTATCTCACTGCCCCATCCCAGCTCAGAATCTGGCTATATGCAAATCAGTCTGTCCCTGGCCCAGTGCATCATGGGAACAGGGCAGACTAAACTACCAAGCCAATTCTTTACCAGAAAGGAGACAAGCTACCGGGGACCGGTTTCTGGCATTTCAGCCTCTTCGGCCCGGCTTGCTTGAATCCTGATGGAGCAGTGAGAAAGGGACTCATGTCTGAGTATACCCTGCCACACCTATAGTGGCCAAAATCGATTTACAAAAGGGGGTGGTGATGAACAGAGTGTCTGAATTGAGCAGACCACTCTTACCCAGTCCAAAGATCAGGGCTTGATCCATCACCGTTATTTATCTCACTGCCCCATCCCAGCTCAGAATCTGGCTATATGCAAATCAGTCTGTCCCTGGCCCAGTGCATCATGGGAACAGGGCAGACTAAACTACCAAGCCAATTCTTTACCAGAAAGGAGACAAGCTACCGGGGACCGGTTTCTGGCATTTCAGCCTCTTCGGCCCGGCTTGCTTGAATCCTGATGGAGCAGTGAGAAAGGGACTCATGTCTGAGTATACCCTGCCACACCTATAGTGGCCAAAATCGATTTACAAAAGGGGGTGGTGATGAACAGAGTGTCTGAATTGAGCAGACCACTCTTACCCAGTCCAAAGATCAGGGCTTGATCCATCACCGTTATTTATCTCACTGCCCCATCCCAGCTCAGAATCTGGCTATATGCAAATCAGTCTGTCCCTGGCCCAGTGCATCATGGGAACAGGGCAGACTAAACTACCAAGCCAATTCTTTACCAGAAAGGAGACAAGCTACCGGGGACCGGTTTCTGGCATTTCAGCCTCTTCGGCCCGGCTTGCTTGAATCCTGATGGAGCAGTGAGAAAGGGACTCATGTCTGAGTATACCCTGCCACACCTATAGTGGCCAAAATCGATTTACAAAAGGGGGTGGTGATGAACAGAGTGTCTGAATTGAGCAGACCACTCTTACCCAGTCCAAAGATCAGGGCTTGATCCATCACCGTTATTTATCTCACTGCCCCATCCCAGCTCAGAATCTGGCTATATGCAAATCAGTCTGTCCCTGGCCCAGTGCATCATGGGAACAGGGCAGACTAAACTACCAAGCCAATTCTTTACCAGAAAGGAGACAAGCTACCGGGGACCGGTTTCTGGCATTTCAGCCTCTTCGGCCCGGCTTGCTTGAATCCTGATGGAGCAGTGAGAAAGGGACTCATGTCTGAGTATACCCTGCCACACCTATAGTGGCCAAAATCGATTTACAAAAGGGGGTGGTGATGAACAGAGTGTCTGAATTGAGCAGACCACTCTTACCCAGTCCAAAGATCAGGGCTTGATCCATCACCGTTATTTATCTCACTGCCCCATCCCAGCTCAGAATCTGGCTATATGCAAATCAGTCTGTCCCTGGCCCAGTGCATCATGGGAACAGGGCAGACTAAACTACCAAGCCAATTCTTTACCAGAAAGGAGACAAGCTACCGGGGACCGGTTTCTGGCATTTCAGCCTCTTCGGCCCGGCTTGCTTGAATCCTGATGGAGCAGTGAGAAAGGGACTCATGTCTGAGTATACCCTGCCACACCTATAGTGGCCAAAATCGATTTACAAAAGGGGGTGGTGATGAACAGAGTGTCTGAATTGAGCAGACCACTCTTACCCAGTCCAAAGATCAGGGCTTGATCCATCACCGTTATTTATCTCACTGCCCCATCCCAGCTCAGAATCTGGCTATATGCAAATCAGTCTGTCCCTGGCCCAGTGCATCATGGGAACAGGGCAGACTAAACTACCAAGCCAATTCTTTACCAGAAAGGAGACAAGCTACCGGGGACCGGTTTCTGGCATTTCAGCCTCTTCGGCCCGGCTTGCTTGAATCCTGATGGAGCAGTGAGAAAGGGACTCATGTCTGAGTATACCCTGCCACACCTATAGTGGCCAAAATCGATTTACAAAAGGGGGTGGTGATGAACAGAGTGTCTGAATTGAGCAGACCACTCTTACCCAGTCCAAAGATCAGGGCTTGATCCATCACCGTTATTTATCTCACTGCCCCATCCCAGCTCAGAATCTGGCTATATGCAAATCAGTCTGTCCCTGGCCCAGTGCATCATGGGAACAGGGCAGACTAAACTACCAAGCCAATTCTTTACCAGAAAGGAGACAAGCTACCGGGGACCGGTTTCTGGCATTTCAGCCTCTTCGGCCCGGCTTGCTTGAATCCTGATGGAGCAGTGAGAAAGGGACTCATGTCTGAGTATACCCTGCCACACCTATAGTGGCCAAAATCGATTTACAAAAGGGGGTGGTGATGAACAGAGTGTCTGAATTGAGCAGACCACTCTTACCCAGTCCAAAGATCAGGGCTTGATCCATCACCGTTATTTATCTCACTGCCCCATCCCAGCTCAGAATCTGGCTATATGCAAATCAGTCTGTCCCTGGCCCAGTGCATCATGGGAACAGGGCAGACTAAACTACCAAGCCAATTCTTTACCAGAAAGGAGACAAGCTACCGGGGACCGGTTTCTGGCATTTCAGCCTCTTCGGCCCGGCTTGCTTGAATCCTGATGGAGCAGTGAGAAAGGGACTCATGTCTGAGTATACCCTGCCACACCTATAGTGGCCAAAATCGATTTACAAAAGGGGGTGGTGATGAACAGAGTGTCTGAATTGAGCAGACCACTCTTACCCAGTCCAAAGATCAGGGCTTGATCCATCACCGTTATTTATCTCACTGCCCCATCCCAGCTCAGAATCTGGCTATATGCAAATCAGTCTGTCCCTGGCCCAGTGCATCATGGGAACAGGGCAGACTAAACTACCAAGCCAATTCTTTACCAGAAAGGAGACAAGCTACCGGGGACCGGTTTCTGGCATTTCAGCCTCTTCGGCCCGGCTTGCTTGAATCCTGATGGAGCAGTGAGAAAGGGACTCATGTCTGAGTATACCCTGCCACACCTATAGTGGCCAAAATCGATTTACAAAAGGGGGGTGGTGATGAACAGAGTGTCTGAATTGAGCAGACCACTCTTACCCAGTCCAAAGATCAGGGCTTGATCCATCACCGTTATTTATCTCACTGCCCCATCCCAGCTCAGAATCTGGCTATATGCAAATCAGTCTGTCCCTGGCCCAGTGCATCATGGGAACAGGGCAGACTAAACTACCAAGCCAATTCTTTACCAGAAAGGAGACAAGCTACCGGGGACCGGTTTCTGGCATTTCAGCCTCTTCGGCCCGGCTTGCTTGAATCCTGATGGAGCAGTGAGAAAGGGACTCATGTCTGAGTATACCCTGCCACACCTATAGTGGCCAAAATCGATTTACAAAAGGGGGTGGTGATGAACAGAGTGTCTGAATTGAGCAGACCACTCTTACCCAGTCCAAAGATCAGGGCTTGATCCATCACCGTTATTTATCTCACTGCCCCATCCCAGCTCAGAATCTGGCTATATGCAAATCAGTCTGTCCCTGGCCCAGTGCATCATGGGAACAGGGCAGACTAAACTACCAAGCCAATTCTTTACCAGAAAGGAGACAAGCTACCGGGGACCGGTTTCTGGCATTTCAGCCTCTTCGGCCCGGCTTGCTTGAATCCTGATGGAGCAGTGAGAAAGGGACTCATGTCTGAGTATACCCTGCCACACCTATAGTGGCCAAAATCGATTTACAAAAGGGGGTGGTGATGAACAGAGTGTCTGAATTGAGCAGACCACTCTTACCCAGTCCAAAGATCAGGGCTTGATCCATCACCGTTGTGAGAAGGTGGCCTGATATGCAGTGCTCACTATTCTAGTGAACACTATGTATCAGTCCAGCAACCCTTATTGATGATTGGTTGTAAGTCAACCTTATAGACCAGCTATCCTAGTAGCGTGGATACGAGCAGTCTAAGGCTAAAGACTCGAGAGGGCGTGTTAAGCCAGCTGTTTACCACACATATACCCCTTGAATACCAAGTGAAAGGACACCACACAAGTGTTATGAAAATAAACAGTTATTTATTTAAAGATCACAACAGCCCTGTACTCTTTATGAGGACAGGGTACTAAGCACAAACCAAAACTCTTACAAAAATACTTAAGTTAGCACAGTATATACAAATGCCCGAGGGGCACGGAAAACCATATACTCTGAAAGTGGAATGCGAAATTCCTAGCAGGTAAGTACAGTACTAATAGCTTTTGGAATCGCTAGGACTTGACTAGGGAATCGTTAGATTACTTCTAGGAGGCCTAGGGGACTCGGGTGCAGTGGGTGCACTCTCACGCGAGATGCGGGACAAAAGTCTATGGTAGCTAGGAATTAGAAAGTTAGTGTTCTCGGGCGAACCCGACCTGGTAGGGAGAAAACGAAAGTAGATTCTGACCCTTGGATAGTGAGGCTATGCTGGGGCACCGAAATGCCGAAGTTACCTAGCCCAGGGGCTGCAGCTGCATAGGTCTGAAAAGACGTCGGGAATCCTCGTAGACGGACCAGGAGCCGGAAGAAAAGATGCTGGCCGGTGACCAGTGAAGAAAGTTCAGTTGGATCCAAGCCTGGATCTCGAAGATAGATGACACCTGAAAGCAGAGGGGACCAAGTTCGAGACTACTAGCCAGTAGTCAGTGGGCACCAGGAGGGCACCGGATGGTAGCCACCTCGACAAGGTGAGTGGGTGACGCTTGACTCGAAGATCTCACGGACCAGGAGGCGTTGTCGGCGACCAGGATGGAGGATCGAGCTGTCCCACGAAGATGGAAGCTGTCGGCGTCGCTGGACCCAGGATTGGGCAACAAAGCCTTGGCAAATTCAAGCCCACGCGGTGGACCTAAAATGGCGTCTGGGGTGGACCAGGAGGGTCCGGGGTGCCTCTCTTGAACAAGGAAGCAAGGGCCAGCCTGGAGCAACCAGACCAGCAGTCGTGAAGTCGTTGGGCGTCGTTCAGAAGGCCACAAGCCAGCCGGCTAGTAGCCAAACAACGCGGTGCACAGCAAACAGCAGAAGGGCCCCACGCAGATCGTGGAGATGCAGGGAGGCTGATCTTGGGTGCTGGAGCTGCGCAGGGTCGGGGCTTCTCGGACCCCAAAGCACTCACCAGTGGAGGACACGGTGGGCTTGCAGTAAAGATGTCGTGCAGTCTTGGCGATCGTCGGTCCCTTGAGGTCTCGTCGCACTCACGGTTCTCAGCTTGGCTGTAGAGGTGAGTAGAGGTCAGAGGTGCCAGGGAAGCCGGGTCTCGTCGAGCTGGGTCGTCGGATTCGTGATGAAGGACTTGCAGCAGACCGCAGTGTTCTTTAGGATGGTGCCCGCTTGATGCAGGGTGACTACTCCTTAGCCACAAGGGAGAATCTTGAAGAAGAAATCGTGAAGTCCTTTCGAAGAAAGTGGTATCTTGATTCCAAAGATGATCTAATTTTAACAGGGGGCCCGCTCCCATCTTTATACTAAAAAAGGGGGCTGACCCGGTGACTAGGTCCTGCCTATGGGTGGGACCAGGAGGGGGGTGGTTACACCCCTCTCCCCTGCCGGACTTCCCCAGGCCAGGGGCTGGTGTGCCCCTGGAACTGGTTCTGACTGGCCTATGCGTAGTGAGCACCGGGGTGCCACTCAGCAGTCACCTTCCTGAAAAGCCCTGCCTACCCAGGATACACAAAACCATGTCTGGGACGGTGCTAGCACCGCCCCTGACAGGAAACCCTTTGTCCAGGCTCCCCTCACTGGAAGGACTCCCAGCTGCAGGGGGTCAGACTCGTGTCTGTGGTGGCAGCATCCATTTTGTGGAGCTGAGGCTTCAGTTAACTTTAACCGGGGTTCACAGTTACATACATGTCGTGTCCCTCTAGAAGGGTGGAATGCTAACCCCGTCGCCAGAATTGGCGAGGGGTTAGTATTCCAATTCGTATGACACCTTACTCGACATGTTTTGATAAAGCAATACCAGAGATAGCATTTAACCGCGAGGATTATAATGCACTTAAGAGTATATGGTATGCGATATCATGGAACAGCTATTAGGACTTGATTCCGCAAGCTGCAGACAGGCTCAGCTCATGCCAGAGCACTATCTCACATGATTCCAAGCACTCTGCCTTCGGGATTGTCAAGGCCTGCCATAGGAGTGACTGATAGGAATCTGTGTGTCCATTTTAGGGTTAGGTATAGGGATACTACACCTACAGCAAAGGGTGATTACACGACTTTGCCCCAGCTGTCATGCAGCCAGTTGTGTCAAATTTAGGAGACCAGCCAGGGGTGGCATAATACATGCTGCAGCCCCTGGTAGCCCTGGGTACACCTATGCCCTGAGTTACAGGGTCTGATAAGGTGGCCCAGTACCAATTGGTAGATGCACCTAGGGTACATGAGGTAATTTAGAAAGAGAACAGCCAGGCTGTGGGTCTGATTGGCAGGCCCACAGCCAGAGAAAGTCGTAAACCAGTGAAACAAAAGCAAAAAATCTGGGTGATCATAGGATTGCAGACCCTACTCTCCTACATGACCCCCCCCCAAACTTTGGGACAATAAGCTAACCTTGACCAGGTGAGTCTTCTTGTTCTAAGTGGAAATATCTGGAGAGCCCATCGGCATTGCCATGATCAGTACCAGGTCTATGTTCCACTGTAAAGTCCATCCCCTGTAGGGAAATGGACCACCTAAGCAGTTTGGGGTTTTCACCCTTCATCTGATTTAGCCACAAGAGGGGCTTATGGTCGGTCTGAATCTTGAAGTGAGTGCCAAACAAGTATGGCCTCAGCTTCTTCAGGGCCCAAACCACAGCAAAGGCCTCCCTCTCAATAGCTGACCAATTCTTCTCTCTGGGGGTCAGCCTTCTGCTTATAAAAGCAATGGGCTGATCCTGACCATCAAAATTCAGTTGAGAAAGAACAGCTCCCACACCCAACTCAGAAGCATCTGTTTGGACAATGAATGGTTTGGAGTAGTCTGGACTCTTAAGGATAGGTGCTGTGCACATGGCCTGCTTTAGGTCATCGAATGCTTTTTGACAGCCTGCTGTCCACTGAACCTTTTTTGGCATTTTCTTACTTGTCAGTTCATTTAATGGTGTCACAATGGAACCATAGTTCCTGACAAACTTTCTGTAGTATCCAGTCAGGCCCAAGAAAGCTCGAACCTGAGTCTGGGTGGTTGGAGGAGCCCAGTCCCTGATTGACTGTATTTTGCTCTCCAGTGGCTGAACCTGGCCTCCACCTACAAGGTGGCCCAGGTATACAACCTGTGTCTGCCCTATCTGGCACTTGGTGGCCTTGATAGTGAGGCCTGCTGCTTGCAGAGCCTCTAACACTTTCCTCAGGTGGACCAGGTGATCCTCCCAGGTGGAGCTAAAGACAGCAATATCATCTAGATATGCTGCACAGAAGTCATCCAGCCCAGTAAGGACTTGATTCACCAACCTTTGGAAGGTGGCAGGTGCATTTTTCAGACCAAAGGGCATTACCACAAATTGATAATGCCCACCAGGGGTTGAAAATGCTGTTTTGGGCTTGGCATCCTCAGCTAACCTGATTTGCCAATACCCAGCTGTTAAGTCAAATGTACTTAAGTAGTTGGCAGAAGCCAATCTATCTATAAGTTCATCTGCCCTTGGTATTGGATGGGCATCAGTCTTAGTGACTGCATTGAGACCCCTGTAGTCTACGCAAAACCTCATCTCTCTCTTACCATCTTGGGTGTGAGGCTTTGGCACTAGAACTACTGGACTAGCCCAAGGGCTATCTGAGGGTTCAATGACTCCCAATTCCAACATCTTCTGCACTTCAGTTTTTATGCAGTCTCTAACATGATCAGGCTGCCTGTAGATTTTACTCTTGACTGGCAGGCTGTCACCAGTGTCAACCTCATGGGTGCACCAATTGGTCTGACTGGGTGTCAGAGAGAACATATGTCTGAAAGACTGAAGAACCTGTTTACAGTCTTTCTGCTGATGTTCAGAGAGGCTGCCACAAAAGACAACACCATCTACTGACCCATCATCAGGATTCTGAGTGAGCAGGTCTGGGAGAGGGTCACTCTCTTCCTCCTGTCCCTCATCTATGGCCATGAGCAAGCTCATGTCCTTCCTGTCGACATATGCTTTGAGCCTGTTGACATGGAGTACCCTGTGGGGACTCCTGGGAGTTCCAAGGTCCACCAGGTAGGTGACCTCTCCCTTTTGCTCAAGAATTGTGTGGGGCCCAGACCATTTGTCTTTGAGTGCTGCTGGGGCCACTGGCTCCAACACCCACACTTTCTGTCCAGGCTGATAAACAGTCAGGACAGCCTTTTGGTCATGCCAAGCTTTTTGAAGTTCTTGACTGGCCTTAAGGTTTTCTGATGCCTTCTCCATATACTCAGCCATCCTGGAGCGGAGACCAAGTACATAGTCCATTATGTTGGTTGCAGGCTTTTTGAGAGGTCTCTCCCATCCTTCCTTCACCAAACACAAGGGGCCTCTCACAGGGTGCCCATACAAAAGTTCAAAAGGGCTGTAGCCAACCCCCTTTTGTGGGACCTCTCTGTAAGCAAACAGAAGGCAGGGCATCAGGACATCCCATCTACGCCTGAGTGTTTCAGGTAGTCCATGAATCATCCCTTTTAGGGTCCTGTTGAACCTTTCAACAAGCCCATTGCATTGTGGGTGATAGGGTGTAGTGAATTTGTAATTGACACCACACTCCTTCCACATAGCAGTTAAGTAGCTTGACATGAAGTTTGCACCTCTGTCAGAGACAACCTCCTTAGGGAAGCCCACTCTGGAGAACACTCCAACTAGGGCCCTTGCCACCACAGGTGCTGTGGTGGTCCTAAGTGGAATAGCTTCAGGATACCTGGTGGCATGATCCACTACCACCAGTATAAACTTGTGCCCTGATGCTGTCTGGGGTTCCATTGGACCAACAATGTCAATCCCCACTCTTTCAAAGGGCACCCCCACCACAGGCATTGGTATAAGGGGGGCCTTTGTTGTGCCACCTGACTTACCACTGGCTTGGCAAGTGACACAGGAGCGACAAAACTCCTTGGTATCCTCATTCATGTGAGGCCAGTGAAAGTGTGAGACAAGTCTGTCCCAAGTCTTTGTCTGGCCTAAGTGACCTGCTAAGGGAATCTCATGGGCCAAGGTAAGTAGGAAACCTCTCTGAGACAAGGGTACAACCAGCCTCCTGGTCATGCCAGGCTTGGGGTCTCTTGACTCAGTGTACAGGAGTCCATCTTCCCAGTATACCTTGTGGGTACCTGTGGCGTTCCCAGCAGCCTCAGCAGCAGCCTGCTGTCTGAGGGGTTCAAGAGAAGGGCAGTCTAACTGGTCCTTCCCCAGGTCTTCCCTTGAGGGTCCCCCTGAACCCAAGAATTCAACTTGATCAAGTTCAAACTCTCTAGGCTCAGTTTCCCTCAATTCCTGCAGGTCAGCCTCCTCTGAGACTTGATCCACAACCTGGGGCAAGGGGGAAGGCACAGCCTTAACCCTACTGCTCTTTTTCTTGGGAGGTGTCTGGTCCATTGTTCCAGGATCCAGCACCTGTTCAGTGGGGCATTTTCTGGCCTGTGACCTAGTCACAGCAAACACATGTGCTGGCAAACCTAACATTTCCAGATGAGTCCTCTGCTCCACTTCTGACCATTGTGATGACTCCAAATCATTGCCCAACAAACAATCCACTGGGAGGTCTGAACTAACTACAACCTTCTTTTGGCCAGTTACCCCTCCCCAGGAGAAAGCTACAATTGCCATACTATGATTGGTAGTGACATTGCTTGCATTGGTCACCAGGAATTCTGTACCTGGCATGATCTGTCCAGGGTCCACAAAGCTAGGTGTCACCATTGTGACACTGGCACAAGTGTCCCTATAGGCCTGAGCCATTTTTCCATTAATAAAAGGTGTCTGTCTGTATTTGCCCAAAGTATTGGGACTTATGTCAGGGGACATATCCATATCCCCTGTACTGACAAGGACAGCCTGAGTGAGGGTGCCAACTAAGTTGTCACTCCCCTCAGAACCCAGGGTTAACCCTACTAAACCCTTGGGAGGTGCACTACCACTGCTGGCTGTACTAGGGGGCACAGGTGCCTTAGGGGCTGCAGTGGCAGGAGTCTGCCCTCCTCCTTTCTTGGTGCACTCACTAAACCAGTGAGTTTTACTTTTACAGTATTGGCACCACCTTTTAGATTGGCCTTCTTTCTTCTTTTGGGGAGCCTGACCCCCACCCTCTTTGGGTTGTTGGGGACCTGTCGAAGACTTCTGGTCATTTTGTTCCCCTTTTGAATCTTTACCCTTCTGGTCTGCTTTCTTCTGACCACCTTGATTCTGGCCCTGGTTCTGTTTAACTCTTGTTCTAACCCATCTGTCTGCCTTCTTTCCCAATTCTTGGGGAGAGGTCAGATCTGAGTCAACAAGATGCTGATGCAACAACTGGTTCTGACAATTGTTTAAAATTTGTTCTCTCATCATCAAATTGTACAATCCTTTATAATCAGTAACCTTACTGCCCAGCAACCAGCCCTCAAAAGCCTTAGTGGCACAATCTACAAAGTCAGCCCAATCTTGAGACTGAGTTTTCTGGGTATCCCTGAACAGCACCCTGTACTGCTCAGTGGTTAGGCCAAACCCATCAACCAGTGCACTTTTCAAGACTTGGTAATCATTAGCATCCTCCACCCTTGTGGTGAGGAGCTTGTCTCTTCCTTTACCCTCAAAGGAGAGCCACAAGATAGCTGCCCACTGACTTGGGGGAACACCTTGCACAGTGCAGGCCCTCTCCAAAGCAGTAATCCATTTGTGGATGTCATCCCCTTGTTTAAAGGGGGGCACTATCTTACCAAGGTGTTTTGTATCAAAACTCCTTTCCCTATTGCTAGGTACAATGCTGCCACCAGTGGGGACTGTCCCACTCAATTGTTGCTCTCTAGCAAAGGCAAGCCTCTCTTTGGCCAGGGCAAGTTCTTCCCTTTCAATCCTCAGATTGGCTGCCTTTTCTTTAGCTACATACATTCTCCTCTGGGGAGATGTCATTCCCCTCTGAGAGGAACGTTGAGAGCCATTGGTATGAATGGATCTGCTAGAGCCTCTTGACAGAGATCTAACTCGTCCATTCCCAATGTTAAGCTGACCTGAGAGTGGCCCCAGGGCTCCCCTAGAGTCCCTCTCATGTCTGCTTAAGTTGGTCCTGGTTAGTCTGACGACTTCTACCTGGTCCTGCTCTGCCTCACCCTTAGATTCCAAGTCATCATCCTCATCATCAGCATCATCTGCTTCCTGATGTGGATGGTCCTGGTTATCAAAGGGTCCCTGTAGGGAGGGCATATTGCCTTCTGAAGTAGAAGGGTCTGGGTTACCAGCCCTCCTTGCATCATGAGTCTCTAAGAGACCAATCAGAAAAGCAGTTGTGGGGTTAGACCCCTGCTTAATCTTCCTAGAGGTACATACTTGTCGTAACTCATGGAAGCTAAGCGCAGTATATCTTGAAGGGATGACCTGTGGAGGGTCAACTGACACAAGGGGAGACTCAGTGTTTCCTCCTGTGACCGACATACTGCTTCTAGTGTGGTGTAAGTGATGCACCTACCTACACTATGTGTTACCTACTGGTCCCTTGCTAGAGTTGTAGCCAAGGTGTGCTAAGCCTTGAGGAGCTACAACAGCTGGTTCAGTAGAACTCAGAGTATTCTAAGCTTTAGTTATATGTACCTAACAGTACTTATGTGATCTTTCAGCAAGATATTCTTAGGATACGTGTGGTAAAACAACAGCAAGCTCAAATCCCAACCGCTGCTCACCAATGTGAGAAGGTGGCCTGATATGCAGTGCTCACTATTCTAGTGAACACTATGTATCAGTCCAGCAACCCTTATTGATGATTGGTTGTAAGTCAACCTTATAGACCAGCTATCCTAGTAGCGTGGATACGAGCAGTCTAAGGCTAAAGACTCGAGAGGGCGTGTTAAGCCAGCTGTTTACCACACATATACCCCTTGAATACCAAGTGAAAGGACACCACACAAGTGTTATGAAAATAAACAGTTATTTATTTAAAGATCACAACAGCCCTGTACTCTTTATGAGGACAGGGTACTAAGCACAAACCAAAACTCTTACAAAAATACTTAAGTTAGCACAGTATATACAAATGCCCGAGGGGCACGGAAAACCATATACTCTGAAAGTGGAATGCGAAATTCCTAGCAGGTAAGTACAGTACTAATAGCTTTTGGAATCGCTAGGACTTGACTAGGGAATCGTTAGATTACTTCTAGGAGGCCTAGGGGACTCGGGTGCAGTGGGTGCACTCTCACGCGAGATGCGGGACAAAAGTCTATGGTAGCTAGGAATTAGAAAGTTAGTGTTCTCGGGCGAACCCGACCTGGTAGGGAGAAAACGAAAGTAGATTCTGACCCTTGGATAGTGAGGCTATGCTGGGGCACCGAAATGCCGAAGTTACCTAGCCCAGGGGCTGCAGCTGCATAGGTCTGAAAAGACGTCGGGAATCCTCGTAGACGGACCAGGAGCCGGAAGAAAAGATGCTGGCCGGTGACCAGTGAAGAAAGTTCAGTTGGATCCAAGCCTGGATCTCGAAGATAGATGACACCTGAAAGCAGAGGGGACCAAGTTCGAGACTACTAGCCAGTAGTCAGTGGGCACCAGGAGGGCACCGGATGGTAGCCACCTCGACAAGGTGAGTGGGTGACGCTTGACTCGAAGATCTCACGGACCAGGAGGCGTTGTCGGCGACCAGGATGGAGGATCGAGCTGTCCCACGAAGATGGAAGCTGTCGGCGTCGCTGGACCCAGGATTGGGCAACAAAGCCTTGGCAAATTCAAGCCCACGCGGTGGACCTAAAATGGCGTCTGGGGTGGACCAGGAGGGTCCGGGGTGCCTCTCTTGAACAAGGAAGCAAGGGCCAGCCTGGAGCAACCAGACCAGCAGTCGTGAAGTCGTTGGGCGTCGTTCAGAAGGCCACAAGCCAGCCGGCTAGTAGCCAAACAACGCGGTGCACAGCAAACAGCAGAAGGGCCCCACGCAGATCGTGGAGATGCAGGGAGGCTGATCTTGGGTGCTGGAGCTGCGCAGGGTCGGGGCTTCTCGGACCCCAAAGCACTCACCAGTGGAGGACACGGTGGGCTTGCAGTAAAGATGTCGTGCAGTCTTGGCGATCGTCGGTCCCTTGAGGTCTCGTCGCACTCACGGTTCTCAGCTTGGCTGTAGAGGTGAGTAGAGGTCAGAGGTGCCAGGGAAGCCGGGTCTCGTCGAGCTGGGTCGTCGGATTCGTGATGAAGGACTTGCAGCAGACCGCAGTGTTCTTTAGGATGGTGCCCGCTTGATGCAGGGTGACTACTCCTTAGCCACAAGGGAGAATCTTGAAGAAGAAATCGTGAAGTCCTTTCGAAGAAAGTGGTATCTTGATTCCAAAGATGATCTAATTTTAACAGGGGGCCCGCTCCCATCTTTATACTAAAAAAGGGGGCTGACCCGGTGACTAGGTCCTGCCTATGGGTGGGACCAGGAGGGGGGTGGTTAAACCCCTCTCCCCTGCCGGACTTCCCCAGGCCAGGGGCTGGTGTGCCCCTGGAACTGGTTCTGACTGGCCTATGCGTAGTGAGCACCGGGGTGCCACTCAGCAGTCACCTTCCTGAAAAGCCCTGCCTACCCAGGATACACAAAACCATGTCTGGGACGGTGCTAGCACCGCCCCTGACAGGAAACCCTTTGTCCAGGCTCCCCTCACTGGAAGGACTCCCAGCTGCAGGGGGTCAGACTCGTGTCTGTGGTGGCAGCATCCATTTTGTGGAGCTGAGGCTTCAGTTAACTTTAACCGGGGTTCCCAGTTACATACATGTCGTGTCCCTCTAGAAGGGTGGAATGCTAACCCCGTCGCCAGAATTGGCGAGGGGTTAGTATTCCAATTCGTATGACACCTTACTCGACATGTTTTGATAAAGCAATACCAGAGATAGCATTTAACCGCGAGGATTATAATGCACTTAAGAGTATATGGTATGCGATATCATGGAACAGCTATTAGGACTTGATTCCGCAAGCTGCAGACAGGCTCAGCTCATGCCAGAGCACTATCTCACATGATTCCAAGCACTCTGCCTTCGGGATTGTCAAGGCCTGCCATAGGAGTGACTGATAGGAATCTGTGTGTCCATTTTAGGGTTAGGTATAGGGATACTACACCTACAGCAAAGGGTGATTACACGACTTTGCCCCAGCTGTCATGCAGCCAGTTGTGTCAAATTTAGGAGACCAGCCAGGGGTGGCATAATACATGCTGCAGCCCCTGGTAGCCCTGGGTACACCTATGCCCTGAGTTACAGGGTCTGATAAGGTGGCCCAGTACCAATTGGTAGATGCACCTAGGGTACATGAGGTAATTTAGAAAGAGAACAGCCAGGCTGTGGGTCTGATTGGCAGGCCCACAGCCAGAGAAAGTCGTAAACCAGTGAAACAAAAGCAAAAAATCTGGGTGATCATAGGATTGCAGACCCTACTCTCCTACAACCGTTATTTATCTCACTGCCCCATCCCAGCTCAGAATCTGGCTATATGCAAATCAGTCTGTCCCTGGCCCAGTGCATCATGGGAACAGGGCAGACTAAACTACCAAGCCAATTCTTTACCAGAAAGGAGACAAGCTACCGGGGACCGGTTTCTGGCATTTCAGCCTCTTCGGCCCGGCTTGCTTGAATCCTGATGGAGCAGTGAGAAAGGGACTCATGTCTGAGTATACCCTGCCACACCTATAGTGGCCAAAATCGATTTACAAAAGGGGGTGGTGATGAACAGAGTGTCTGAATTGAGCAGACCACTCTTACCCAGTCCAAAGATCAGGGCTTGATCCATCACCGTTATTTATCTCACTGCCCCATCCCAGCTCAGAATCTGGCTATATGCAAATCAGTCTGTCCCTGGCCCAGTGCATCATGGGAACAGGGCAGACTAAACTACCAAGCCAATTCTTTACCAGAAAGGAGACAAGCTACCGGGGACCGGTTTCTGGCATTTCAGCCTCTTCGGCCCGGCTTGCTTGAATCCTGATGGAGCAGTGAGAAAGGGACTCATGTCTGAGTATACCCTGCCACACCTATAGTGGCCAAAATCGATTTACAAAAGGGGGTGGTGATGAACAGAGTGTCTGAATTGAGCAGACCACTCTTACCCAGTCCAAAGATCAGGGCTTGATCCATCACCGTTATTTATCTCACTGCCCCATCCCAGCTCAGAATCTGGCTATATGCAAATCAGTCTGTCCCTGGCCCAGTGCATCATGGGAACAGGGCAGACTAAACTACCAAGCCAATTCTTTACCAGAAAGGAGACAAGCTACCGGGGACCGGTTTCTGGCATTTCAGCCTCTTCGGCCCGGCTTGCTTGAATCCTGATGGAGCAGTGAGAAAGGGACTCATGTCTGAGTATACCCTGCCACACCTATAGTGGCCAAAATCGATTTACAAAAGGGGGTGGTGATGAACAGAGTGTCTGAATTGAGCAGACCACTCTTACCCAGTCCAAAGATCAGGGCTTGATCCATCACCGTTATTTATCTCACTGCCCCATCCCAGCTCAGAATCTGGCTATATGCAAATCAGTCTGTCCCTGGCCCAGTGCATCATGGGAACAGGGCAGACTAAACTACCAAGCCAATTCTTTACCAGAAAGGAGACAAGCTACCGGGGACCGGTTTCTGGCATTTCAGCCTCTTCGGCCCGGCTTGCTTGAATCCTGATGGAGCAGTGAGAAAGGGACTCATGTCTGAGTATACCCTGCCACACCTATAGTGGCCAAAATCGATTTACAAAAGGGGGTGGTGATGAACAGAGTGTCTGAATTGAGCAGACCACTCTTACCCAGTCCAAAGATCAGGGCTTGATCCATCACCGTTATTTATCTCACTGCCCCATCCCAGCTCAGAATCTGGCTATATGCAAATCAGTCTGTCCCTGGCCCAGTGCATCATGGGAACAGGGCAGACTAAACTACCAAGCCAATTCTTTACCAGAAAGGAGACAAGCTACCGGGGACCGGTTTCTGGCATTTCAGCCTCTTCGGCCCGGCTTGCTTGAATCCTGATGGAGCAGTGAGAAAGGGACTCATGTCTGAGTATACCCTGCCACACCTATAGTGGCCAAAATCGATTTACAAAAGGGGGTGGTGATGAACAGAGTGTCTGAATTGAGCAGACCACTCTTACCCAGTCCAAAGATCAGGGCTTGATCCATCACCGTTATTTATCTCACTGCCCCATCCCAGCTCAGAATCTGGCTATATGCAAATCAGTCTGTCCCTGGCCCAGTGCATCATGGGAACAGGGCAGACTAAACTACCAAGCCAATTCTTTACCAGAAAGGAGACAAGCTACCGGGGACCGGTTTCTGGCATTTCAGCCTCTTCGGCCCGGCTTGCTTGAATCCTGATGGAGCAGTGAGAAAGGGACTCATGTCTGAGTATACCCTGCCACACCTATAGTGGCCAAAATCGATTTACAAAAGGGGGTGGTGATGAACAGAGTGTCTGAATTGAGCAGACCACTCTTACCCAGTCCAAAGATCAGGGCTTGATCCATCACCGTTATTTATCTCACTGCCCCATCCCAGCTCAGAATCTGGCTATATGCAAATCAGTCTGTCCCTGGCCCAGTGCATCATGGGAACAGGGCAGACTAAACTACCAAGCCAATTCTTTACCAGAAAGGAGACAAGCTACCGGGGACCGGTTTCTGGCATTTCAGCCTCTTCGGCCCGGCTTGCTTGAATCCTGATGGAGCAGTGAGAAAGGGACTCATGTCTGAGTATACCCTGCCACACCTATAGTGGCCAAAATCGATTTACAAAAGGGGGTGGTGATGAACAGAGTGTCTGAATTGAGCAGACCACTCTTACCCAGTCCAAAGATCAGGGCTTGATCCATCACCGTTATTTATCTCACTGCCCCATCCCAGCTCAGAATCTGGCTATATGCAAATCAGTCTGTCCCTGGCCCAGTGCATCATGGGAACAGGGCAGACTAAACTACCAAGCCAATTCTTTACCAGAAAGGAGACAAGCTACCGGGGACCGGTTTCTGGCATTTCAGCCTCTTCGGCCCGGCTTGCTTGAATCCTGCTGGAGCAGTGAGAAAGGGACTCATGTCTGAGTATACCCTGCCACACCTATAGTGGCCAAAATCGATTTACAAAAGGGGGTGGTGATGAACAGAGTGTCTGAATTGAGCAGACCACTCTTACCCAGTCCAAAGATCAGGGCTTGATCCATCACCGTTATTTATCTCACTGCCCCATCCCAGCTCAGAATCTGGCTATATGCAAATCAGTCTGTCCCTGGCCCAGTGCATCATGGGAACAGGGCAGACTAAACTACCAAGCCAATTCTTTACCAGAAAGGAGACAAGCTACCGGGGACCGGTTTCTGGCATTTCAGCCTCTTCGGCCCGGCTTGCTTGAATCCTGATGGAGCAGTGAGAAAGGGACTCATGTCTGAGTATACCCTGCCACACCTATAGTGGCCAAAATCGATTTACAAAAGGGGGTGGTGATGAACAGAGTGTCTGAATTGAGCAGACCACTCTTACCCAGTCCAAAGATCAGGGCTTGATCCATCACCGTTATTTATCTCACTGCCCCATCCCAGCTCAGAATCTGGCTATATGCCAAACATATCTTAGCAGATTCCATGGCGCTGGACTGCGTGCACAAAATAGCATGGCTCACTTATGTCAGACACTTTTTCTTAGATTTGGGTCTACAAAAGTACTACTTTACACCTGACAAACTAACTGAAATAACTAAGAAAGAGTTGAAGCAAATAGCCCTGAACCATTTAGAGACCCTTAGGATCACCCTGGTATCAACCAAACAATCTGTATTACACGCAAATA
The DNA here is from genome assembly GCF_964263255.1 of Lissotriton vulgaris. Classification (NCBI taxonomy): domain Eukaryota; kingdom Metazoa; phylum Chordata; class Amphibia; order Caudata; family Salamandridae; genus Lissotriton; species Lissotriton vulgaris. Next base: position 144,722 of record NW_028252997.1, read on the forward strand.
TGGTACAGCTTACCCCACAAGTCCAGCCTTATCTTACATTAGAGTTCAGTACTTATGATAAGATGCTTCTGACAAGGTTTAGACTTAATCTTTTCCATAGGCTCGTAGCCTTCCCAGTAAAGAACACATGGGAATTTACTTTGGCTCATTGCCCATGTGATGACATGTCGCCACAGTCCTGTATACATACAGTATTGGTCTGTAAATATTTTCATACCCATAGAAAAATTTGGCTATTTCCCCTGCTAAAGCGCTGGGGCTTTAGACAATGCCGTCCCGCCATGCTATCCTTACAGATGTTAGATTCTGAATGCACTTGCTACCATGTACTAAATTTTTTTAAATGTATTATTAGGCATAGGAATAACCTTTAAAAGCTGGAACTATTCCAATGAATTTATTCTTTTAACATTCTAGAATCTTGTTAAAATATTCTTTATGACAATTTTGACATTTTTAAATATGTAAATGTGTAACTTATGTTGTTGCTTTTATGGTTTTGCGATGTCAAAAACCGAATAAAGAACAATTTATTATTATCCTCCCGAGCCCCCTTTGCGATGGTGTCACACTTACATTTGTGGGCTTACCTCGCTCCCGTTTCTGTGGCTGGGAGAAACATTGGAGTGACGTTGTCACGGTTTTTTGGCCGCGTCTTATTTTTCAATGGGGTTCATGCCCGTGAGCATTCTGTATGCTTAACAGCTGCAGAGGCGGGCGTGGGGAAATCCGATGCGAACGGACAGGTAACATGCATACAAACATCGGTTACCAAGGCAGCGACCCACTACCAATGAAATGCATTGTATCACTCTCGCTCGGCAGAAAGCCAATCACAGGGCGCCATTAGCTTATCACGTGACTCCTTCTCCCTATCAGGATTCACCTTTTAAGGAGACACGACCCGACCCTCCGGTGCCTCCCCAGTCGGTTCAGACGCCGGCTACGAAGTACTTACGGTCAGGTAAGACTGTCACGATTTCATGCCGCAGACAATGGGACGCTAAGTGATAGTTCTCAGGCTCATTACTAATGTGCACCTTGTTATGGATACACGGGCTATACATCCGGGGATATCTTATAACGCTAATATCTGTAACCTTCTTCGAGAGGCTCTCAATACCTATGCAGAGTTGGTTAACGCGACTCTCCATATCCCGTACTCTTGTATTTAAACATCGTATTGAACTCCCTCTATGTATTTAGTCAATTGAAGGCTTTTTATCGTGTGGTTTTCTGTACACAGTGGAGAAATATGTTCTCGTTTTTTTACGTGTCCTATAGAGCGGTGCTTCACTCTACTCCTGAGCCACTGCCAGGTGGGGTGAGGTCTTCACTTCTTACAAGCTATGGTAAGATGTCCTTTCATATCTTTGGCATATAATTTATATATCCTTATATGGTAAATCAACCACACTACTTTTATGAGTGTCCATAGTCAGCACTATAAGTTTGACTCAGTCTAAGGTCCACATTTATTAGACCTAGCTTTTATGTGAGTTTTTGTGTGTGTAGTCAGTCTCTCTGACATTTGACCCGTTCTGTTCTGACCTTTTTAGTGAACGACATAACCTGTAATAAAAAGATGAGACTCTTCACCTTGAGACTGCAGGTGATCTTTGTACTTGTCTGTGAATTTCGTTTCTTAGTTGTCACTTATAATTTCTTTTATACTCGCAGTAGCATTTATTTGTTGTAAGGTCCTGAAGAAAGCAAGGACAACTGTGTCCACTTATAGGTGAAACATGTCGACCTGGTTCCACTTCTAGACAGCACATTTCTCAAACTGTCCTAACAAATTTTTAATATTGGCGGAGTGAGTATCATCCGAATAAAATTTGTTCTATGCTCCCTCATCCAATTTTAAACACACCTTTATTTTATTTTTTCACCTAAGAGTTTTTTCTGCACTGCACCTCCCCAGTCACACTACACTTGACCACTCACCAGTCTCGAGGAGTGGTATACCATACTATTGTTTGTTCAGTGGAAGAGATCTATTTACATCTTGGTCTCTTTCTGTCTGAAGAAAACATATCTGTATAGATGGTTTTGAAAAATCCCAAATGATGAAGGGCGGCTCCGAGTGGTGACTGATGGGTATCTCTGACCATCTATTAGGTTGTCATTGAATACCATGTTTTATAGGTCAGTTTCGGGGTCTTTTGTTGTTTGCCTGTTTTCCGCACACTGTAAACCCACCTCTCTTCCAGACCCTCTGGTACTCTTTTGTTGTTGTGTAGCTGTGGGGACTGTTCCCAGAGTCTGGTCTTTAAATATTCCCCCGGGTCCTACCCTACCGTAGTGTTTTTGTTATAACAATTATAACAACATTTACTCCGAGTTAAGACTGACTGCTCTGTGTGAAGCTACCAAGGGGGTGAGCAGAGGTCAATTTGGGGTTTGCCTGTACCTTAGAATTTTGGTTGCTGCTTGACCAGGGCTCAGACCTCAGTCACCTAAGAACCCCTTGTCTTGCAGTGGTCACAAGTTTTCAACAGCAGAGTCAGATAAGGCTTGTCATATGAAACCTAATGGTTCCCGCAACTACAAATCAGTCAGGGAACCACAGATTTGACATTCAAAATGACCACTATGCCATCAGATATCTGCTGTCTCCCTAGAAACTTGAACACACTTTTCAGGCATGTGAAGCAGTTTTCTTTTAACCTCATGTCTAACAGATAGGCCATGGATGCATCCTAAACAAGCGCCATATTAAATTCTATATTGATTTCTCTCTTGATGTTCAGGGTCCCCTTGTTTCAGTCAAGGGATCTTCATACTGTTCCTCACTTGAGGAAGATTGAGAATAACAATTTGATCCATATCCAATGGGCCCCAACCCCACTCATATCCAATGGAATGAAAGTTTCTTCTGTCTTTAATTCCTCCTGTTCAACTGCAGGGTGGCTGTCAAACATAGTGTATATATATCCAGCACTATCAATATTCAGCAACTGGTCATTGCAATACCTCCAGAGGCAAAGTCAGATGAAACTTTGTAAACTATGGTGGACCTCCTCTATTTTTCTCCTAGAACAGGAAGAAAGAATTGGTGATGGGGTTGCCCTAAAGATCATAGACTTAGACAGAATTCTGAATTCAGCAAGGGGGCATATGTGTAGATACCTTAAGGGTTTATCAAATGAATTAATTGTTGAAATAAAGAAATATTGGAAATAAGTAGTAGAAAAGTTATTTGTGACAACATTTTTATCGGTGGCTTTTTGTCACGATGGCCGATTTACAAAAGCAATAAACCATTACATCTGCTAGGCTCTTCCAGTTGCATTGATATACAGGCTTTGTAGGTTATCCAAGTACCCAAGGCACCCAGAGCCAACATCTAAGCTGTACCATGCAATTGTACAATTCATATGGTGAAATATATAGAGTGAAACATGGGCATCAAGAAAACCTATGATTTCTGAAATGGGCACCAGGGAGTATAGGAGCAGTGGGTATTTGTACATTTCTGAATTTGTCGTACCCATACTAGCAAGTGATTCAGAGGACATTTTTCAAAATATCTACTTTCTTACACATTGGCTTACATTTGGAAGGCAAAAATGCAGTGAATTCCAATTGGCAATAGCACATGATCTACTATTCTATGTTTCCAAATGTCTTCCGATTAAAACGGTACCTCACTTGTGTGGTTAGGTCTAATGCCCTCAACAGGAAACTGGGCAGAAAGCAACATGGGCACATTACATTTTTGCACTGAAAATTGACCCCTTTCTGTATTGTGGATAGCTGCGGATTTTGAACCCTAGGTCAGGCAGCACCTAGGGAAATCAGTCAAACCTATACATTTTGTGAAAACTAAAGAACCAAGGGAGTCCATGGGTACATGACTTGCATAGCTCCCACCAGAAACCCTTGCAAACCTCAAACTTTGACTAAAAACAAAATTCTTTCCCACATTTCTGTGAGGAAAAGTTCTGGAATGATACACAAATTTTCTATCAGCCAACAATTCCCAAAGTCTCCTGATAAAAGTGGTGCCTCAATTGTGTGGTTAAGTCTAGTGCACACAATAGAAAAGGGCCCCAAACGCAACATACACACATCACATTTTTGCACTGAAAACTGACCTTTTTCCCAATGTGGGTAGCTGTTGATTTTGGTTCCCAGCTCAGCTGGCACTTAGGGAAACCTAGCAAACCTGCACACCAACACACAAAAGGCACTAGATCGCTATGTGGAGAGATCAGCAATTGGGGTAGCTGAAGTATTTGGTCCATGCTCGGCATCACCCAAGGAAACCTACAAACCATACACATTTTGCACATGTTAACACCAAGAAGATTCCAGGGTGGTGTGTCTTGAGTGGATCCCACAGGGTTTTCCTACCACACAATGCTTCGCAAACCTTAAAGTGTGTCTGAATTCACGCATTTCCTTACATTCATGTGATGGAAACTTCCCGAATCCACTACATTACCCAGTGTTACTCTAATGTGGTGATAACATGCTGCCCCACTTGTGTAGCTGTGCCTAGTACCTGTGGCAGGAATGGATTAAACCAAGGTTAATGGGAGCCCTCGCAAGGGGACTCCCATTGCCCCTGGTTTCATCCATTATGGCTTATCTCTCAAAGCAGCACTTTAGGGCTCTTGTGTGGCAGTCTCTAGGCACACCCACACATGTGGGGCACCGTTCTTATCAGGAATAATGTGGGAACACAGGTGGTAGGTAATTTGTGTCCCCACACAGATTCCAGAACTTTCTGTTACAGAAAGGTGAGACAAATGTATATTTGTTCCTGAAGTTTGAGGTTTGCAAGGGCTTCTGGCTAAACGTACCTAGTGAGAGCCATGAATGGGATGCACCCCTTGATTCTGCTGGTTATCTAGTTTTCAGAAATGTGTGGGTTTAGTAGAAGTACCAAAATCCACAGCTACCCAAGTTGCAAAAACAGGGTGATTTCACTTGAATAATGTGATGTTGTGCTTTTAGCACTTTCCAATCGTGGGTACTATGACCACCCAGAAAAATTGGGTTGCATTTTGAAGTAGAGACATGTGGAAATGGTGTGTGGTTGTGCAATTTGTGGATCAAAACAGATTTCAGAAATATCCATCACAAAGTGTGAATATAGGAGTAAGCTTAGCCATTTACGCAAATTTTAATCATTTTGCAGGGTATTATGGGAAAGTGAGTGGGCTCAATGCAAGGTATATAACCATGTACACTTGTAGGTGTTCAGTTTAAAAAGAAATGAAGGGTTGTTCTGAACTTTCAAAATATTACCACCACTCAAACATGTTGGTTTTGCTAAGTTCAAAGAAGAGATATCTGAATTTTGAAACCAAAGTTACTGAAGGTGAGCGATAAAACCAGCGCAGGCACCAGCCAGTTTATCAGCCATTCAGATGCCATTCATGCACCACACACAAGACTTTCATACAGCAAGCCACATGCCCAATCCAACACATCAGCGCACTCACATCAACATACAGCTACCATTCAAGTGACCATCATATTTACACACCACAGGACCGAATCTTGAAACATACCAACTCACACCCAGTGATAAACCAACTTGCATTCAAGCATACCACAAGCAAACCACTAGACACGTCTGTGCAGACATAATAATGGATGATGCGTCAACAACCTTCCTGTACGAAAAAAAGTTTGACTACGTTTTTACTCTCTGTCAAGTATCCACCCCATTGACATTCTGAGCATTAACAAATACATGCCTAGTGAACATTCACTAAAAGTTCCCATGACAGCCATATGAAGCTCAGGCAAACATGTCTTTCATGCCCTGTTACTGCACTCAAAGTGCTAAATCCAACTTCTTGCATCTTGTGGGTTCCCACATTCCTCGAACTGAGAGAGCATAACTACTGGTGATAGTAAGGCAAACATGCTTGGGAAGACTGCCTCAATTCCCAGACATTGAAAGGTGTATGTCATGGCAGCTCCACCCCAGTCAATTTCCTAATACTTCACTTTTGTAATGGTACAACATAAAGTTCACTGAGGGGAAAATCACTTACATTTAAAAAAAGATCACTGTCCCGAGGGGCGGTCTCCCCATTCACTATGAGGGACCACCTCCCAAACAAAGGTTCCTGGTCACCTAGTATGTTTCCTGATTATGAACTGCAGTGTTACTGCGATACACAGCCAGGAAACTATTTGAGAAAGGTGTTGTCCGAAAGGGGAGACTCTCAACTATCTAACAACGCCTTCCGGAAAACTAAGGAGCCTTTGTGGCTCTTTGAACTTCACTAGATAATGGAGACATTACTCACGTGCTGACTCCTCTGACTCCGGTGCACATGTGTGATGCCACATATAGACAGTGAAGAGGGTTGGCTGAAGGGGTAAGCGATTCCGCTTCACCGCCGCCCTTAAAAAAAGGAATCCTCCAGAGTAAGCACTACAGGTTCTTTTAAAGCCCTCCACAGTGCTGGCCAATGGCAGAAGACTCACTGCGTATGGAGTGCAGGTTTTGGTCATTGGCTGAAATACTCACCTAAAGGGTTAATGTCATTTTTCATCTCTCTTCAGAGAATATCACATCTGTTGCATGGCACATTGGGCATATTATCAGATGGGGCAGGTGAAATCCAATATTTTGGGTAAATTACTTACATTAAACTTAACCCATTTTTAGGGTCATCTCAAAGCAAATTGTTCATGAAGACATGCCTTGCATAAACCGCTACAATTTGCTCTGTCCGACTTGGCTACTCCGAATGCCTTTCAGAAGAGAGTCAGACTGTTCGAACACTTCCCAGTCATCGTAATCGCTCGTTGGGAAACATATCTGAGTCGGTTGGAAAGGAGGGTCCTGACCGTTTTGAATGCCGTTCGGAGCCTTTCCTAATGACATCGTATTCGACCCCTTTGTGTGCAAACTGTTTAAAACACAATTTTGGATTAGCTCAATGAGGAAAGTACTTTGAAGTGACTTTTTCTATGTTTCTCAGGGTCCCTAGTTAGTAACTCAGCTGGCTAGCTGGCAGTTCAAGCTTCTCTCTACACAATAGGCCTATTTGGGAAGCTTACCCTTCTCCTGAGAAGAGGAAGAGGGCAGAATAAAATCTGCGTAGGCTGATTAGCCAATATATTCTGACCCACTTTGGCATGTCTTTTTCACAGGTACAAAGGGGGAACAGACAGTACATTGGACCAGTTAGACCAGGGGTTCCCTTTGAAGTGGAGGGAAGAAACTAGCCTTGCATTATCAGTGAGGGGCAGATCCAAGCTAAGGAAATAAATCTTCTAAGGGTGAATCTGCCATCTCTAAAAATTCCAGGAGGTTATGCAGAGGATGACTATATATGTATGAGTGTCACTAAATACCAAATTGTCTACAACAGAGTTCTTCAATCTGTGGGACGCGCCCCCCTGGGGGGGGGGGCGACACCATCCTAGGGGGGGAGCGCACTCCACTCTAAAACCTGACCTTTATTCGTCTTACTGTCACGCCTTGCAAGTCTGCTCCGGTAACAGAGGGTTGGAGGAGGGAGGGAGTGTAAATTCACGAGGCACTATGTGCCCGTGCTTTTGTTATGTTAAGAGCAGACACATTAGCTGTCACAGGAGGGGGTTAATTAGTATAGCTGAAATGCTTCAGCTGCAGTGAGAGGCAGCGAGTTGCTCTCCTCTGCTAAAACCGAAGCAAACGGACAGACAGTCTTGTTCTTTGCGTTCTGTTTCTTAGCAGATGAGACTCCTTGCCTTCCACTGCAGCTGAAGCATTTCAGCTCTATGAATTAATGTACAGTGCTTAATTTGTAAAATCAAAATGTTGCGGTGGTAAAGATTTCTCAGAAGAATGGTTGAGGTGGTGAATACTAAGGTTGCGTTGTGTTGATTTCACCTCATGTCTCTCGCATTCACCACCAGAATTCCCTGCCCCTTTACTTCACACTTTCAAGTCCCTACAGCAATTACTTCAGCTTCTCACATGTGTGAGATTCAGACACTTTCAGTGTAGCTACCCAACATCACTTTTTTCCCTGACTAGCTTGTGCTGAGGACTCGGGCGACTGTTTTGCCTAAAGTCATGACTTTTATGCACATTTGGCAAACATCACTCTGCCAGTGTTTTTACCCCCTCTCACCGGTTGGAACCCAAAAAGGTTTTAAGGGTTTTTTTTTTTTGTTTTTTTTTAAACATAGACCGTCATGTAGAAGATTATCTCTTTGTGGAGTTGCCGGGGTAAAAAAGGGAAGGCTGTGCATTAGAGGAGTCTGTCGAGGGGGATATTCCTCAACATTAAGATCTGGTAAGCACTAGCCAAGAAGGAACTGCATGAAGCTTTGAGAGCACATTCCATTTGGGCTAAGGCTGCCACCACTGCACTGGTAAGTGGTGTGCCTGTCTTTGATATCTGCTGGTTAGCTAAATGGGCGTCTGCAAATTTGTTCATAAAGCAGTACTGCCTTGACAGCCAGATCCAGAGGGAAGGCCATTTCACCCACCTGGTCCTGCAAGACCTTTTTGTCTGAGCCTCCTCCACAAACCTACCACCGAGGGTGCTAGTGTTTTGATATCTATTCTAAGGTGAGGATCATGTGGTTAGAGGTATACATCAAAAGAGTAAGTTACTTAACTTCAATAACAATGTTTCTAGTGGTTACACTTTCTCAATATACATTTATGACCACTCTCCCACCCTCCAGTTCCAAGGAGTGGCCTATGTTTTTGCATCTAAAAGTGGCACAGCACTCACAGTAGCAATATATGAAACAAAGAGTATGTCATTTCCCAGCAGAACAGCAACTTTTCTTTCTTGTACTTTTGGGGGGCCGTTCATGAGCACCTGGTGTATGTTTCTATCCTCGTTTGTTTTTAACCCACACCAGTGCTTATTCATGTATAAATTAGTAGCGTAAATCAGGTGTCAAGTGTGAGGATCGCTGATGATGACGAGCATGAGAGAGAAAGGGAAAGAGCAACTAAATGGAATAGAACAGAAAAGAGAGGAACGAACTGCAAGGCAGAGTGTGATAGAGATCAAATGAAGGAGAGAATTAAACAGAGAGATGGGTCTGTTTTCCTATGCAGCATGAAATGACAAAACGTGCTGTAGCAACCACTACGTAATAGCGAAATAGCAACAATGCCCTCTCTAATTTCATGCCCTGAAGGTACTGAAACCCTGCGCTGCCGTCAATAACATGCTAAGTTACTTCAAGTGTCTGGTAATACACCTTGCATTCAGACAACTGGGTCCTCATTCTCACACTTCACACTTCACTTTCATACTGTCTCTGAACTCACAGCGATCACATTGCACTCACACTAATCCTCATGCACTCACAGCATTCACCCGCTCACCTTGCACTCACAGTGATCACTCTGCACTCACAATGCACTCGCGCTGTTCACCCTGTACCTCACCCTGCAGTCATTACAAGCACACTACTCAACCTGCACTCATGTGGTACTTCACTCAACTGTCCCCCTCACTGCTTAATCTGCAATGTTGCTCAAATAAGCCCATCACTAACCTTCCATTCATTCATTCATCTCACTCTGCACTTACATCCGCACCCAAATTCATATGGTCACCGCACTCACCCTGCTCCTCACTCCTCTTACTCTCCTCTCAAACTGTTGCATGGCTCACCATGCACTCACACGGGCCCTTCTGCCACCCACACAGCGCAGAGGTTTACAAAAGGTTGAACATTATTTGCCGGATATGGCCCAGGATATGCGTGTGGCGGTCGATTATGTAGTGTACCAGATTACAGAAATTTCTGTCAGGTGTTGGGGGGCCCAACATCTAAAATAAATCAGCTGGGGGGGCTCAACTTCCAAAAGTTTGAAGACCTCTGGTCTACAAGGTGATGAATTTGATTTTATGCATGTCATGACACATTGATATAGTTAAAGTGGGTAATGTCCTTCAGTGATTGACTTTTTGTATAGTTTATACTTGTCTCAGTTCTTTATAAATTTGTTAGTACATTGCAATGGGTTTGAACAGGTAGACGCACCTCCAGATCACTAGCACAACACAAAAGAGTTAAGGCCAACACATACGATTGTACCCAGTAAGGTCGTAGGAGCTAGATAAAATGTTTGTAACTTGTAAAATACCTTCTGACAGTCTGGAATGGGAAGCATACCACTATCCCATACTGCCTGTATGAGATTGCCTGCAGGGAATTGTTATTGCACTTCTAAAATATTCCCATACATGGTTATTTGAGGGGCCCATTGCAATTTTGCTCTGTGCTGGTATATTTTCTAATCTGTTTTATTTTTTTAATTTTTGGGGATCAAAATACATTCCCTTAAATTGTAGTCATGAGGGAATGAATATTTAGTATTTTTTTGCTAAAAGAGTTTCTTGCTAGATACTGACTTTGGCACTATCCATGTATGATGTCAGAAGTAAGAGCTTTTCACACATGATGTTCTGCTGTTTCCTTTGGGCCAGCCTGTGGCGGTTACCATTAAATGGCAGTCAGAAGCAGTGGATGGGATGGCATCTCTGGATTGTGTAGAGACACTCATCTTCTAGAGCTCTCCACACCCGCATTTAAATCCCTGCACAGAGTTGGAGACTTTGAATAAAGTTGAACCACAGAAGAGGACACACTGAGTGGATGACATCCAGTCTGAAGTGGAGGGACCCATTCTGGACTTCCTTTTAATCTTGTAGACGCGGTTCCATAGCTTGTGTTACTATCTTGCCAACCTGCACCCATCAAATGGCCCTCTGTGGCTGCTAGGCAAGCTTATTAATGTTTAAATGAATCTTTGAGATGATAAGGCATATTTACTAAAAACGTATGTAACTCAGCAAACAGGTTGTTCTGCATTGCACGAGAGGAAGAAAGCAGCAGGACAGTGCCATATCTAGTAAGATGTAGTGCTCCTCTACACTTTCCCTAGTGCTGAAACACAAGCAGACTACAAGAGTCATGCACACATCTTTGCACCATAGTATAAAGAAGTTTTTCTGATGTCTACTACAGGTTTTTGTACTGGAGTGGTACCCTTCCAGTGCAAAATGCTATGCCTAGACAATAATTAGTAATGATATAAGGAAATTGGATGCCCTTACAAAAGTGAATGGCAAGAGTCCAAAATATTCTTTTTATCTGCTTGGTGGCTAATGATATGGAATCTTATAGTAAAAACAATGCCAGCATATCAGAGCTTCGGCTACAGTTATGTTGTATATCCAAAGACAATATTGGATCATATGCAGGTGCCATTTTGAATGAAAAATGCAGTCTCAATGTTCATCCAGTTTTCTATCTACAGCAGCCTGCCACTATTGCTGGACCATATAATGCAGTTTCCAATATGTCACTGTGCATACTTAGAGGGTGCTAGCTAGGAATGTGTCAGAGTCACACTTGGCTAGTCCTTTCGGATAAGTTATTCTAATCTGAGAACAAGCAGAGACCATTCCTACAGGAGGATACAAAATAATCCTAGGAATTGTCCTTTTATTTTAAGTTGCCTCTTAAAGTTTAGTCATGATGGAACACTAATAAGCCACACCAGATGACATGCTGCAAATGAAATTACTTTACCCAAAGTACTTTTGGCCAACTCTAGATTGCGGTACCCACAGTGCTGTTGGCCAACTTGCTAGTGTCTATCTCCCAGCAGAAGCAGCATTCCATTGTCCTATGATGCAGATCTGCCTGTCAAGCACAGTAGCATTGACAACCACCTTGACAAAAGAAACGTTGAAGTTTAACACGACCTTACTGAATAGGCAGGCTCACTAGAGCTACAGAAAGGCAAACAGACCCTCTGATACAAGCTGACTCCTGGGGATGATACCTTAGCTACATGTTATTTGGGTGTGAGAAAAAAACAGGGAGTAAATCATTAGATCCTCACAATCAAAAACTCTTCTCGAAACCTGCAGCTTTAGATTTTGAAGATGTGAAATGAGAGCTGGAAGACTTCACAGCAGCAGGAACCATTCATTTGAGGAATTATTGTATGTTCAAACCAGCACATTGCGCTGAAAGTGAATGATGCTGGTGACAGCCTTGGTGAACAAAAATAGTTCACTATGCTTCCTTTCAGTTTGGGACTTACCAGATCCTGATAAGCAAAACATAGCATAATTATTCTCTGAAGCATCAGATACCTTCCAGAGACCCATTGAGCTCACTATAGGAAGCGTTAATCTCCTACTTGTCTAACTTGATGATATCCTTGTGTCCACAAAGGTGCTGGAGGAGGATGAACATAGATTTTTAAAAGTCCTTCATCACATGTATTTATGTATGTATGTATGCATTTGTGTATGTATGTATGCATGCATGTATATAGTATTTCTATAGTGCGAGCCCAGCCAAAAGGCATCTGAGTGTTGAACAAAGTCGATGAGAAGCATAAAGTCAAGAAGTGATATGAGAGGAAGCTTGGTTGTGAATAGTTAATTCATTATAATGTAGTTTTCTTTAAAGAAGTAGGTCTCCAACTCTTTAATAAATTGGAGCAGCATTGGGGTGGTACTGATGGATATGGAGATGCTGTTCCAGATCCTGGGAGCATAAATGGAAAAGGCCTGCTGTCGCCTTTGAGAACAAGGGCCAAACTTTTTATTGGACAAGTGACAGTTGGGGAACTCCATCTATAAGTATACAGAACACATCTCTGCTGAAAAAGGAGTAAGTAATCCCTACCAAAATGGGAACGCACAAGATTTGGCCATGGCCCAATACCACAAAGGAACTTCAGCGATCTTCCATTTATTGTCAACACTTCAAAACCTTTAGAAAGCCACTGTATTAGAAGGCAAAACTGTTCACTATCCTTTGTAAATGACTTATCACAAAGTGTGATAGTCTTTTGAACTCTGGTAGATCAGCCATTCTGTACTTATCTTGTCTAAATTTAGAGCTACATAAGACAGAAGCTGCTATTGTCATTAAGGTTCAAACTACTTGAAAACATTGATTGAGGAGATTGCTGTCTTCCGATTCACATAGATCTTGCAACCTCCTTCAGCACTGTGAACGATTACATTTGGCCCTGACTCTGCAGGAGGCTGTGGATGTAGGTCAAAGGATTACCAAATGGCTCACTCCCTTTCTCCAAATAAGACGGCAGAAGACATTGATTGGTGCCTTAAACTCTTTCCATTCATTGTGCCATGCAGATTCAAAGATCCTGATCAACATCATAATTAGGTGCAATCTGGACTTTCAGTCATACACAGATGATTCTCAAATCATGATTAGATTAGGGAAATCTATGACTGCTGTTATTGTTATTATTATTATTTTTATTATTAATATTATGATCATTATTTGTATTATTATTACAACCAATGGACTGTCTAGTGCACCTGTCCTTGCTTCTGCCAACTTCGAGAATTTGGTTACTGTCCTATTCCGGGTAAGGAACGGGAGACCAGGACAGTAGAATATGCATGCTGAAGTCTATGGGGCCTGATAGTAGGTACACAGTTCACAAAATTGAGTTTCTTTCCTTGAGGTGGACCTTGACCGAGAAATTTACCAATAACTCCATATGACCAAGTTCAATATCAGGACATAAGAGTTCCATGTCAAGACGTAAGACAACTCCCTGATATTTATGAAGCCAAGTCAAATGGCAATGGACATTGATGACTTACTTGCCTGCAAGCAAACAACTTCTGGATCCATAACCAATGAAATACAGCCAAGGAACCTCAACATCAATGCTGACACACTCTTAAGAGAATGTAATTACAAGGAGCATGAACCAGTTTGGTGGGTCTTTCAGGAAAATAAGTGAAAGAAGTCTGCTGTGCCAGCTAAATTCAGCCTATCATGCCGTAGTCAAACAACCACAACCTAGATTATGCCTATCCTTCAAGCTTCCTAGAGACCCACTACAACTTGCCTAACTTTAACTTGATATCCGTGCCACTTTTGTATTGTGATTAAATCTATGCTGCATTGGTGAGGGATCTCACAATAGATCAACATTAAGTAGCAGATGACTCAGGGTCATGATTCAACCTCATGCATCAGAAGGTTATGATTATGTGTAAATCAACAAAATACCTGCAGACTCAGAATTCTGCATTTCATGTTTTCCAGTGACTAGTCCTGCCACATGAGTTTCGAGAGATGGTGCTGAAGTCTTTGCATGGTAATAATCTATAGCATAGATTTGAAAGAATCATAGACTTGATAAGGAGATACTTATACTGGCCACACAATATAAACACGATGGAGCAGCACTGCAATACATGCACACGCTGCATTGCCAAAACAGTCTAAAACAGAGAAAGGCTTGCAAAAGACATAAGACATAATCTTGTTATTTATTGGGCTACCCAAATACACACCACTACCAGGCTGAGTTACCTAAGTGCTTCAGTTCGGACCAACAAACTCCTACTGCAAAACGTCTATGCAGAACCAGATGAACTTCACAATGTTCATCCTATATCAGGCCTGACTCGCCTAGCAAAGGACTTTTACAGTTGCCTGACAATATAACTCAAGCAGTTTATCACTAAACACATACTACTGCATGATCTCCATTCAGTGCTCAAAATAGTTTTGTACTGATACAACTGTGCGCTAGATAATGGATGCCCTGTGAGTATGACTCAGATGACTCCTGTCTGTTGATCTTAATCTGTAGCCTTTAACATTGACAGTCACTGTCACTGAAGAAACACATGGGTAGGGAAATAATGTCCATAGCTGGTTCTCTTCTAAACTGCAGCTCCATATTCCAAATGTTAAAATAATATACTCACTCCTCAGCCAAGTACCCCATACCTACATTTTACCCCATGGATCTATACTGGCCATAATACTCTTCAATCAAAGTCTTGAACATATTGTTGACCTAGGGAGTAATTTAGAGTGTGGCCAGCAGGCAGACATGAGAGTAGATCAGTGGAAGATCTGTCTCTGTTGGCTCAACAGAGGTCAGCTCAAATTATTCAAAGTTTTCCCCTTGTCAGTGTTTTTTTCACTGAATCAGCTCCTACTTTTATGGCTGAAGCTTGTGTGATGAAAAGGATCAGTAAGTACCTTTAAGTAGGCTATGTTTCCTTTTTTTAGGGTGCTTTACAAGCCATGACTCAATAGTTAGAAAATGAAAACCCAATGTCCCTCCCCACCTGAGAGTTTTTTTCTGTCCATTAAGGACATTTGAGCAATTGTATAATTGTACAGGGTGACCCCTAGTACAAGTATGACAACTTCACTCTGTGATTACTGCAAGTCCCCCTACTAATGACACTAAATCCCATTCTTCTACCTTAGATACTTTGAATTCCTGAAGGACTCAATGCAAGCCCAAAACCATGAACTGCGTTAAATTACTAGACATGGCGCCTGATGTACAACAATTTTCCTGGGTCGCAAATGGGAAATCGATCCATTTGCCACCGCAAAATAGGTCTGACCTATGTACGAACAATATTTTTTTGAGTCAGTAACCTATTACCAACTCGCAAATTATTGTTTGGGACTCGATATGAGGAACGCCTGTGCCAAGGGCTTACCTTTCTAATAGCGAGTCATATTTCAATGTAAGATTGTTTTGCAGCCGCAATTTTGGCCACAAAACAGTCGCAGTTTACCACCCATTTCAAATGGGTGGTAACCCACTCTCAAACAGGAAGGGGCCCCCAAGGGACTCCTTCCTCTTTGTGGCTCTCAGTGCAAATATTTTTTAAGAGCAGGCAATGGTCCCTTGGACCACTGCCTACTCTTAAAAAATGAAACAGAAACATTTAATTTTTCTTTTTTGAATGCATCCAGTTTTCCTTTAAGGAAAATGGGCCGCATTAAAAAAAAATATTGCTTTATTTATAAAGCAGTCACAGACATGGTGGTCTGATGACCCCAGCTGGCCACCATCCTTGGAAGTGCTAGCCATTCCCAATGGGGTCACAAATTGCGCCTTCCTCATGAATATTCATGAGGTAGGCAATTTGTGACCCCATTAGGAGTCTCAAACAATGTCTGAGACACTGTTGTAAATTCCAATTTGTGAGTAGCAAATTGCGAGTCACAAAGCAATGCAATTTGTAACTCGCAAAGTGGAAGGGTCTTGCATCTGGCCCTCAATCCTCAAAAAGAGACTCATCCTTGATCACCACAAACATAACATAGCAAGGAAAGTCTGGTTCCAACGTAGGCTCCCTGGAAAGAACGAAGTAGCACATCCCTGAATACGGTTTAAATCTCAGAGGTGCAGCTGAGAATAAAACGCCATATATGGTCTGCTAAAAGTGTTCTAATTCATTGACTGAAAACACAGCAAATCTCAACACACAGAGCTTCACTCTGCACCAATTTGGTTAATAAAAGACCTTAACTGAGGCAAGTGCATTATATATTGCTTACAATTTTGACCCAGAATTAGATTTTTGTGCTTTCAATTCAGACATAGAAATGCATATAGCATTATTCTAAAGTGCAAATTTTGACTTGTGATCCACAAAACTTTCATTTTCATTTGTAAATTATTCAACTCATACAAAAACAGCATCAACATGGCATAATCAAAACATAAGCAAATGTCCTCACAGTGATGGGATGTGGCTGCCCTATCTTGGTCAATGACAAACCTTTTGCAGGTAATTTCTCAACCTGAAACAGACAGATAACACAAATGCAGACACACTTGCACTATGGTGCAAAGGTGTGTGTGTGGTGCTAAGCAGCCTAATAGTGCGCCAGCCATAGGACGAGATCAGGATATTATTATCATTGCAGTATTTATACAGCGCAAACACTCATCCCCAGAGGTATATCATGATGCTAATACTGCCATACATTTAATGACCTAATATACTGGAGAAAAAATAGAGAGTTGGCAAAGGCACCTTACTTGGGAAAAGCCAACTTTAAGTATTTCCTGAATCAATCATCAGTAAGGCAGATATATAGGTGAAGAAAATTCCACCGGGCTGTAGCCAAAAAAGTAAAAGAGTTGCCTCCAGCTCTAACTTTCTTGATGTGTTTTGTTTTTATTAAAGCTAAATTTGCAGATCTCAGATTTTTAATGGGCTGATAAAATTCTACTTAGGATCTGAGAATCAAAGGACCGCAATCATGAGCATAGCAGAGAAGCTTGTTTGAAATTTGTTGCCTTTCATATGGGCAACCAGTGCAGCTGCATTTTGGTACACCTGCAAACGGGTGAACAGCTAATCAGCCATCACCTTATATATGTCCTTTCTGTAATCCGATCCTCCGTCAATTAAAGCTTGGCTCACGGTTCAATGCCAGTCGTTTGGAATCTAAAGGAACTGTTTTCTGAAAACGTTAAGTAGGTCAAAACATTTGCCACACGTGGTATTGAACTGGTCTTCCATAGATAATGACCAATCAAAAAGGACTCCTAAATTTTTGACCACTTTTGTGGGTTCAGGCATGGTGCCCAGGATTGCAGCCCTACCAAATAGGAGAATCTCTAATTTTTCGTGTTTAGATTTAAACAGTAGGCCATCATCCAACTGGCAACCTCAGAGAGACAACCAGCAAGGTTTTTCCTTGTCTCTTCTCTCCTATCAAGATGACCAGTTGGGTATCATCTGCATAAGAGCATTTGTCAAATTCGTACTTATTTACCAATTTGGCAAGAGATGAGATGCATACGCTAATAAGTGTCGGGCTCAGCAAAGAGCCTTGTAATACATCGCATTTTGAGCTGGGGGGGGGGGGTGATCTGACCATGTTCAACTGAACAGGCGAATTCCTTTTGCACAAAAAAATCCAAACCATTGAAGGGTGGAAGAATGAAGCCCTATCTCATTAAGATTTTAATCACTTGGCTGTGTGAGGCTGTGTTGAATGCAGCTGCAAGGTCTAATAGAATCAGTGCAACAGCCTTGCCCTGATCTACTTCGAATCTAATGTTATCCAGAAAAGCAAGGCAAGTGCATTCCATGTTGTTCTTGGCTCTGAATCTTGTTCCCAGGTAGTGCCATATAATATTAAATATGGTGCTTTCTTTTGCTCTACCTCACATGCAATGCAGCACAGCAACTATGCTTGTGGTGCTGTGTAACATCTTTGTAAATGATCCCCATAGTATTTAGCAGAAAATGGCAATTTGTGTTGTTTTGGTAAATTGATACTTGTATAGCGCACTACTCACCTGCAAGGGTCTCAAGGCACTTGTACAAATACCACTGTGGAACCCATCCTGGCTTTCCCTGTGAAGCATCCACTCCTGGGAACCCACAAGGTGGAGGCCAGGCATCCTTAGCATTGTGGGGGCCGTTGTGGAGATTAAGCAAGCTATTGCCCAGAGTTGCAGAGTGGGACTCCATGATTGGAATAGGCACTGAGGCGAGAATTATCAGGTTCGTGGAAATTTGAGCCCAAGAACCACCGAGGCGGGGAATTGAACCCTGGTCTCGGGCCAGACCTCTGCAGCAGGGTCTGCCGCTCTAATCATTGAGCCACACTTCTCCACTACAAGTTTAATTGTGTTGTGTTTTGGTGACTTTTTTGTTTCTTTAAATAATTTTGTGACATTCCCTAGTGTAATGGCAAACTCATAGCAGAAAGTTGACCATCAAAGTGTTTTGGCCCATCAGCCAAAAAATGACCTACGGCCATCTGATGAAATTGTTACAACAAGCATTTACAATGCAATGGTTTTGCCTTTGTTAAAGTTAGAGCTATTGGCATTGCTCTTGACATTATTTTTATTTATGTTTTTTTTAAACATAAATAAATGGCATTGTCATTTACAATGCCAATAGCTTATTCTCTCGCAAATGACACACACCAACACCCACAGAGAGCCCCCACATACACAGAGCCCCCCCCACACACACACCCACACAGAGCCTCCCACACACACACCCACACAGAGCCCCCCACACACACACCCACACAGAGCCCCCCACACACACCCACCCACACAGAGCCCCCCACACACACCCACCCAGAGCCACACACACACCCAGAGCCACACACACACCCAGAGCCATACACACACACCCAGATCCACACACACACCCACACACCCAGAGCGACACACACACCCAGAGCCACACACACCCACACACCCAGAGCCACACACCCAGAGCCACACACACCCAGAGCCAAACACACCCAGAGCCACACACACCCAGAGCCACACACACCCACACACCCAGAATAACCAAGGTCAGCCTCTTGTGCTAAAGAAATTGCCAGGAAGGACACAATTTCAGATTCTCGCGTTTGTAACTCATTTACAGAGGTCCCAGCACTTCTAGACATCTGCGTGCTTCGTGCCATGACTTTAAGTGGCCTTCTGGTTTCTGTTTTCTATACCATCTGTGCAGGTTACACACACAGAATGAGCACAATCCTATCAGAAGCAGAGCAAGTTTCCGGTACTGATACTTAACTTCTAAAGCAAATGCAACACCACTACTTCCCACAAATATAGAGAAAAGCCTTTCCGAGCAGGGTACGATGAAGCACTTGTGCGTGCCCTTCAGCCTTCCTAGCTACAATGAACAGTGTCCACCCCTCCCAGAAGTGTGTACTGAAGCACCTTCATCCTTCCCCAGAAATGACAATGCGTGGCATTCACCCTGCTCCCAGCAGGACACAATGAGGTGCCTTCACTCTTCCCAGCACCATCGAAGGGAGCGGAGGGAGGCAGCTCGCAGTATGAGCACGTCCACTGGAGAAGCATCTCAATAGAAAGGCCACAGTGCGGTTCAATCCTCATGGGAGGAGCACTGAGCTCCCACACCAATCAGGACGAAAAGCGACTTCTTTCAGCCCCTCATCCAAAAGCAGCTTCGAGTTCATTCTTCCTCAATAATCTGCGAGACGGAACTACCCTTTAGCTCCCACTCCCACTCTCTTCTATGGGAAATGTGTGCTGATTTACTTATCCCTTGCTCGCTTCCCGCTCGGATCAGCTTTTCATCACAGTTTAAGTGGTAGCTGCTGAAAATCAATTTGTATTTTTTCAAAACTCACAAAGAATTTCAGTCCATTTCAATGGAATTATCTGGCTTTCCTGTTGCGGATGAAAACCAGATGTCCCACTGCGGGCTGGTTACGTCAGGCCACGGAACTGCAAGTAAAAAAGCTGAGACCGCCACGTCACACCCAGACTGAATATGTAAATACCCGCCTCAACAAACCACACTGCTATTCATACAGTGCAAAGGCTTGGCAGGCGGCCACTCCCAACATGACACTCGAGTAACTAGTATAAAAGCAGCAAGGACACCCGAGATTCGAAACTGACGGCTGCATGTCCGAGTCAGATGAAGATTATTAAGAAGCTATTTCAGTGAGACTCATCACAGGGTTAACTAGTCGTGTGCTGCTGAGATCCGCGTGCAGCTGGCCAGCAATATTCTATTCCTGCCAGGTACTTGAATTGCGGACAAAGCCGGCTCCCAGCTAATTACAGTGTCACGAAGACTGGATAACAAAAATTAAGTTAGCTTGGACAAGAGCAAATTCCAATTTGTGAGTAGCAAATTGCGAGTCACAAAGCAATGCAATTTGTAACTCGCAAAGTGGAAGGGTCTTGCATCTGGCCCTCAATCCTCAAAAAGAGACTCATCCTTGATCGCCACAAACAGAACATAGCAAGGAAAGTCTGGTTCCAAAGTAGGCTCCCTGGAAAGAACGAAGTAGCACATCCCTGAATACGGTTTAAATCTCAGAGGTGCAGCTGAGAATAAAACGCCATATATGGTCTGCTAAAAGTGTTATAATTTTTTGACTGAAAACACAGCACATCTCAACACACAGAGCTTCACTCTGCACCAATTTGGTTAATAAAAGACCTTAACTGAGGCAAGTGCATTATATATTGCTTACAATTTTGACCCAGAATTAGATTTTTGTGCTTTCAATTCAGACATAGAAATGCATATAGCATTATTCTAAAGTGCAAATTTTGACTTGTGATCCACAAAACTTTCATTTTCATTTGTAAATTATTCAACTCATACAAAAACAGCATCAACATGGCATAATCAAAACATAAGCAAATGTCCTCACAGTGATGGGATGTGGCTGCCCTATCTTGGTCAATGACAAACCTTTTGCAGGTAATTTCTCAACCTGAAACAGACAGATAACACAAATGCAGACACACTTGCACTATGGTGCAAAGGTGTGTGTGTGGTGCTAAGCAGCCTAATAGTGCGCCAGCCATAGGACGAGATCAGGATATTATTATCATTGCAGTATTTATACAGCGCAAACACTCATCCCCAGAGGTATATCATGATGCTAATACTGCCATACATTTAATGATCTAATATACTGGAGAAAGAATAGAGAGTTGGCAAAGGCACCTTACTTGGGAAAAGCCAACTTTAAGTATTTCCTGAATCAATCATCAGTAAGGCAGATATATAGGTGAAGAAAATTCCACCGGGCTGTAGCCAAAAAAGTAAAAGAGTTGCCTCCAGCTCTAACTTTCTTGATGTGTTTTGTTTTTATTAAAGCTAAATTTGCAGATCTCAGATTTTTAATGGGCTGATAAAATTCTACTTAGGATCTGAGAATCAAAGGACCGCAATCATGAACGGCCCTGTGAGCATGGCAGAGAAGCTTGTTTGAAATGTGTTGCCTTTCATATGGGCAACCAGTGCAGCTGCATTTTGGTACACCTGCAAACGGGTGAACAGCTAATCAGCCATCACCTTATATATGTCCTTTCTGTAATCCGATCCTCCGTCAATTAAAGCTTGGCTCACGGTTCAATGCCAGTCGTTTGGAATCCAAAGGAACTGTTTCCTGAAAACGTTAAGTAGGTCAAAACATTTGCCACACGTGGTATTGAACTGGTCTTCCATAGATAATGACCAATCAATAAGGACTCCTAAATTTTTTACCACTTTTGTGGGTTCAGGCATGGTGCCCAGGATTGCAGCCCTACCAAATAGGAGAATCTCTAATTTTTCGTGTTTAGATTTAAACAGTAGGCCATCATCCAACTGGCAACCTCAGAGAGACAACCAGCAAGGTTTTTCCTTGTCTCTTCTCTCCTATCAAGATGACCAGTTGGGTATCATCTGCATAAGAGCATTTGTCAAATTCGTACTTATTTACCAATTTGGCAAGAGATGAGATGCATACGCTAATAAGTGTCGGGCTCAGCAAAGAGCCTTGTAATACATCGCATTTTGAGCTGGGGGGGGGGTGATCTGACTATGTTCAACTGAACAGGCGAATTCCTTTTGCACAAAAAAATCCAAACCATTGAAGGGTGGAAGAATGAAGCCCTATCTCATTAAGATTTTAATCACTTGGCTGTGTGAGGCTGTGTTGAATGCAGCTGCAAGGTCTAATAGAATCAGTGCAACAGCCTTGCCCTGATCTACTTCGAATCTAATGTTATCCAGAAAAGCAAGGCAAGTGCATTCCATGTTGTTCTTGGCTCTGAATCTTGTTCCCAGGTAGTGCCATATAATATTAAATATGGTGCTTTCTTTTGCTCTACCTCACATGCAATGCAGCACAGCAACTATGCTTGTGGTGCTGTGTAACATCTTTGTAAATGATCCCCATAGTATTTAGCAGAAAATGGCAATTTGTGTTGTTTTGGTAAATTGATACTTGTATAGCGCACTACTCACCTGCAAGGGTCTCAAGGCACTTGTACAAATACCACTGTGGAACCCATCCTGGCTTTCCCTGTGAAGCATCCACTCCTGGGAACCCACAAGGTGGAGGCCAGGCATCCTTAGCATTGTGGGGGCGTTGTGGAGATTAAGCAAGCTATTGCCCAGAATTGCAGAGTGGGACTCCATGATTGGAATAGGCACTGAGGCGAGAATTATCAGGTTCGTGGAAATTTGAGCCCAAGACCCACCGAGGTAGGGAATTGAACCCTGGTCTCGGGCCAGACCTCTGCATCAGGGTCTGCCGCTCTAATCATTGAGCCACACTTCTCCACTACAAGTTTAATTGTGTTGTGTTTTGGTGACTTTTTTGTTTCTTTAAATAATTTTGTGACATTCCCTAGTGTAATGGCAAACTCATAGCAGAAAGTTGACCATCAAAGTGTTTTGGCCCATCAGCCAAAAAATGACCAACGGCCATCTGATGAAATTGTTACAAAAAGGATTCACCTACAGATTAGGTGAACCTATCCCTTCCTGTAACAATGATCACTTTCATTAATCAAACCATAAAAGGAAGACTTTCACATTATACAATTATAAATCATTGAATCAGAATTGCTGCTTCAGATTATTTCTCCATTGTACTGCTCCTTTTCTACCTGACAATTGTGAAGTTTGTGATTCAATTGTGCAAATGGTTTAGTCATTACGAAACAAGTGCAATTTTGCTGATAAAATCTGATTGTGCCACCTATTCAAAAAGCTTACATTCATACATTCATTTTTTTTTCTCTCCTTCTCTCTTTCTTCTCTTCTCTTATCTTTCCTCTCTTCTTTTGTTCTTGCTCTCTTTCTCCTTTTTTATCTTTTACCTATTCCCTTTTCTCCTCTTCATTTTTATCCTTCTCATCACCCTAATTCGTTTTTACTGCATATGTTATGTACTCCTTATTTGCATGTGTACTTTACATATCTTCTGTACACGCATAACATATGTAATATTTATTCTTTTAAAACTCAATAAAACTTCTTAAACTGTGCTTCAATTGTGCAAATGGTTTAGTCATTACGAAACAAGTGCAATTTTGCTGATAAAATCTGATTGTGCCACCTATTCAAAAAGCCTACACAGCGATATACAAAACGGCTACCTGTAGAAAAAAGAAAATGCTTAAAAGCTAAATGACTTACCATTTCCTGTCCTGTTGCTCAAAAAGTCTGTGGTACACACGTATGTGACATCACCACATTAGTCACTCAGCTTGGAACCTTCTTCTCTTGGCAACATTTGGGCAATATGGTGATGGGGTCTGAATTGAGGTGACCTTGTACTGGACATTCTTTGAAGGTAGGCCTGCTGCTATGGATCAACACACTATTTAGTATACATACTAGTCCTTTCAATATTTTCTTTCAAATGCAAAAACATTATATCACTCCCAGTCATGGAATGCCTCATGATGCAGTTAGGATCCCTCTGTTCCGTCACATTAACCCGTTCCATGTTCGTGACGGAACCGCTCCGTCACGAGCCTCGGGTGGGCTGTGCTGGTGACGGAGCGGTTCGGTCACGGCCCGAACGGCGCACCTGCGCGGCGCTGATTTCATGCCTGCGCGGCACGTTCTATTGAGAGGGCGGGGACGTGACGGAACCACTCCGTCACAAGCACAGCCCACCCGAGGCTCGTGACGGAGCGGTTTCGTCACGAGTACGGGAGCGCCGCGCGGCCCCCCTCCCCCCTACCGCTGCGGCGGAATAGCCACCGCAGCTAAGGGGTTAAATTGCATTTCATTACAACAATAAATCATTAGTTCATGACATACTGTTCAAAAATATTTACAGTGAGAATAATCCCTAACTAGTTTTGTGGTCTTTAAAGTGAGAATTACAGAATTTATTCAGATAAAAGCAAAACGAATCCTAGTTTCAGTATACACTAAACCATTCACTAGTCCATTCATTTGGGTCCATGCAGGAGTAATTGTTCATCTCATTCTTCATACTATGTCATATGTGTCCCGCTGTGAATGGTCAATATAAAGAATGAGAACTACAAGTTTAATTGTGTTGTGTTTTGCCTTTATATTGTTTGTTTTTCCTTGAAGAAATTGGTTGAGAATCTTCAAACACATCTTCCCACTGACAGTAAGATTTTATTAAATACAACAATAATTCTAAAGGTACTGAATACGATTCACTAATACCGATCCCATGATTATGGGCCAGATGTAGGTCAGCCAATACCGGTCGGTAATGGCCGAAATTACCGAATTTCGGCCGTTACCGTCCGGAATTTGGCATTTGGAATGTAGGTGGCATGATTGTAGGATTCGGTATTTTAACTTAAGGAATCGGTAAATTAACAAATTCTTAACATACCAATTCTGTAAATTACTGAATCCTTAATGTAGGAAGCACTCAAGTGAGTGCTGTTCACATTTAAGGACCGTTCAAAAAGCAATTTTGTGCTTTTTTAACAGTGCCATGTGGCAGACATACATGCCCTTAGGCCATGTATTAGTGCCACATGTGCATCCATGCACTCTTCAGGGGTGCAACAGGGTGTCAATGTGACACCCGGCCACTCTCGTAAGTCTACCCCCTATTACCGATTCGGTATTTACCGAATCTGTAATTCGCATTTATTCCTATGGGCCTCCAGGCCCATAGGAATGAATGGGGAATACTGAATCGGTATTTACCGAATTTTACCGATTCTGTAAACTTTACAGAATCTTTAGCTACATACTATTTACTGATTCTAAAATACAGAATCGGTAAAATTCTGTATTTTAGAATCAGTAAATGATATTTACCTACATCTGGCCCTTAATCTTAAGTAATAATATGGTATTTTTAGATTTTGAATTAGTCAAAAATTTCAAAAGCCCAATCTGCAAAATTGTAAATGTCGTTGTGAACCAAAACTCAAATAAAGTGCACTGATCAGTGACCTGCGAAAATTAAACTCACATATGGTACTTATAACAGTGAAAAAATTCATTAATATAAAAGATCTACTTCATGATCATGCTTAGATTAAAGGAAGGAAATAGTCTGCTTCCTAGAAGAAGTGGACGGTTCTGCCATTGGGAAGGCTATACATTTTCACAGTAATGTAATTGTGTGGATATTTGCAAACCTTTTTGATGTTCTTCTTACTCATTGGCAGAAAAGGCAGTTGATAAGTGAGTAAGTTGGGTGTGGAGGACCCCGAAACATAACAACATTTTGTGCAGGTGTTGGAAAAGGATTTTCTTTACAAGGGGAAACAAAATCCTTGTTAAGAAAAATAGAAAACAAGTTAAAATGCTTTTGAACCTTAAATGCAACTGTAAACTGCAGGTTTAGGAATAGACGTGACTATGAAAATCTATGATTTGGGTAGATTGTCAAATTCACTTGTACTCTGGGAGCGGTACAGATACCTGGGAAAACTGTAGGCAGCACTGCCAGTACCCCAACATTCAAGGTGTTACTCTCTACTGAAGAAGGACAAATATCCTGAAACATATGTTTAGAGATTGCTAGTTCTGGCTGCACAAACAATTGTGAATACTAAAGAAGTTCAACTAAAGTGAGTGTAACCGTGCACTGCATTTACCACAAAGCATTTGGGCAAATTGTGTGCGGATATACCAGGCAGTATGCTCCCTTCCCCGTTTTCAGATTTTCATATGTGATGTTGCCAATTTTCATAAATACTCAGACTCACTGAAATCCACATAAATTGTGTGTGCAGATACTATTTCAAAGATTTGTGTATCTTGCATGACTTCCTGTGAATCATGTGCAGAATACTGAAATCAAATTAAGGATGTGAATGAGCATATGACAGACACCTGGTGGTATGTAAATGTGACATGTTGATGGCAAGTGACTAACATCTTTGTGTCCATGTGATTCAGAGGAATTCTGTCCAAAATAATTTTCCATTCAGGAATGCAGTTTCAATTCATCAGTTTACATTGGGTCCAATAAAAAGACATGTAATGAAGAGTGAATCGATTGGTACCATACTGTTCCTTATTTTTGCATTTAGCAATGGATCCGACCACGAAGACATGTGCTTCAGGGGGTTTCTGCATTCCTGCTAAGAACAAGTGTGTATTTATGTATGTGTGTTTGCAACATTAAATGCTTGCCAAATTTAAATAATTTGTTTTTCTGTAACTACACAAAGTACAAAACTGGCATTTAGCAGGATTTCAGACAAACAAATAATGCAAAAAACATAAGTGGTGCAAACAACACCCTCTCGCATTCTGGTTGTTAATGTTCTTCCTGTGCTGCATGGTGTAGTTGTATAATTTTTCAAATATCACATAAAAATCTTCAAGACATTGAGTAACTGAGTGGGTGGAGACCCCACACATATAATACAATCCTTGTCAAGTTGAACCACAAAAGTCACCAAATATACTGGTGTTTAACCCTCTTGTAACTTGGCACAAATGCAGTCAGATTTAACTTACAGGAAATGTGTTAAGTATTTACACAGCATTTAAACCATAATAAAGGGAAAACACAACAAATCCCAAACCAAATTAGAAAAATAGAGTAAGATATTAATAAATAAAATTACACCCAAATGTCAAAAATCCAATCAGTAGAACTGGAAATATTCCTTTTTAAAGTTTTGGTGAAAATAGCACCAAAAAGCACAAAGTACCACCCATGGTTTCTGTTCATGTTGTCCCAGGGTAAAGTTTATGACTGAGCACACCCTGGATACAGGGATCAGGTTCATCCTTCTGAAGGGTTACCATCTTATGTTTGCGCAAAGAGCTGTCATTCCCTTTGGTGAGAGGTGGCAAGGAGGTCTTTTTCGCCATGAGGAGCAGGTCTGCTGTAGTGGAAGATTGCTGTATAGATGCAAAGAGCTGGTCATTCCTGACGCCTCCTGTTGGCGGTCGTCGCATGCTGTTTCTGGTGGATAAAAGTGAAGGTCGCGCTGGAGTTTTACACTGAAAATCACTGTGGACAGCTGCTGTCGACGTGAAGTTCCGGTCCCGCTGGAGCATCGCATTGGCATTTGTTGCGTGTGGTCAGTTCTTGGCACAAAGATGCTGCTTGGCAGTCACAATGAGCCCAAAGGCTCAGTATCTTTAATTTTTCTTCAGCAGGAGTACACTTTGATGCCAGCCAAGGTGCAGGACATGGGGGCACTTCTTGGGGATCAGAACTGCCTACAGCAGAGGACAGCAGCAGGGCTCAGGCAGATCCAATTAGGGCTGGTCACCTGGGCAGTAGCCGGAAGCTTGTTGTGCCCCTGTAGCTCAAACAGGAGGTCAGCCAACTGACCATTGGAATCACTTCTGGGGACCATGGGTTCAAGGTAAGCAGTTCCATTCTTCATTGTTCAGACTGCAGGGAAGCCCTTCTACTGAATCTTCCACAGGTGAAGTAGTGTTCTCATAAGACATTCTGAAGGTGCCACTTTTATACCTGGTAACAGCCTTTGTGTGGTGTAATTCCCTGGCCTACCCCCAAAACTAGTTCTGGCCATTTACTCTCCTGGCCCTGGTTGTGGCTCCAAACCGTCTAGAGTGACAAAAAAAAGGGCAAGTCTGGTGTCAAGTTCCTTTTGTGGGAAGAAGGCAGGACCCTTTGAAGTGCAATCAGGGCAGGAGATAGCTCCTCCCCAGTCATATTGTCAGGAAGACCCACCCCTCACTCCTAAGCCTCTTTTGCTCCAATGTCTGGAAATAATACACAAAGCACAACAAGAAAGACGTTCACAGACATGTGACCCAGGGCACTGGCAGAAAGACACAGTTGATTGAGCAGAAAAATGTCAATGTTCTAAAAGTGACATTTGCAAAATATTAATTTAAATACTAACTTTACCATTAAAGATGCTTTTACATTGTAATTCATTTAAATGGTGGAAGCATTTCTGTATCTGTCCCCAAACTGAAGTTATCACTGATTAATTGTGATGAGGTAGACTGTTAGGGGGTCATTAGGATGTAGGGCAGATCGCCACCGCCCGCATGGCGGTGGTGATCCGCCCTACAGCCATCCCCGCCCGCCACCAATTACCCCCTGCCATATAATTATGACGAGGGGTACCGCAGCGGACAGGAAGACCGTCCGCTGCTTTTCCGCCCGGTCGACAAGTCAAACAGGTGGAAAAGGGTTTAATATGGTGGCGGTGTTTGATAGACACTGCCATCCATATTAGTATGGGGTAGAACTAGAAGCATGACTTTTGAGCGGCGTCGCCGCCACGGAAAGGCATGTGGATTCTGCTTTCGGGGGCCCATTGTGGGCCCTGGGGTATTGGGGGGTGGGGGGTGCACATGGGGGGCATGTATGGTACCCACCTGCATTGTCATGTGCCTGTCACCTTGTGCATGACAATGCTGGGAATGGAGGATGCCACCGCCATGGTGGCGGTGGCATCCTAATCTCAGGGGCAGGACTGCTACACCACTGGCCGCCGGAACCAGCACCGCTAGGGTGGTGGGCTGACTTCCATCTGCCCACCATCCTAATGGGCCCCTTAGTCTATGGGAGGGACAGCCTTACAACTGAAAAAATACTTTATGAGTTTTTCTTTTCTAAGTACACATGATCGACTATTTAATTACCATACACCCTGTTCCATGAGCCTTTAAGGCCCTTGTTAGGGATGGCGTATGTGTATTGAACAGGAATGTTTAGGTCTGGCAAAGGTTTTTCTTGCCAGTCAAAATGGCAGTTTCAAATTGCCCTACAGGCTGAAGTGGCAGGCCTGTTCCATGTTTTATAGGCCTACATTAGTGGTTGGCACAAAGAGAAGCTGCTTATGCCCACTAGTAGCATTTAATTTATAGGCCCTAGGTATATGTAGTACCAATTACTAGAAAAAAACAAGTAAATTAAAAATTCCAATCAAATGTAGATTTTACCATGCTTTAAAGAGAGAGCACACACATTTTGCCACTGGTAGCAGGGAAAAGCGCACCGTCTTAAAGCCAACAAAAACGGGTTCAGGAAAAAAAGGCAAATATCCAAGGTGACACTGCAGAGAGGCCCAGATCCAACACAAGCTAATTAAGAAATATGCAAAATAATACAAGATTATGTCAGTGTATCTCAAATTTTATCCGGTCCTACTAGGTATGTTGTGTTATGAGATTTTGTAAAGTGCATAGCTGCCCATACAATGGGGTTTTCCAGCGCTACTCCAATATGTAAACAACATGCAGAAAAATGGCAGAAACCATATTCACAGGAAAGAAGCTACATAAAGAAAAGCCAAGCTCTTCAATGACTTCCTAAACGGCAAGTGGTTCTGGAGTAACCCTGGGCTTAGGACTACGCTACGCTCGCGGAGCGTGCGAAGTTTGTGGTACTACACACTACGCAAATTGTATGTAGCAAAGTGCAAAAACGCATAGCATAGCGGACATTTTTTTGCTTGCTCGCAGTCCTCAACGTCAAGTTGGTGACCGCGAGCGAGCAAAATCAACATCCCAGCAAGACTTTTTCTTCGTTCGCCATCAGCAACATCAAGTTGCCGATCGAGAGCGTGGAAAATAGATCTCAACACGGGGAGGTCAGGTTTCTCATTGCGAGTGGTCGCGTATGCTTGCGACCGCTCACGATGAGAAACTACCAGTCAGCGTTAAGGAAGCTGCCGCTCGAGTAAATGTAAAAATGTAAATCCAATACTTGTATAGTGCACAAATCAGCCCCAATGGGTTATCTCAGGGCTGGGGTCCGTTGGGAAGATTAAGCTAGCTATAGCCCAGAGTCGCATGGTGCTGGGCAGACCCCTGCCACCGGGGATCAAACCGTGATCCCCAGTGTCCAGCGTAATTTGTCCTGGCCGCGGCCCCACACCTCTCCACAAATCTACAAATCTACTCGAGTGGCAGAAAACGACAGCTTGCACTGTGCAAGATGCCATTTGCAATGATTGCAGTGCGGACAAGCCCCCGGCACTGTACAATCAGTGCGAACAGCATTTCCCTACCGCACTACGCAGTTCTCGTAGCTACACATAGCGTGCGTAGTGCGAAATGCACTTGGCGTAGTTACACGTTGCGCTACTATGCAAACTACGCCCAGGGATATTCTGGAGGAAACTGATGTGGATTAGAGCGGGTTCGAGAAAGCAGGGGCCTCGCACAGAAGGAGCGACTTCCTTCTCTAACTCTCTTGACCCAGGGGTAATGGCCAAATTCAAATTTGCAGAACGCAAATAATGTAGAGGGCAGTACGGAAATACCAAATTTCCTGAAATAGGAGCTTCAAGATCTTATGGGTCGTACACACGGCCTTGAAATGTACACGCTGAGCCAATGCAACCTGTGAAGAAGACCAGAAGCTCAGGAAAGTTTAGGAAAGGTAAACAGCAACTTGGCTGCAGCATTTTGCACCTGTTGAAGTCTGCTCATGACTAATTTATTGACTCGCAGGTAAAGAATGCTGTAGTAAAGTAATCGAGATGGGATAACTGCCTGAATACTAGGAGAAAAAAAACTAGAATAAGTTTAAGCCCTGTCAAAAGCCTGAAATACATGTCTGCCCTTGTCTGTGCTTCAAAAGATAGACTACTATACACCCAGCCTCATAGGCTTTTGATGGCAGTCTTTGGAACAGTAGGGTAAAGTCCCCTACTGTTCCTAAGACTGGCATCAAGGAAGAAGGCCACCAGTGGTCACCCCCCATATGAGTGTCTCTCCCTAAGTTTTGCTTGCATTCATACATATGCAATAAATATTCATCTACTCTGCGATGGTGGATATTAACTTCTGAAAGTTGGACCGGGTCTGATAAGTTCTTATCGGAAAGGAAAAGCATGAGCTGAGTGTCGTCTGCATATGACAACAATGTAAACCCGGAGTTTTAATTATTTATGTATGGATGAACACGGTATGTCCATTGCAGGAAGCTAGTCAAAAGGCAGTGGAATGCTATACATGGTCAAAGACAAATGTAGAGTCAATGGATGAAAGGAATGTAAACTGGTTTCTAGGAGAAGTGTCTGTTACTGCATTGTGATGTAGTGTACTTTAAAGAGGTGCATATTTAACTCTTCCCTAAAATAAAGCAACATTGGGGCAGATACTTGCATGTTGTTCCTGATCCTGTGTGCATATATGAAAAAAGCCTGCTTGTCAAAAGGGCACAATCCATGATGTATAAAGTGAGCAAAGTGAGCAAAGACAGAAAATTATGGACGCATGATGCACAAAATAAAGCACATGTGCATGATAAAACAAATACACATGCTCATGATAAAACAAATACACTGAAGGCTTTTACATGTAATTGTTAATCGTTTTATATGGGTCCAAACAAGGTAAGTTATCATCTGCAATATTTCAGAATTTAAAGGAAATAGAGTGGGGTGGGCACTGAATCTTCAATATGCAAAATGATGTGAGAAAATATGCTTGCAAAGCAGTAATATGGTCAGTAGGATGCACAAGTATCTGTCGCCCCAGTCATTGCTCTGAGCAAACAACACAAAAAAGAGTATAACTAACATTATTCCTTAAAACATGTATTTCCTGATCACATACTAAGCATTCCATTTATTAACTAGCAAACAGTATATTATTGGAGCACTGACAAGGGCCACTGTCTGGTGCTTTTGTGAGTGAAATATTAAATGTCAATAACATTATTATCCATTTATTGTTTTCATTTAAGAGCTTAGTTTTACCAAGAGTGGGCACCTTACGACACACCTGTAAAAGTGGGTTTGATATTTATAGTTTTCCTTAAGAGCCTGGCTTACCCAGATTATGACACCTTGTGACATACCTGTAAAGTGGATTTGAAATAATCCATTCTTGATGAGTCTATGTCTTGTTTCGTTGTCTACTCAAATTACATGAATTGTTGCAAAATCTCTGGCCTTGTCAGTTAGGGAGGTAGGTGAGGCTTTGCTGGGAAAATTGTCAGCTTCAGGCAGGACTTTAATTCTTAACTCAGGAGTTGTATGAATGGTAATTTTTGAATATTATATTTATGGTCAGATATTAGACAAGGGATTCTTCTTGATTCCAGGAAATTCTTCAGTAGGAAGCCTCCACAGATTCACAGTCACTACTTGGTATTATGCATCTCTTTCTCTATCCATTCATCAACTGCAAAAGAGTTGTATTCATGAGCTGAATGAAAACTGTTGCCTGGGCGTAGGGTGACTGAACTTGGTGATTCAATATCATGTTAGTACTTCGTGAAATATATGAAATCAACAAATATTGATTTGCCTAAATATAGTTGGATTTAATTGGAACTGGCATTTAATTATTGTAACATTTTTAAGCCTCCTCAGAAAAGGTATCACAAAATAAGGCACTGCGGCCCTGATTATAAGGATAGGTGCTATTTAGGGGTTGATTCAGATTCGGGAAAAAGCGCTCCGATTGGCTGTACGGAGCATTTTTCCCGTATGATTCGTACACCTTCAACGTCCCCGTACGAACGAGCAAGTACGATCCGAACCCAATGCGCCACTCTGTACGACTCGTACCAAACACCATACAACTCAAAAGTACATACGGATTGTCTCCGGGTGACGCTGTACACTATGTTCGTACGTAAATAGGCAGCCTTTCCGAACCAGGAAGTACAATCCGTGTTGACGACACTCCGTACGGCCCTTTTGCTACGAGAGCTGTAAACAGCCGTAAAACCAGAGTACGGCCCGAACAGCACCCCGGTACTCGACATACACGACATGAACCCCCTCGAGCGTGTCATCCCAGCGCTGAACGCCTACGACCTCGTATATAGAAACTGACGACGGCGCAGACGGTGAGTACAACTTTCCACAACAACAGGAGTATACCTGTACGGTCCGCCACACGCTAGCGCATATCACCATTGCTACAGTGATATGTGCCGCGCATACGCCATTAACGTCGGTGTACGGTGTACCACACGCTAGCGCATATCACCATTGCAATAGTGATACGTGCCGCACATACGCCATCAACGTGTGTGGGAGGGTGGTGAGCCACATGCTAGCGCATATCACTATTGCAATAGTGATACGTGCCGCACACATGTCTGAAATGTCGGGTACGGTGCCTCACATCTGAGTGGTGGGTGGCAAAGACCCCCAGCAGTGCCCAGTCATAGGAGAGGGGTGTGTACAGGACTCCCAGCAGTGCCCAGACATAGGAGAGAGGTGTGTACAAGACTCCCAGCAGTGCCCAGACATAGGAGAGGGGTGTGCAGAGGACCCCCAGCATTGCCCAGACATGACAGGGGTGGGTGGATATGACTCCCAGCAGTGCCGAGACATGGGAGAGGGGTGTGTACAGGACTCCCAGCAGTGCCTAGACATAGGAGAGGGGTGTGTACAAGACTCCCTCAGTGCCCAGACATAGGAGATGGGTGTGCCCCGGACCACCAGCAGTGCCCAGTCATGACAGGGGTGGGTGGATATGACTCCCAGCAGTGCCCAGACATAGGAGAGCGGTGTGTACAGGACGCCCTGCAGTGCCCAGACATAGGAGAGGGGTGTGTACAGGACTCCCAGCAGTGCCCAGACATAGGAGAGGAGTGTGCATAGGACCCCCAGCAGTGCCCAGACATGACAGCAGTGGGTGGATATGACTCCCAGCAGTGCCCAGACATAGGAGAGGGGTGTGTACAGGACGCCCAGCAGTGCCCAGACATGACAGGGGTGGGTGGATATCACTCCCAGCAGTGCCCAGACATAGGAGAGGGGATTGTACAGGACCCCCAGCAGTGCCCAGACAGGACAGGGGTGGGTGGATATGACTCCCAGCAGTGCCCAGACATGACAGAGGTGGGTGGATATGACTCCAGCAGTGCCCAGACATGACAGGGGTGGGTGGATATGACTCTCAGCAGGGCCCAGACATAGGAGAGGGGTGTGTACAGGACTCCCAGCAGTGCCCAGACATAGGAGAGGGGTGTGTACAGGACTCCCAGCAGTGCCCAGACATAGGAGAGGGGTGTGCACAGGACCCCCAGCAGTGCCCAGACATGACAGGGGTGGGTGGATATGACTCCCAGCAGGGCCCAGACATAGGAGAGGGGTGTGTACAGGATTCCCAGCAGTGCCCAGACATAGGAGAGGGGTGTGGACAGGCCTCCCAGCAGTGCCCAGACATAGGAGGGGGGTGTACACAGGACCCCCAGCAGTGCCCAGACATAGGAGAGTGGGGTGTACAGGACTCCCAGCAGTGCCCAGACATAGGAGAGGGGTGTGCACAGGACCACAGCAGTGCAAAGACATGACAGGGGTGGGTAGATATGACTCCCAGCAGTGCCCAGACATAGGAAAGGGGTGTGCACAGGACCCCCTGCCGTGCCCAGACATGTCAGGGGTGGGTAGATATGACTCCCAGCAGTGCCCACGCATGACAGGGGTGGGTGGATATGACTCCCAGCAGTGCCCAGACATAGGAGAGGGGTGTGTACAGGACTCCCAGCAGTGCCCGGACATAGGAGAGGGGTGTGTACAGGACTCCCAGCAGTGCTCAGACATAGGAGAGGGGTGTGCACAGGACGCCCAGCAGTGCCCAGACATGACAATGGTGGGTGGATATGACTCCCAGCAGTACCCAGACATAGGAGAGGGGTGTGTACAGGACTCCCAGCAGTGCCCAGACATAGGAGAGGGGTGTGTACAGAACTCCCAGCAGTGCCCAGACATAGGAGAGGGGTGTGCATAGGACCCCCAGCGTTGCCCAGACATGGCAGGGGTGGGTGGATATGACTCCCAGCAGTGCCCAGACATAGGAAAGGGGTGTGTACAGGACCCCCAGCAGTGCCCACACATGACAGGGGTGGGTGGATATGACTCCCAGCAGTGCCCAGACATGACAGAGGTGGGTGGATATACCTCCCAGCAGTGCCCAGACATGACAGGGGTGGGTGGTTATGACTCCCAGCAGTGCCCAGACATAGGAGAGGGGTGTGTACAGGAATCCCAGCAGTGTCCAGACATAGGAGAGGGGTGTGTACAGGACTCCCAGCAGTGCCCAGACATAGGAGAGGGGTGTGCACAGGACCCCCAGCAGTGCCCAGACATGACAGGGGTGGGTGGATATGACTCCTAGCAGGGCCCAGACATAGGAGAGGGGTGTGTCCAGGATTCACAGCAGTGCCCAGACATAGGAGAGGGGTGTGGACAGGCCTCCCAGCAGTGCCCAGACATAGGAGGGGTTGTGCAAACGACCCCCAACAGTGCCCAGACATAGGAGAGTGGTGTGTACAGGACTCCGAGCAGTGCCCAGACATAGGAGAGGGGTGTGCACAGGACCCCAGCAGTACAAAGACATGACAGGGGTGGGTGGATATGACTCCCAGCAGTGCCCAGACATAGGAGAGGGGTGTGTGAAGGACCCCCAGCAGTGCCCAGACATGACAGGGGTAGGTGGATATGACTCCCAGCAGTGCCCACACATGACAGGAGTGGGTGGATATGACTCCAAGCAGTGCCCAGACATAGGAGAGGGGTGTGTACAGGACTCCGAGCAGTGCCCGGACATAGGAGAGGGGTGTGGACAGGACTCCCAGCAGTGCCCTAACAGAGGGGAGGGGTGTGCACAGGACCCCCAGCAGTGCCCAGACATGACAATGGTGGGTGGATATGACTTCCAGCAGTACCCAGACATAGGGTAGGGGTGTGTACAGGACTCCCAGCAGTGTCCAGACATAGGAGAGGGGTTTGTACAGGACTCCCAGCAGTGCCCAGACATAGGAGAGGGTTGTGCACAGGACACCCAGCAGTGCCCAGACATGACAGGGTGGATGGATATGACTCCCAGCAGTGCTCAGACATAAGAGAGGGGTGTGCAGAGGACCCCCATCAGTGCCCAGACATGACAGGGGTGGGTGGATATGACTCTGAGCAGTGCCCAGACATAGGAGAGGGGTGAGTACAGGACTACCAGCAGTGCCCAGACATAGGAGAGGGGTGTGTACAGGACTCCCAGCAGTGCCCAGACATAGGAGAGGGGTGTGCACAGGATCCCCAGCAGTGCCCAGACATAGGAGAGGGGCGTGTACAGGACTTACAGCAGTGCCCAGACATAGGAGTGGGGTGTGCACAGGACCCCCAGCAGTGCCCAGGCATAGGAGAGGGGTGTGTACAGGACTCCCAGCAGTGCCCAGACATAGGGGAGGGGTGTGCACAGGACCCCCAGCACTGCCCAGACATGACAGGGGTGGGAGGATATGACTCCCATAAGTGCCCAGACATAGGAGAGGGGTGTGCACAGGACCCCCAGCCGTGCCCAGACATAGGAGAGGGGTGTGTACAGAACTCCCAGCAGTGCTCAGACATAGGAGAGGGGTGTGCACAGGACCCCTAGCAGTGCCCAGACATAGGGGAGGGGTGTGTACAGGACTCCCAGGTGTGCCGAGACATAGGTGAGGGGTGTGTGTACAGGACTCCCAGCAGTGCCCAGACATAGGAGAGGGGTGTGCACAGGACCCCCAGCAGTGCCCAGACATGACAGGGGTGGGTGGATAAGACTCCCAGGTGTGCTCAGACATGACAGGGATGGGTGAATATGACTCCCAGCAGTGCCCAGACATAGGAGAGGGGTGTGTACAGGACCCCCAGCAGTGCCCAGACATGATATGGGTGGGTGGATATGACTCCCAGCAGTGCCCAGACATAGGAGAGGGGTGTGTATAGGACCCCCAGCAGTGCCCAGACATGACAGGGGTGGCTGGTTATGAATCCCAGCAGTGCCCAGACATGACAGGGGTGGGTGGATATGACTCCCAGCAGTGCCCAGACATAGGACAGCGGTGTGCACAGGACCCCCAGCAGTGCCCAGACATGACAGGGGTGGGTGGATATGACTCCCAGCAGTGCCCAGACATAGGAGAGGGGTGTGTACAGGACTCCCAGCAGTGCCCAGACATAGTAGAGGGGTGTGTACAGGACTCCCAGCAATGCCCAGACATAGGAGAGGTGTGTGTACAGGACTCCCAGCAGTGCCCAGACATAGGAGAGGAGTGTGTACAAGAGTCCCAGGTGTGCCCAGACATAGGTGAGGGTGTTGTGTACAGGACCCCCAGCAGTGCCCAGACAAGACTGGGGTGGGTGGATATGACTCGTAGCAGTGCCCAGACATAGGAGAGGGGTGTGTACAGGACTCCCAGCAGTGCCCAGACATAGGAGAGGGATGTGCACAGGACCCCAGCAGTGCCCAGACATAGGAGAGGGATGTGTACAGGACCCCCAGCAGTGCCCAGACATGACAGGGGTGGGTAGATAAGACTCCCAGCTGTGCTCAGACATGACAGGGATGGGTGAATATGACTCCCAGGTGTGCTCAGACATGACAGGGATGGGTGGATATGACTCCCAGCAGTGCCCAGCCATAGGAAAGCAGTGTGCAAAGGACCCCCAGCAGTGCCCAGACATGAGGGGGTGGGTGGATATGACTCCCAGCAGTGCCCAGACATAGGAGAGGGGTGTGTACAGGACTCCCAGCAGTGCCCAGACATAGGAGAGAGATGTGTACAGGACTCCCAGCAGTGCCCAGACATAGGAGAGGGGTGTATACAGGACCCCCAGCAGTGCCCAGACATGACAGGGGTGGCTGGTTATGACTTCCAGCAGTGCCCAGACATGACAGGGGTGGGTGGATATGACTCCCAGCTGTGCCCAGCCATAGGAGAGCAGTGTGCACAGGACCCCCAGCAGTGCCCAGACATG
Source organism: Lissotriton vulgaris (assembly GCF_964263255.1). Lineage (NCBI taxonomy): Eukaryota > Metazoa > Chordata > Amphibia > Caudata > Salamandridae > Lissotriton > Lissotriton vulgaris. The sequence continues at coordinate 182,925 of NW_028252997.1, forward strand.
AGGGGGTGGGTGGATATGACTCCCAGCAGTGCCCAGACATAGGAGAGGGGTGTGTACAGGACTCCCAGCAGTGCCCAGACATAGGAGAGGGGTGTGTACAGGACTCCTAGCAGTGCCCAGACATAGGAGAGGGGTGTGCACAGGACCCCCAGCAGTGCCCAGACATGACAATGGTGGGTGGATATGACTCCCAGCAGTACCCAGACATAGGAGAGGGGTGTGTACAGGACTCCCAGCAGTGCCCAGACATAGGAGAGGGGTGTGTACAGAACTCCCAGCAGTGCCCAGACATAGGTGAGGGGTGTGCATAGGACCCCCAGCGTTGCCCAGACATGGCAGGGGTGGGTGGATATGACTCCCAGCAGTGCCCAGACATAGGAAAGGGGTGTGTACAGGACCCCCAGCAATGCCCACACATGACAGGGGTGGGTGGATATGACTCCCAGCAGTGCCCAGACATGACAGAGGTGGGTGGATATACCTCCCAGCAGTGCCCAGACATGGCAGGGGTGGGTGGTTATGACTCCCAGCAGTGCCCAGACATAGGAGAGGGGTGTGTACAGGAATCCCAGCAGTGTCCAGACATAGGAGAGGGGTGTGTACAGGACTCCCAGCAGTGCCCAGACATAGGAGAGGGTGTGCACAGGACCCCCAGCAGTGCCCAGACATGACAGGGGTGGGTGGATATGACTCCTAGCAGGGCCCAGACATAGGAGAGGGGTGTTTCCAGGATTCACAGCAGTGCCCAGACATAGGAGAGGGGTGTGGACAGGCCTCCCAGCAGTGCCCAGACATAGGAGGGGTTGTGCAAACGACCCCCAGCAGTGCCCAGACATAGGAGAGTGGTGTGTACAGGACTCCGAGCAGTGCCCAGACATAGGAGAGGTCTGTGCACAGGACCCCAGCAGTACAAAGACATGACAGGGGTGGGTGGATATGACTCCCAGCAGTGCCCAGACATATGAGAGGGGTGTGTGAAGGACCCCCAGCAGAGCCCAGACATGACAGGGGTAGGTGGATATGACTCCCAGCAGTGCACACACATGACAGGAGTGGGTGGATATGACTCCAAGCAGTGCCCAGACATAGGAGAGGGGTGTGTACAGGACTCCCAGCAGTGCCCGGACATAGGAGAGGGGTGTGGACAGGACTCCCAGCAGTGCCCAAACATAGGGGAGGGGTGTGCACAGGACCCCCAGCAGTGCCCAGACATGACAATGGTGGGTGGATATGACTTCCAGCAGTACCCAGACATAGGAGAGGGGTGTGTACAGGACTCCCAGCAGTGCCCAGACATAGGAGAGGGGTTTGTACAGGACTCCCAGCAGTGCCCAGACATAGGAGAGGGTTGTGCACAGGACCCCCAGCAGTGCCCAGACATGACAGGGGTGGATGGATATGACTCCCAGCAGTGCTCAGACATAAGAGAGGGGTGTGCAGAGGACCCCCAGCAGTGCCCAGAGATGACAGGGGTGGGTGGATATGACTCCGAGCAGTGCCCAGACATAGGAGAGGGGTGAGTACAGGACTACCAGCAGTGCCCAGACATAGGAGAGGGGTGTGTACAGGACTCCCAGCAGTGCCCAGACATAGGAGAGGGGTGTGCACAGGACCCCCAGCAGTGCCCAGACATAGGAGAGGGGCGTGTACAGGACTTCCAGCAGTGCCCACACATAGGAGTGGGGTGTGCACAGGACCCCCAGCAGTGCCCAGACATAGGAGAGGGGTGTGTACAGGACTCCCAGGAGTGCCCAGACATAGGAGAGGGGTGTGCACAGGACCCCCAGCAGTGCCCAGACATGACAGGGATGGGAGGATATGACTCCCATAAGTGCCCAGACATAGGAGAGGGGTGTGCACAGGACCCCCAGCCGTGCCCAGACATAGGAGAGGGGTGTGTACAGAACTCCCAGCAGTGCTCAGACATAGGAGAGGGGTGTGCACAGGACCCCTAGCAGTGCCCAGACATAGGGGAGGGGTGTGTACAGGACTCCCAGGTGTGCCCAGACATAGGTGAGGGGTGTGTGTACAGGACTCCCAGCAGTGCCCAGACATAGGAGAGGGGTGTGCACAGGACCCCCAGCAGTGCCCAGACATGACAGGGGTGGGTGGATAAGACTCCCAGGTGTGCTCAGACATGACAGGGATGGGTGAATATGACTCCCAGCAGTGCCCAGACATAGGAGAGGGGTGTGTACAGGACCCCCAGCAGTGCCCAGACATGATATGGGTGGGTGGATATGACTCCCAGCAGTGCCCAGACATAGGAGAGGGGTGTGTATAGGACCCCCAGCAGTGCCCAGACATGACAGGGGTGGCTGGCTATGAATACCAGCAGTGCCCAGACATGACAGGGGTGGGTGGATATGACTCCCAGCAGTGCCCAGACATAGGAGAGCGGTGTGCACAGGACCCCCAGCAGTGCCCAGACATGACAGGGGTGGGTGGATATGACTCCCAGCAGTGCCCAGACATAGGAGAGGGGTGTGTACAGGACTCCCAGCAGTGCCCAGACATAGGAGAGGGGTGTGTACAGGACTCCCAGCAGTGCCCAGACATAGGAGAGGTGTGTGTACAGGACTCCCAGCAGTGCCCAGACATAGGAGAGGAGTGTGTACAAGAGTCCCAGGTGTGCCCAGACATAGGTGAGGGGTGTGTGTACAGGACCCCCAGCAGTGCCCAGACAAGACTGGGGTGGGTGGATATGACTCCCAGCAGTGCCCAGACATAGGAGAGGGGTGTGTCAGGACTCCCAGCAGTGCCCAGACATAGGAGAGGGTTGTGCACAGGACCCCCAGCAGTGCCCAGACATGACAGGGGTGGATGGATATGACTCCCAGCAGTGCTCAGACATAAGAGAGGGGTGTGCAGAGGACCCCCAGCAGTGCCCAGAGATGACAGGGGTGGGTGGATATGACTCCGAGCAGTGCCCAGACATAGGAGAGGGGTGAGTACAGGACTACCAGCAGTGCCCAGACATAGGAGAGGGGTGTGTACAGGACTCCCAGCAGTGCCCAGACATAGGAGAGGGGTGTGCACAGGACCCCCAGCAGTGCCCAGACATAGGAGAGGGGCGTGTACAGGACTTCCAGCAGTGCCCAGACATAGGAGTGGGGTGTGCACAGGACCCCCAGCAGTGCCCAGGCATAGGAGAGGGGTGTGTACAGGACTCCCAGCAGTGCCCAGACATAGGGGAGGGGTGTGCACAGGACCCACAGCAGTGCCCAGACATGACAGGGGTGGGAGGATATGACTCCCATAAGTGCCCAGACATAGGAGAGGGGTGTGCACAGGACCCCCAGCCGTGCCCAGACATAGGAGAGGGGTGTGTACAGAACTCCCAGCAGTGCTCAGACATAGGAGAGGGGTGTGCACAGGACCCCTAGCAGTGCCCAGACATAGGGGAGGGGTGTGTACAGGACTCCCAGGTGTGCCCAGACATAGGTGAGGGGTGTGTGTACAGGACTCCCAGCAGTGCCCAGACATAGGAGAGGGGTGTGCACAGGACCCCCAGCAGTGCCCAGACATGACAGGGGTGGGTGGATAAGACTCCCAGGTGTGCTCAGACATGACAGGGATGGGTGAATATGACTCCCAGCAGTGCCCAGAAATAGGAGAGGGGTGTGTACAGGACCCCCAGCAGTGCCCAGACATGATATGGGTGGGTGGATATGACTCCCAGCAGTGCCCAGACATAGGAGAGCGGTGTGCACAGGACCCCCAGCAGTGCCTAGACATGACAGGGGTGGGTGGATATGACTCCCAGCAGTGCCCAGACATAGGAGAGCGGTGTGCACAGGACCCCCAGCAGTGCCCAGACATGACAGGGGTGGGTGGATATGACTCCCAGCAGTGCCCAGACATAGGAGAGGGGTGTGTACAGGACTCCCAGCAGTGCCCAGACATAGGAGAGGGGTGTGCACAGGACCCCCAGCAGTGCCCAGACATGACAGGGGTGGGAGGATATGACTCCCATAAGTGCCCAGACATAGGAGAGGGGTGTGCACAGGACCCCTAGCCGTGCCCAGACATAGGAGAGGGGTGTGTACAGAACTCCCAGCAGTGCTCAGACATAGGAGAGGGGTGTGCACAGGACCCCTAGCAGTGCCCAGACATAGGGGAGGGGTGTGTACAGGACTCCCAGGTGTGCCCAGACATAGGTGAGGGGTGTGTGTACAGGACTCCCAGCAGTGCCCAGACATAGGAGAGGGGTGTGCACAGGACCCCCAGCAGTGCCCAGACATGACAGGGGTGGGTGGATAAGACTCCCAGGTGTGCTCAGACATGACAGGGATGGGTGAATATGACTCCCAGCAGTGCCCAGACATAGGAGAGGGGTGTGTACAGGACCCCCAGCAGTGCCCAGACATGATATGGGTGGGTGGATATGACTCCCAGCAGTGCCCAGACATAGGAGAGGGGTGTGTATAGGACCCCCAGCAGTGCCCAGACATGACAGGGGTGGCTGGCTATGAATACCAGCAGTGCCCAGACATGACAAGGGTGGGTGGATATGACTCCCAGCAGTGCCCAGATATAGGAGAGCGGTGTGCACAGGACCCCCAGCAGTGCCCAGACATGACAGGGGTGGGTGGATATGACTCCCAGCAGTGCCCAGACATAGGAGAGGGGTGTGTACAGGACTCCCAGCAGTGCCCAGACATAGGAGAGGGGTGTGTACAGGACTCCCAGCAGTGCCCAGACATAGGAGAGGTGTGTGTACAGGACTCCCAGCAGTGCCCAGACATAGGAGAGGGGTGTGTACAAGAGTCCCAGGTGTGCCCAGACATAGGTGAGGGGTGTGTGTACAGGACCCCCAGCAGTGCCCAGACATAGGAGAGGGATGTGCACAGGACCCCAGCAGTGCCCAGACATAGGAGAGGGATGTGTACAGGACCCCCAGCAGTGCCCAGACATGACAGGGGTGGCTCGTTATGACTCCCAGCAGTGCCCAGACATGACAGGGATGGGTGAATATGACTCCCAGCTGTGCTCAGACATTACAGGGATGGGTGAATATGACTCCCAGCAGTTCCCAGACATAGGAGAGGGGTGTGTACAGGACCCCCAGCAGTGCCCAGGCATGATAGGGGTGGGTGGATAAGACTCCCAGCAGTGCCCAGACATAGGAGAGCGGTGTGCACAGGACCCCCAGCAGTGCCCAGACATAGGAGAGGGGTGTGTACAGGACTCCCAGCAGTGCCAGACATAGGAGAGGTGTGTGTACAGGACTCCCAGCAGTGCCCAGACATAGGCGAGGGGTGTGTACAAGACTCCCAGGTGTGCCCAGACATAGGTGAGGGGTGTGTGTACAGGACCCCCAGCAGTGCCCAGACAAGACAGGGGTGGGTGGATATGACTCCCAGCAGTGCCCAGACATAGGAGAGGGGTGTGTACAGGACTCCCAGCAGTGCCCAGACATAGGAGAGGGATGTGCACTGGACCCCCAGCAGTGCCCAGACATAGGAGAGGGATGTGTACAGGACCCCCAGCAGTGCCCAGACATGACAGGGGTGGGTGGATAAGACTCCCAGCTGTGCTCAGACGTGACAGGGATGGGTGGATATGACTCCCATCAGTGCCCAGACATATGAGAGGGGTGTGTGCAGGACTCCCAGCAGTGCCCAGACATAGGAGAGGGGTGTGTACAGGACTCCCAGCAGTGCCCAGACATAGGAGAGGGGTGTGCACAGGACCTCCAGCAGTGCCCAGACATGACAGGGGTGGGTGGATATAACTCCCAGCAGTGCCCAGACATAGGAGAGGGGTGTGTACAGGACTCCCAGCAGTGCCCAGACATAGGAGAGGGGTGTGCACAGGACCCCTAGCAGTGCCCAGACATAGGGGAGTGGTGTGTACAGGACTCCCAGGTGTGCCCAGACATAGGTGAGGGGTGTGTGTACAGGACTCCCAGCAGTGCCCAGACATAGGAGAGGGGTGTGCACAGGACCCCCAGCAGTGCCCAGACATAGGAGAGGGATATGTACAGGACCCCCGGCAGTGCCCAGACATGACAGGGGTGGGTGAATAAGACTCCCAGCTGTGCTCAGACATGACAGGGATGGGTGAATTTGACTCCCAGCAGTGCCAGACATAGGAGAGGGGTGTGTACAGGACCCCCAGCAGTGCCCAGACATGACAGGGGTGGGTGGATAAGACTCCCAGCTGTGCTCAGACGTGACAGGGATGGGTGGATATGACTCCCATCAGTGCCCAGACATATGAGAGGGGTGTGTGCAGGACTCCCAGCAGTGCCCAGACATAGGAGAGGGGTGTGTACAGGACTCCCAGCAGTGCCCAGACATAGGAGAGGGGTGTGCACAGGACCTCCAGCAGTGCCCAGACATGACAGGGGTGGGTGGATATAACTCCCAGCAGTGCCCAGACATAGGAGAGGGGTGTGTACAGGACTCCCAGCAGTGCCCAGACATAGGAGAGGGGTATGCGCAGGACCCCCAGCAGTGCCCAGACATGACAGGGTGGGTGGATATGACTCCCAGCAGTGCCCAGACATAGGAGAGGGGTATGTACAGGACTCCCAGTAGTGCCCAGACATAGGAGAGGGGTGTGTGCAGGACTCCCAGCAGTGCCCAGACATAGGAGAGGGATGTGCACTGGACCCCCAGCAGTGCCCAGACATAGGAGAGGGATGTGTACAGGACCCCCAGCAGTGCCCAGACATGACAGGGGTGGGTGGATAAGACTCCCAGCTGTGCTCAGACGTGACAGGGATGGGTGGATATGACTCCCATCAGTGCCCAGACATATGAGAGGGGTGTGTGCAGGACTCCCAGCAGTGCCCAGACATAGGAGAGGGGTGTGTACAGGACTCCCAGCAGTGCCCAGACATAGGAGAGGGGTGTGCACAGGACCTCCAGCAGTGCCCAGACATGACAGGGGTGGGTGGATATAACTCCCAGCAGTGCCCAGACATAGGAGAGGGGTGTGTACAGGACTCCCAGCAGTGCCCAGACATAGGAGAGGGGTATGCGCAGGACCCCCAGCAGTGCCCAGACATGACAGGGTGGGTGGATATGACTCCCAGCAGTGCCCAGACATAGGAGAGGGGTATGTACAGGACTCCCAGTAGTGCCCAGACATAGGAGAGGGGTGTGTGCAGGACTCCCAGCAGTGCCCAGACATAGGGGAGGGGTGTGCACAGGACCCCCAGCAGTGCCCAGGCATAGGAGAGGGGTGTGTACAGGACTCCCAGCAGTGCCCAGACATAGGGGAGGGGTGTGCACAGGACCCCCAGCAGTGCCCAGACATGACAGGGGTGGGAGGATATGACTCCCATAAGTGCCCAGACACAGGAGAGGGGTGTGCACAGGACCCCCAGCCGTGCCCAGACATAGGAGAGGGGTGTGTACAGAACTCCCAGCAGTGCCCAGACATAGGAGAGTGGTGTGTACAGGACTCCGAGCAGTGCCAAGACATAGGAGAGGTCTGTGCACAGGACCCCAGCAGTACAAAGACATGACAGGGGTGGGTGGATATGACTCACAGCAGTGCCCAGACATATGAGAGGGGTGTGTGAAGGACCCCCAGCAGAGCCCAGACATGACAGGGGTAGGTGGATATGACTCCCAGCAGTGCACACACATGACAGGAGTGGGTGGATATGACTCCAAGCAGTGCCCAGACATAGGAGAGGGGTGTGTACAGGACTCCCAGCAGTGCCCGGACATAGGAGAGGGGTGTGGACAGGACTCCCAGCAGTGCCCAAACATAGGGGAGGGGTGTGCACAGGACCCCCAGCAGTGCCCAGACATGACAATGGTGGGTGGATATGACTTCCAGCAGTACCCAGACATAGGAGAGGGGTGTGTACAGGACTCCCAGCAGTGCCCAGACAGGACAGGGGTGGGTGGATATGACTCCCAGCAGTGCCCAGACATGACAGAGGTGGGTGGATATGACTCCAGCAGTGCCCAGACATGACAGGGGTGGGTGGATATGACTCTCAGCAGGGCCCAGACATAGGAGAGGGGTGTGTACAGGACTCCCAGCAGTGCCCAGACATAGGAGAGGGGTGTGTACAGGACTCCCAGCAGTGCCCAGACATAGGAGAGGGGTGTGCACAGGACCCCCAGCAGTGCCCAGACATGACAGGGGTGGGTGGATATGACTCCCAGCAGGGCCCAGACATAGGAGAGGGGTGTGTACAGGATTCCCAGCAGTGCCCAGACATAGGAGAGGGGTGTGGACAGGCCTCCCAGCAGTGCCCAGACATAGGAGGGGGGTGTGCACAGGACCCCCAGCAGTGCCCAGACATAGGAGAGTGGGGTGTACAGGACTCCCAGCAGTGCCCAGACATAGGAGAGGGGTGTGCACAGGACCACAGCAGTGCAAAGACATGACAGGGGTGGGTAGATATGACTCCCAGCAGTGCCCAGACATAGGAAAGGGGTGTGCACAGGACCCCCTGCCGTGCCCAGACATGTCAGGGGTGGGTAGATATGACTCCCAGCAGTGCCCACGCATGACAGGGGTGGGTGGATATGACTCCCAACAGTGCCCAGACATAGGAGAGGGGTGTGTACAGGACTCCCAGCAGTGCCCGGACATAGGAGAGGGGTGTGTACAGGACTCCCAGCAGTGCTCAGACATAGGAGAGTGGTGTGCACAGGACGCCCAGCAGTGCCCAGACATGACAATGGTGGGTGGATATGACTCCCAGCAGTACCCAGACATAGGAGAGGGGTGTGCACAGGACTCCCAGCAGTGCCCAGACATAGGAGAGGGGTGTGTACAGAACTCCCAGCAGTGCCCAGACATAGGAGAGGGGTGTGCATAGGACCCCCAGCGTTGCCCAGACATGGCAGGGGTGGGTGGATATGACTCCCAGCAGTGCCCAGACATAGGAAAGGGGTGTGTACAGGACCCCCAGCAGTGCCCACACATGACAGGGGTGGGTGGATATGACTCCCAGCAGTGCCCAGACATGACAGAGGTGGGTGGATATACCTCCCAGCAGTGCCCAGACATGACAGGGGTGGGTGGTTATGACTCCCAGCAGTGCCCAGACATAGGAGAGGGGTGTGTACAGGAATCCCAGCAGTGTCCAGACATAGGAGAGGGGTGTGTACAGGACTCCCAGCAGTGCCCAGACATAGGAGAGGGGTGTGCACAGGACCCCCAGCAGTGCCCAGACATGACAGGGGTGGGTGGATATGACTCCTAGCAGGGCCCAGACATAGGAGAGGGGTGTGTCCAGGATTCACAGCAGTGCCCAGACATAGGAGAGGGGTGTGGACAGGCCTCCCAGCAGTGCCCAGACATAGGAGGGGTTGTGCAAACGACCCCCAACAGTGCCCAGACATAGGAGAGTGGTGTGTACAGGACTCCGAGCAGTGCCCAGACATAGGAGAGGGGTGTGCACAGGACCCCAGCAGTACAAAGACATGACAGGGGTGGGTGGATATGACTCCCAGCAGTGCCCAGACATAGGAGAGGGGTGTGTGAAGGACCCCCAGCAGTGCCCAGACATGACAGGGGTAGGTGGATATGACTCCCAGCAGTGCCCACACATGACAGGAGTGGGTGGATATGACTCCAAGCAGTGCCCAGACATAGGAGAGGGGTGTGTACAGGACTCCGAGCAGTGCCCGGACATAGGAGAGGGGTGTGGACAGGACTCCCAGCAGTGCCCTAACAGAGGGGAGGGGTGTGCACAGGACCCCCAGCAGTGCCCAGACATGACAATGGTGGGTGGATATGACTTCCAGCAGTACCCAGACATAGGGTAGGGGTGTGTACAGGACTCCCAGCAGTGTCCAGACATAGGAGAGGGGTTTGTACAGGACTCCCAGCAGTGCCCAGACATAGGAGAGGGTTGTGCACAGGACACCCAGCAGTGCCCAGACATGACAGGGTGGATGGATATGACTCCCAGCAGTGCTCAGACATAAGAGAGGGGTGTGCAGAGGACCCCCATCAGTGCCCAGACATGACAGGGGTGGGTGGATATGACTCTGAGCAGTGCCCAGACATAGGAGAGGGGTGAGTACAGGACTACCAGCAGTGCCCAGACATAGGAGAGGGGTGTGTACAGGACTCCCAGCAGTGCCCAGACATAGGAGAGGGGTGTGCACAGGATCCCCAGCAGTGCCCAGACATAGGAGAGGGGCGTGTACAGGACTTACAGCAGTGCCCAGACATAGGAGTGGGGTGTGCACAGGACCCCCAGCAGTGCCCAGGCATAGGAGAGGGGTGTGTACAGGACTCCCAGCAGTGCCCAGACATAGGGGAGGGGTGTACACAGGACCCCCAGCACTGCCCAGACATGACAGGGGTGGGAGGATATGACTCCCATAAGTGCCCAGACATAGGAGAGGGGTGTGCACAGGACCCCCAGCCGTGCCCAGACATAGGAGAGGGGTGTGTACAGAACTCCCAGCAGTGCTCAGACATAGGAGAGGGGTGTGCACAGGACCCCTAGCAGTGCCCAGACATAGGGGAGGGGTGTGTACAGGACTCCCAGGTGTGCCGAGACATAGGTGAGGGGTGTGTGTACAGGACTCCCAGCAGTGCCCAGACATAGGAGAGGGGTGTGCACATGACCCCCAGCAGTGCCCAGACATGACAGGGGTGGGTGGATAAGACTCCCAGGTGTGCTCAGACATGACAGGGATGGGTGAATATGACTCCCAGCAGTGCCCAGACATAGGAGAGGGGTGTGTACAGGACCCCCAGCAGTGCCCAGACATGATATGGGTGGGTGGATATGACTCCCAGCAGTGCCCAGACATAGGAGAGGGGTGTGTATAGGACCCCCAGCAGTGCCCAGACATGACAGGGGTGGCTGGTTATGAATCCCAGCAGTGCCCAGACATGACAGGGGTGGGTGGATATGACTCCCAGCAGTGCCCAGACATAGGACAGCGGTGTGCACAGGACCCCCAGCAGTGCCCAGACATGACAGGGGTGGGTGGATATGACTCCCAGCAGTGCCCAGACATAGGAGAGGGGTGTGTACAGGACTCCCAGCAGTGCCCAGACATAGTAGAGGGGTGTGTACAGGACTCCCAGCAATGCCCAGACATAGGAGAGGTGTGTGTACAGGACTCCCAGCAGTGCCCAGACATAGGAGAGGAGTGTGTACAAGAGTCCCAGGTGTGCCCAGACATAGGTGAGGGTGTTGTGTACAGGACCCCCAGCAGTGCCCAGACAAGACTGGGGTGGGTGGATATGACTCGTAGCAGTGCCCAGACATAGGAGAGGGGTGTGTACAGGACTCCCAGCAGTGCCCAGACATAGGAGAGGGATGTGCACAGGACCCCAGCAGTGCCCAGACATAGGAGAGGGATGTGTACAGGACCCCCAGCAGTGCCCAGACATGACAGGGGTGGGTAGATAAGACTCCCAGCTGTGCTCAGACATGACAGGGATGGGTGAATATGACTCCCAGGTGTGCTCAGACATGACAGGGATGGGTGGATATGACTCCCAGCAGTGCCCAGCCATAGGAAAGCAGTGTGCAAAGGACCCCCAGCAGTGCCCAGACATGAGGGGGTGGGTGGATATGACTCCCAGCAGTGCCCAGACATAGGAGAGGGGTGTGTACAGGACTCCCAGCAGTGCCCAGACATAGGAGAGGGATGTGTACAGGACTCCCAGCAGTGCCCAGACATAGGAGAGGGGTGTATACAGGACCCCCAGCAGTGCCCAGACATGACAGGGGTGGCTGGTTATGACTTCCAGCAGTGCCCAGACATGACAGGGGTGGGTGGATATGACTCCCAGCAGTGCCCAGCCATAGGAGAGCAGTGTGCACAGGACCCCCAGCAGTGCCCAGACATGAGGGGGTGGGTGGATATGACTCCCAGCAGTGCCCAGACATAGGAGAGGGGTGTGTACAGGACTCCCAGCAGTGCCCAGACATAGGAGAGGGGTGTGTACAGGACTCCTAGCAGTGCCCAGACATAGGAGAGGGGTGTGCACAGGACCCCCAGCAGTGCCCAGACATGACAATGGTGGGTGGATATGACTCCCAGCAGTACCCAGACATAGGAGAGGGGTGTGTACAGGACTCCCAGCAGTGCCCAGACATAGGAGAGGGGTGTGTACAGAACTCCCAGCAGTGCCCAGACATAGGTGAGGGGTGTGCATAGGACCCCCAGCGTTGCCCAGACATGGCAGGGGTGGGTGGATATGACTCCCAGCAGTGCCCAGACATAGGAAAGGGGTGTGTACAGGACCCCCAGCAGTGCCCACACATGACAGGGGTGGGTGGATATGACTCCCAGCAGTGCCCAGACATGACAGAGGTGGGTGGATATACCTCCCAGCAGTGCCCAGACATGGCAGGGGTGGGTGGTTATGACTCCCAGCAGTGCCCAGACATAGGAGAGGGGTGTGTACAGGAATCCCAGCAGTGTCCAGACATAGGAGAGGGGTGTGTACAGGACTCCCAGCAGTGCCCAGACATAGGAGAGGGTGTGCACAGGACCCCCAGCAGTGCCCAGACATGACAGGGGTGGGTGGATATGACTCCTAGCAGGGCCCAGACATAGGAGAGGGGTGTTTCCAGGATTCACAGCAGTGCCCAGACATAGGAGAGGGGTGTGGACAGGCCTCCCAGCAGTGCCCAGACATAGGAGGGGTTGTGCAAACGACCCCCAGCAGTGCCCAGACATAGGAGAGTGGTGTGTACAGGACTCCGAGCAGTGCCCAGACATAGGAGAGGTCTGTGCACAGGACCCCAGCAGTACAAAGACATGACAGGGGTGGGTGGATATGACTCCCAGCAGTGCCCAGACATATGAGAGGGGTGTGTGAAGGACCCCCAGCAGAGCCCAGACATGACAGGGGTAGGTGGATATGACTCCCAGCAGTGCACACACATGACAGGAGTGGGTGGATATGACTCCAAGCAGTGCCCAGACATAGGAGAGGGGTGTGTACAGGACTCCCAGCAGTGCCCGGACATAGGAGAGGGGTGTGGACAGGACTCCCAGCAGTGCCCAAACATAGGGGAGGGGTGTGCACAGGACCCCCAGCAGTGCCCAGACATGACAATGGTGGGTGGATATGACTTCCAGCAGTACCCAGACATAGGAGAGGGGTGTGTACAGGACTCCCAGCAGTGCCCAGACATAGGAGAGGGGTTTGTACAGGACTCCCAGCAGTGCCCAGACATAGGAGAGGGTTGTGCACAGGACCCCCAGCAGTGCCCAGACATGACAGGGGTGGATGGATATGACTCCCAGCAGTGCTCAGACATAAGAGAGGGGTGTGCAGAGGACCCCCAGCAGTGCCCAGAGATGACAGGGGTGGGTGGATATGACTCCGAGCAGTGCCCAGACATAGGAGAGGGGTGAGTACAGGACTACCAGCAGTGCCCAGACATAGGAGAGGGGTGTGTACAGGACTCCCAGCAGTGCCCAGACATAGGAGAGGGGTGTGCACAGGACCCCCAGCAGTGCCCAGACATAGGAGAGGGGCGTGTACAGGACTTCCAGCAGTGCCCAGACATAGGAGTGGGGTGTGCACAGGACCCCCAGCAGTGCCCAGACATAGGAGAGGGGTGTGTACAGGACTCCCAGGAGTGCCCAGACATAGGAGAGGGGTGTGCACAGGACCCCCAGCAGTGCCCAGACATGACAGGGGTGGGAGGATATGACTCCCATAAGTGCCCAGACATAGGAGAGGGGTGTGCACAGGACCCCCAGCCGTGCCCAGACATAGGAGAGGGGTGTGTACAGAACTCCCAGCAGTGCTCAGACATAGGAGAGGGGTGTGCACAGGACCCCTAGCAGTGCCCAGACATAGGGGAGGGGTGTGTACAGGACTCCCAGGTGTGCCCAGACATAGGTGAGGGGTGTGTGTACAGGACTCCCAGCAGTGCCCAGACATAGGAGAGGGGTGTGCACAGGACCCCCAGCAGTGCCCAGACATGACAGGGGTGGGTGGATAAGACTCCCAGGTGTGCTCAGACATGACAGGGATGGGTGAATATGACTCCCAGCAGTGCCCAGACATAGGAGAGGGGTGTGTACAGGACCCCCAGCAGTGCCCAGACATGATATGGGTGGGTGGATATGACTCCCAGCAGTGCCCAGACATAGGAGAGGGGTGTGTATAGGACCCCCAGCAGTGCCCAGACATGACAGGGGTGGCTGGCTATGAATACCAGCAGTGCCCAGACATGACAGGGGTGGGTGGATATGACTCCCAGCAGTGCCCAGACATAGGAGAGCGGTGTGCACAGGACCCCCAGCAGTGCCCAGACATGACAGGGGTGGGTGGATATGACTCCCAGCAGTGCCCAGACATAGGAGAGGGGTGTGTACAGGACTCCCAGCAGTGCCCAGACATAGGAGAGGGGTGTGTACAGGACTCCCAGCAGTGCCCAGACATAGGAGAGGTGTGTGTACAGGACTCCCAGCAGTGCCCAGACATAGGAGAGGGGTGTGTACAAGGGTCCCAGGTGTGCCCAGACATAGGTGAGGGGTGTGTGTACAGGACCCCCAGCAGTGCCCAGACAAGACTGGGGTGGGTGGATATGACTCCCAGCAGTGCCCAGACATAGGAGAGGGGTGTGTCAGGACTCCCAGCAGTGCCCAGACATAGGAGAGGGTTGTGCACAGGACCCCCAGCAGTGCCCAGACATGACAGGGGTGGATGGATATGACTCCCAGCAGTGCTCAGACATAAGAGAGGGGTGTGCAGAGGACCCCCAGCAGTGCCCAGAGATGACAGGGGTGGGTGGATATGACTCCGAGCAGTGCCCAGACATAGGAGAGGGGTGAGTACAGGACTACCAGCAGTGCCCAGACATAGGAGAGGGGTGTGTACAGGACTCCCAGCAGTGCCCAGACATAGGAGAGGGGTGTGCACAGGACCCCCAGCAGTGCCCAGACATAGGAGAGGGGCGTGTACAGGACTTCCAGCAGTGCCCAGACATAGGAGTGGGGTGTGCACAGGACCCCCAGCAGTGCCCAGGCATAGGAGAGGGGTGTGTACAGGACTCCCAGCAGTGCCCAGACATAGGGGAGGGGTGTGCACAGGACCCCCAGCAGTGCCCAGACATGACAGGGGTGGGAGGATATGACTCCCATAAGTGCCCAGACATAGGAGAGGGGTGTGCACAGGACCCCCAGCCGTGCCCAGACATAGGAGAGGGGTGTGTACAGAACTCCCAGCAGTGCTCAGACATAGGAGAGGGGTGTGCACAGGACCCCTAGCAGTGCCCAGACATAGGGGAGGGGTGTGTACAGGACTCCCAGGTGTGCCCAGACATAGGTGAGGGGTGTGTGTACAGGACTCCCAGCAGTGCCCAGACATAGGAGAGGGGTGTGCACAGGACCCCCAGCAGTGCCCAGACATGACAGGGGTGGGTGGATAAGACTCCCAGGTGTGCTCAGACATGACAGGGATGGGTGAATATGACTCCCAGCAGTGCCCAGACATAGGAGAGGGGTGTGTACAGGACCCCCAGCAGTGCCCAGACATGATATGGGTGGGTGGATATGACTCCCAGCAGTGCCCAGACATAGGAGAGCGGTGTGCACAGGACCCCCAGCAGTGCCCAGACATGACAGGGGTGGGTGGATATGACTCCCAGCAGTGCCCAGACATAGGAGAGCGGTGTGCACAGGACCCCCAGCAGTGCCCAGACATGACAGGGGTGGGAGGATATGACTCCCATAAGTGCCCAGACATAGGAGAGGGGTGTGCACAGGACCCCCAGCCGTGCCCAGACATGACAGGGGTGGGTGGATAAGACTCCCAGGTGTGCTCAGACATGACAGGGATGGGTGAATATGACTCCCAGCAGTGCCCAGACATAGGAGAGGGGTGTGTACAGGACCCCCAGCAGTGCCCAGACATGATATGGGTGGGTGGATATGACTCCCAGCAGTGCCCAGACATAGGAGAGGGGTGTGTACAGGACCCCCAGCAGTGCCCAGACATGACAGGGGTGGGTGGATATGACTCCCAGCAGTGCCCAGACATAGGAGAGGGGTGTGTACAGGACTCCCAGCAGTGCCCAGACATAGGAGAGGGGTGTGCACAGGACCCCCATCAGTGCCCAGACATGACAGGGGTGGGAGGATATGACTCCCATAAGTGCCCAGACATAGGAGAGGGGTGTGCACAGGACCCCTAGCCGTGCCCAGACATAGGAGAGGGGTGTGTACAGAACTCCCAGCAGTGCTCAGACATAGGAGAGGGGTGTGCACAGGACCCCTAGCAGTGCCCAGACATAGGGGAGGGGTGTGTACAGGACTCCCAGGTGTGCCCAGACATAGGTGAGGGGTGTGTGTACAGGACTCCCAGCAGTGCCCAGACATAGGAGAGGGGTGTGCACAGGACCCCCAGCAGTGCCCAGACATGACAGGGGTGGGTGGATAAGACTCCCAGGTGTGCTCAGACATGACAGGGATGGGTGAATATGACTCCCAGCAGTGCCCAGACATAGGAGAGGGGTGTGTACAGGACCCCCAGCAGTGCCCAGACATGATATGGGTGGGTGGATATGACTCCCAGCAGTGCCCAGACATAGGAGAGGGGTGTGTATAGGACCCCCAGCAGTGCCCAGACATGACAGGGGTGGCTGGCTATGAATACCAGCAGTGCCCAGACATGACAAGGGTGGGTGGATATGACTCCCAGCAGTGCCCAGATATAGGAGAGCGGTGTGCACAGGACCCCCAGCAGTGCCCAGACATGACAGGGGTGGGTGGATATGACTCCCAGCAGTGCCCAGACATAGGAGAGGGGTGTGTACAGGACTCCCAGCAGTGCCCAGACATAGGAGAGGGGTGTGTACAGGACTCCCAGCAGTGCCCAGACATAGGAGAGGTGTGTGTACAGGACTCCCAGCAGTGCCCAGACATAGGAGAGGGGTGTGTACAAGAGTCCCAGGTGTGCCCAGACATAGGTGAGGGGTGTGTGTACAGGACCCCCAGCAGTGCCCAGACATAGGAGAGGGATGTGCACAGGACCCCAGCAGTGCCCAGACATAGGAGAGGGATGTGTACAGGACCCCCAGCAGTGCCCAGACATGACAGGGGTGGCTCGTTATGACTCCCAGCAGTGCCCAGACATGACAGGGATGGGTGAATATGACTCCCAGCTGTGCTCAGACATTACAGGGATGGGTGAATATGACTCCCAGCAGTTCCCAGACATAGGAGAGGGGTGTGTACAGGACCCCCAGCAGTGCCCAGGCATGATAGGGGTGGGTGGATAAGACTCCCAGCAGTGCCCAGACATAGGAGAGCGGTGTGCACAGGACCCCCAGCAGTGCCCAGACATAGGAGAGGGGTGTGTACAGGACTCCCAGCAGTGCCAGACATAGGAGAGGTGTGTGTACAGGACTCCCAGCAGTGCCCAGACATAGGCGAGGGGTGTGTACAAGACTCCCAGGTGTGCCCAGACATAGGTGAGGGGTGTGTGTACAGGACCCCCAGCAGTGCCCAGACAAGACAGGGGTGGGTGGATATGACTCCCAGCAGTGCCCAGACATAGGAGAGGGGTGTGTACAGGACTCCCAGCAGTGCCCAGACATAGGAGAGGGATGTGCACTGGACCCCCAGCAGTGCCCAGACATAGGAGAGGGATGTGTACAGGACCCCCAGCAGTGCCCAGACATGACAGGGGTGGGTGGATAAGACTCCCAGCTGTGCTCAGACGTGACAGGGATGGGTGGATATGACTCCCATCAGTGCCCAGACATATGAGAGGGGTGTGTGCAGGACTCCCAGCAGTGCCCAGACATAGGAGAGGGGTGTGTACAGGACTCCCAGCAGTGCCCAGACATAGGAGAGGGGTGTGCACAGGACCTCCAGCAGTGCCCAGACATGACAGGGGTGGGTGGATATAACTCCCAGCAGTGCCCAGACATAGGAGAGGGGTGTGTACAGGACTCCCAGCAGTGCCCAGACATAGGAGAGGGGTGTGCACAGGACCCCTAGCAGTGCCCAGACATAGGGGAGTGGTGTGTACAGGACTCCCAGGTGTGCCCAGACATAGGTGATGGGTGTGTGTACAGGACTCCTAGCAGTGCCCAGACATAGGAGAGGGGTGTGCACAGGACCCCCAGCAGTGCCCAGACATAGGAGAGGGATGTGTACAGGACCCCCGGCAGTGCCCAGACATGACAGGGGTGGGTGAATAAGACTCCCAGCTGTGCTCAGACATGACAGGGATGGGTGAATTTGACTCCCAGCAGTGCCAGACATAGGAGAGGGGTGTGTACAGGACCCCCAGCAGTGCCCAGACATGACAGGGGTGGGTGGATAAGACTCCCAGCTGTGCTCAGACGTGACAGGGATGGGTGGATATGACTCCCATCAGTGCCCAGACATATGAGAGGGGTGTGTGCAGGACTCCCAGCAGTGCCCAGACATAGGAGAGGGGTGTGTACAGGACTCCCAGCAGTGCCCAGACATAGGAGAGGGGTGTGCACAGGACCTCCAGCAGTGCCCAGACATGACAGGGGTGGGTGGATATAACTCCCAGCAGTGCCCAGACATAGGAGAGGGGTGTGTACAGGACTCCCAGCAGTGCCCAGACATAGGAGAGGGGTATGCGCAGGACCCCCAGCAGTGCCCAGACATGACAGGGTGGGTGGATATGACTCCCAGCAGTGCCCAGACATAGGAGAGGGGTATGTACAGGACTCCCAGTAGTGCCCAGACATAGGAGAGGGGTGTGTGCAGGACTCCCAGCAGTGCCCAGACATAGGAGAGGGATGTGCACTGGACCCCCAGCAGTGCCCAGACATAGGAGAGGGATGTGTACAGGACCCCCAGCAGTGCCCAGACATGACAGGGGTGGGTGGATAAGACTCCCAGCTGTGCTCAGACGTGACAGGGATGGGTGGATATGACTCCCATCAGTGCCCAGACATATGAGAGGGGTGTGTGCAGGACTCCCAGCAGTGCCCAGACATAGGAGAGGGGTGTGTACAGGACTCCCAGCAGTGCCCAGACATAGGAGAGGGGTGTGCACAGGACCTCCAGCAGTGCCCAGACATAGGAGAGGGGTGTGTACAGGACTCCCAGCAGTGCCCAGACATAGGAGAGGGGTATGCGCAGGACCCCCAGCAGTGCCCAGACATGACAGGGTGGGTGGATATTGTAAATTGTTGTGTCTTGTAAAGCGCACTGCTACCCGGAGGCCTCGTAGCGCTATAGACCGCTGGGGAACCCGTCCTGGCTTTCCCTGTGAGATAGTCCCTCCTGGGGGTCTCCAAGGTGAAACCAGGCATCCCCGGCGTTTGTGTGGGGCCGTTGTGGAGATGAGGCAAGCTAATGCCCAGAGTTGCCGAGTGTGCTCCCTGGTCGGAGTAGGCACCGATGCGAGAATTATCAGTCCGCTGATCCTGGTCCAAGACCCTGCCGCGTCGGGAATCGAACCCTGGTCCCGGGCCGTTCTCTGCACTCGGGTCTGCCGCCTCTAACCAGTGAGCCACACCTCTCCACTCCCAGCAGTGCCCAGACATAGGAGAGGGGTATGTACAGGACTCCCAGTAGTGCCCAGACATAGGAGAGGGGTGTGTGCAGGACTCCCAGCAGTGCCCAGACATAGGGGAGGGGTGTGCACAGGACATAGGGGAGGGGTGTGCACAGGACCCCCAGCAGTGCCCAGGCATAGGATAGGGGTGTGTACAGGACTCCCAGCAGTGCCCAGACATAGGGGAGGGGTGTGCACAGGACCCCCAGCAGTGCCCAGACATGACAGGGGTGGGAGGATATGACTCCCATAAGTGCCCAGACACAGGAGAGGGGTGTGCACAGGACCCCCAGCCGTGCCCAGACATAGGAGAGGGGTGTGTACAGAACTCCCAGCAGTGCCCAGACATAGGAGAGTGGTGTGTACAGGACTCCGAGCAGTGCCCAGACATAGGAGAGGTCTGTGCACAGGACCCCAGCAGTACAAAGACATGACAGGGGTGGGTGGATATGACTCACAGCAGTGCCCAGACATATGAGAGGGGTGTGTGAAGGACCCCCAGCAGAGCCCAGACATGACAGGGGTAGGTGGATATGACTCCCAGCAGTGCACACACATGACAGGAGTGGGTGGATATGACTCCAAGCAGTGCCCAGACATAGGAGAGGGGTGTGTACAGGACTCCCAGCAGTGCCCGGACATAGGAGAGGGGTGTGGACAGGACTCCCAGCAGTGCCCAAACATAGGGGAGGGGTGTGCACAGGACCCCCAGCAGTGCCCAGACATGACAATGGTGGGTGGATATGACTTCCAGCAGTACCCAGACATAGGAGAGGGGTGTGTACAGGACTCCCAGCAGTGCCCAGACATAGGAGAGGGGTTTGTACAGGACTCCCAGCAGTGCCCAGACATAGGAGAGGGTTGTGCACAGGACCCCCAGCAGTGCCCAGACATGACAGGGGTGGATGGATATGACTCCCAGCAGTGCTCAGACATAAGAGAGGGGTGTGCAGAGGACCCCCAGCAGTGCCCAGAGATGACAGGGGTGGGTGGATATGACTCCGAGCAGTGCCCAGACATAGGAGAGGGGTGAGTACAGGACTACCAGCAGTGCCCAGACATAGGAGAGGGGTGTGTACAGGACTCCCAGCAGTGCCCAGACATAGGAGAGGGGTGTGCACAGGACCCCCAGCAGTGCCCAGACATAGGAGAGGGGCGTGTACAGGACTTCCAGCAGTGCCCGGACATAGGAGTGGGGTGTGCACAGGACCCCCAGCAGTGCCCAGACATAGGAGAGGGGTGTGTACAGGACTCCCAGGAGTGCCCAGACATAGGAGAGGGGTGTGCACAGGACCCCCAGCAGTGCCCAGACATGACAGGGGTGGGAGGATATGACTCCCATAAGTGCCCAGACATAGGAGAGGGGTGTGCACAGGACCCCCAGCCGTGCCCAGACATAGGAGAGGGGTGTGTACAGAACTCCCAGCAGTGCTCAGACATAGGAGAGGGGTGTGCACAGGACCCCTAGCAGTGCCCAGACATAGGGGAGGGGTGTGTACAGGACTCCCAGGTGTGCCCAGACATAGGTGAGGGGTGTGTGTACAGGACTCCCAGCAGTGCCCAGACATAGGAGAGGGGTGTGCACAGGACCCCCAGCAGTGCCCAGACATGACAGGGGTGGGTGGATAAGACTCCCAGGTGTGCTCAGACATGACAGGGATGGGTGAATATGACTCCCAGCAGTGCCCAGACATAGGAGAGGGGTGTGTACAGGACCCCCAGCAGTGCCCAGACATGATATGGGTGGGTGGATATGACTCCCAGCAGTGCCCAGACATAGGAGAGGGGTGTGTATAGGACCCCCAGCAGTGCCCAGACATGACAGGGGTGGCTGGCTATGAATACCAGCAGTGCCCAGACATGACAGGGGTGGGTGGATATGACTCCCAGCAGTGCCCAGACATAGGAGAGCGGTGTGCACAGGACCCCCAGCAGTGCCCAGACATGACAGGGGTGGGTGGATATGACTCCCAGCAGTGCCCAGACATAGGAGAGGGGTGTGTACAGGACTCCCAGCAGTGCCCAGACATAGGAGAGGGGTGTGTACAGGACTCCCAGCAGTGCCCAGACATAGGAGAGGTGTGTGTACAGGACTCCCAGCAGTGCCCAGACATAGGAGAGGGGTGTGTACAAGAGTCCCAGGTGTGCCCAGACATAGGTGAGGGGTGTGTGTACAGGACCCCCAGCAGTGCCCAGACAAGACTGGGGTGGGTGGATATGACTCCCAGCAGTGCCCAGACATAGGAGAGGGGTGTGTCAGGACTCCCAGCAGTGCCCAGACATAGGAGAGGGTTGTGCACAGGATCCCCAGCAGTGCCCAGACATGACAGGGGTGGATGGATATGACTCCCAGCAGTGCTCAGACATAAGAGAGGGGTGTGCAGAGGACCCCCAGCAGTGCCCAGAGATGACAGGGGTGGGTGGATATGACTCCGAGCAGTGCCCAGACATAGGAGAGGGGTGAGTACAGGACTACCAGCAGTGCCCAGACATAGGAGAGGGGTGTGTACAGGACTCCCAGCAGTGCCCAGACATAGGAGAGGGGTGTGCACAGGACCCCCAGCAGTGCCCAGACATAGGAGAGGGGCGTGTACAGGACTTCCAGCAGTGCCCAGACATAGGAGTGGGGTGTGCACAGGACCCCCAGCAGTGCCCAGGCATAGGAGAGGGGTGTGTACAGGACTCCCAGCAGTGCCCAGACATAGGGGAGGGGTGTGCACAGGACCCCCAGCAGTGCCCAGACATGACAGGGGTGGGAGGATATGACTCCCATAAGTGCCCAGACATAGGAGAGGGGTGTGCACAGGACCCCCAGTCGTGCCCAGACATAGGAGAGGGGTGTGTACAGAACTCCCAGCAGTGCTCAGACATAGGAGAGGGGTGTGCACAGGACCCCTAGCAGTGCCCAGACATAGGGGAGGGGTGTGTACAGGACTCCCAGGTGTGCCCAGACATAGGTGAGGGGTGTGTGTACAGGACTCCCAGCAGTGCCCAGACATAGGAGAGGGGTGTGCATAGGACCCCCAGCAGTGCCCAGACATGACAGGGGTGGGTGGATAAGACTCCCAGGTGTGCTCAGACATGACAGGGATGGGTGAATATGACTCCCAGCAGTGCCCAGACATAGGAGAGGGGTGTGTACAGGACCCCCAGCAGTGCCCAGACATGATATGGGTGGGTGGATATGACTCCCAGCAGTGCCCAGACATAGGAGAGCGGTGTGCACAGGACCCCCAGCAGTGCCCAGACATGACAGGGGTGGGTGGATATGACTCCCAGCAGTGCCCAGACATAGGAGAGCGGTGTGCACAGGACCCCCAGCAGTGCCCAGACATGACAGGGGTGGGTGGATATGACTCCCAGCAGTGCCCAGACATAGGAGAGGGGTGTGTACAGGACTCCCAGCAGTGCCCAGACATAGGAGAGGGGTGTGCACAGGACCCCCAGCAGTGCCCAGACATGACAGGGGTGGGAGGATATGACTCCCATAAGTGCCCAGACATAGGAGAAGGGTGTGCACAGGACCCCCAGCCGTGCCCAGACATAGGAGAGGGGTGTGTACAGAACTCCCAGCAGTGCTCAGACATAGGAGAGGGGTGTGCACAGGACCCCTAGCAGTGCCCAGACATAGGGGAGGGGTGTGTACAGGACTCCCAGGTGTGCCCAGACATAGGTGAGGGGTGTGTGTACAGGACTCCCAGCAGTGCCCAGACATAGGAGAGGGGTGTGCACAGGACCCCCAGCAGTGCCCAGACATGACAGGGGTGGGTGGATAAGACTCCCAGGTGTGCTCAGACATGACAGGGATGGGTGAATATGACTCCCAGCAGTGCCCAGACATAGGAGAGGGGTGTGTACAGGACCCCCAGCAGTGCCCAGACATGATATGGGTGGGTGGATATGACTCCCAGCAGTGCCCAGACATAGGAGAGGGGTGTGTATAGGACCCCCAGCAGTGCCCAGACATGACAGGGGTGGCTGGCTATGAATACCAGCAGTGCCCAGACATGACAAGGGTGGGTGGATATGACTCCCAGCAGTGCCCAGACATAGGAGAGCGGTGTGCACAGGACCCCCAGCAGTGCCCAGACATGACAGGGGTGGGTGGATATGACTCCCAGCAGTGCCCGGACATAGGAGAGGGGTGTGTACAGGACTCCCAGCAGTGCCCAGACATAGGAGAGGGGTGTGTACAGGACTCCCAGCAGTGCCCAGACATAGGAGAGGTGTGTGTACAGGACTCCCAGCAGTGCCCAGACATAGGAGAGGGGTGTGTACAAGAGTCCCAGGTGTGCCCAGACATAGGTGAGGGGTGTGTGTACAGGACCCCCAGCAGTGCCCAGACATAGGAGAGGGATGTGCACAGGACCCCAGCAGTGCCCAGACATAGGAGAGGGATGTGTACAGGACCCCCAGCAGTGCCCAGACATGACAGGGGTGGCTCGTTATGACTCCCAGCAGTGCCCAGACATGACAGGGATGGGTGAATATGACTCCCAGCTGTGCTCAGACATTACAGGGATGGGTGAATATGACTCCCAGCAGTTCCCAGACATAGGAGAGGGGTGTGTACAGGACCCCCAGCAGTGCCCAGGCATGATAGGGGTGGGTGGATAAGACTCCCAGCAGTGCCCAGACATAGGAGAGCGGTGTGCACAGGACCCCCAGCAGTGCCCAGACATAGGAGAGGGGTGTGTACAGGACTCCCAGCAGTGCCAGACATAGGAGAGGTGTGTGTACAGGACTCCCAGCAGTGCCCAGACATAGGCGAGGGGTGTGTACAAGACTCCCAGGTGTGCCCAGACATAGGTGAGGGGTGTGTGTACAGGACCCCCAGCAGTGCCCAGACAAGACAGGGGTGTGTGGATATGACTCCCAGCAGTGCCCAGACATAGGAGAGGGGTGTGTACAGGACTCCCAGCAGTGCCCAGACATAGGAGAGGGATGTGCACTGGACCCCCAGCAGTGCCCAGACATAGGAGAGGGATGTGTACAGGACCCCCAGCAGTGCCCAGACATGACAGGGGTGGGTGGATAAGACTCCCAGCTGTGCTCAGACGTGACAGGGATGGGTGGATATGACTCCCATCAGTGCCCAGACATATGAGAGGGGTGTGTGCAGGACTCCCAGCAGTGCCCAGACATAGGAGAGGGGTGTGTACAGGACTCCCAGCAGTGCCCAGACATAGGAGAGGGGTGTGCACAGGACCTCCAGCAGTGCCCAGACATGACAGGGGTGGGTGGATATAACTCCCAGCAGTGCCCAGACATAGGAGAGGGGTGTGTACAGGACTCCCAGCAGTGCCCAGACATAGGAGAGGGGTGTGCACAGGACCCCTAGCAGTGCCCAGACATAGGGGAGTGGTGTGTACAGGACTCCCAGGTGTGCCCAGACATAGGTGAGGGGTGTGTGTACAGGACTCCCAGCAGTGCCCAGACATAGGAGAGGGGTGTGCACAGGACCCCCAGCAGTGCCCAGACATAGGAGAGGGATGTGTACAGGACCCCCGGCAGTGCCCAGACATGACAGGGGTGGGTGAATAAGACTCCCAGCTGTGCTCAGACATGACAGGGATGGGTGAATTTGAGTCCCAGCAGTGCCAGACATAGGAGAGGGGTGTGTACAGGACCCCCAGCAGTGCCCAGACATGACAGGGGTGGGTGGATAAGACTCCCAGCTGTGCTCAGACGTGACAGGGATGGGTGGATATGACTCCCATCAGTGCCCAGACATATGAGAGGGGTGTGTGCAGGACTCCCAGCAGTGCCCAGACATAGGAGAGGGGTGTGTACAGGACTCCCAGCAGTGCCCAGACATAGGAGAGGGGTGTGCACAGGACCTCCAGCAGTGCCCAGACATGACAGGGGTGGGTGGATATAACTCCCAGCAGTGCCCAGACATAGGAGAGGGGTGTGTACAGGACTCCCAGCAGTGCCCAGACATAGGAGAGGGGTATGCGCAGGACCCCCAGCAGTGCCCAGACATGACAGGGTGGGTGGATATGACTCCCAGCAGTGCCCAGACATAGGAGAGGGGTATGTACAGGACTCCCAGTAGTGCCCAGACATAGGAGAGGGGTGTGTGCAGGACTCCCAGCAGTGCCCAGACATAGGAGAGGGATGTGCACTGGACCCCCAGCAGTGCCCAGACATAGGAGAGGGATGTGTACAGGACCCCCAGCAGTGCCCAGACATGACAGGGGTGGGTGGATAAGACTCCCAGCTGTGCTCAGACGTGACAGGGATGGGTGGATATGACTCCCATCAGTGCCCAGATATATGAGAGGGGTGTGTGCAGGACTCCCAGCAGTGCCCAGACATAGGAGAGGGGTGTGTACAGGACTCCCAGCAGTGCCCAGACATAGGAGAGGGGTGTGCACAGGACCTCCAGCAGTGCCCAGACATGACAGGGGTGGGTGGATATAACTCCCAGCAGTGCCCAGACATAGGAGAGGGGTGTGTACAGGACTCCCAGCAGTGCCCAGACATAGGAGAGGGGTATGCGCAGGACCCCCAGCAGTGCCCAGACATGACAGGGTGGGTGGATATGACTCCCAGCAGTGCCCAGACATAGGAGAGGGGTATGTACAGGACTCCCAGTAGTGCCCAGACATAGGAGAGGGGTGTGTGCAGGACTCCCAGCAGTGCCCAGACATAGGGGAGGGGTGTGCACAGGACCCCCAGCAGTGCCCAGGCATAGGAGAGGGGTGTGTACAGGACTCCCAGCAGTGCCCAGACATAGGGGAGGGGTGTGCACAGGACCCCCAGCAGTGCCCAGACATGACAGGGGTGGGAGGATATGACTCCCATAAGTGCCCAGACACAGGAGAGGGGTGTGCACAGGACCCCCAGCCGTGCCCAGACATAGGAGAGGGGTGTGTACAGAACTCCCAGCAGTGCCCAGACATAGGAGAGGGGTGTGCACAGGACCCCCAGCAGTGCCCAGACATAGGAGAGGGATGTGTACAGGACCCCCGGCAGTGCCCAGACATGACAGGGGTGGGTGAATAAGACTCCCAGCTGTGCTCAGACATGACAGGGATGGGTGAATATGACTCCCAGCAGTGCCAGACATAGGAGAGGGGTGTGTACAGGACCCCCAGCAGTGCCCAGACATGACAGGGGTGGGTGGATAAGACTCCCAGCTGTGCTCAGACGTGACAGGGATGGGTGGATATGACTCCCATCAGTGCCCAGACATATGAGAGGGGTGTGTGCAGGACTCCCAGCAGTTCCCAGACATAGGAGAGGGGTGTGTACAGGACTCCCAGCAGTGCCCAGACATAGGAGAGGGGTGTGCACAGGACCTCCAGCAGTGCCCAGACATGACAGGGGTGGGTGGATATAACTCCCAGCAGTGCCCAGACATAAGAGAGGGGTGTGTGCAGGACTCCCAGCAGTGCCCAGACATAGGAGAGGGGTATGCGCAGGACCCCCAGCAGTGCCCAGACATGACAGGGTGGGTGGATATGACTCCCAGCAGTGCCCAGACATAGGAGAGGGGTATGTACAGGACTCCCAGTAGTGCCCAGACATAGGAGAGGGGTGTGTGCAGGACTCCCAGCAGTGCCCAGACATAGGAGAGGGATGTGCACTGGACCCCCAGCAGTGCCCAGACATAGGAGAGGGATGTGTACAGGACCCCCAGCAGTGCCCAGACATGACAGGGGTGGGTGGATAAGACTCCCAGCTGTGCTCAGACGTGACAGGGATGGGTGGATATGACTCCCATCAGTGCCCAGACATATGAGAGGGGTGTGTGCAGGACTCCCAGCAGTGCCCAGACATAGGAGAGGGGTGTGTACAGGACTCCCAGCAGTGCCCAGACATAGGAGAGGGGTGTGCACAGGACCTCCAGCAGTGCCCAGACATGACAGGGGTGGGTGGATATAACTCCCAGCAGTGCCCAGACATAGGAGAGGGGTGTGTACCGGACTCCCAGCAGTGCCCAGACATAGGAGAGGGGTATGCGCAGGACCCCCAGCAGTGCCCAGACATGACAGGGTGGGTGGATATGA
The DNA here is from genome assembly GCF_964263255.1 of Lissotriton vulgaris. Taxonomy (NCBI): domain Eukaryota; kingdom Metazoa; phylum Chordata; class Amphibia; order Caudata; family Salamandridae; genus Lissotriton; species Lissotriton vulgaris. The sequence continues at coordinate 210,410 of NW_028252997.1, forward strand.
CTCCCAGCAGTGCCCAGACATAGGAGAGGGGTATGTACAGGACTCCCAGTAGTGCCCAGACATAGGAGAGGGGTGTGTGCAGGACTCCCAGCAGTGCCCAGACATAGGGGAGGGGTGTGCACAGGACCCCCAGCAGTGCCCAGGCATAGGAGAGGGGTGTGTACAGGACTCCCAGCAGTGCCCAGACATAGGGGAGGGGTGTGCACAGGACCCCCAGCAGTGCCCAGACATGACAGGGGTGGGAGGATATGACTCCCTTAAGTGCCCAGACACAGGAGAGGGGTGTGCACAGGACCCCCAGCCGTGCCCAGACATAGGAGAGGGGTGTGTACAGAACTCCCAGCAGTGCCCAGACATAGGAGAGGGGTGTGCACAGGACCCCTAGCAGTGCCCAGACATAGGGGAGTGGTGTGTACAGGACTCCCAGGTGTGCCCAGACATAGGTGAGGGGTGTGTGTACAGGACTCCCAGCAGTGCCCAGACATAGGAGAGGGGTGTGCACAGGACCCCCAGCAGTGCCCAGACTTAGGAGAGGGATGTGTACAGGACCCCCGGCAGTGCCCAGACATGACAGGGGTGGGTGAATAAGACTCCCAGCTGTGCTCAGACATGACAGGGATGGGTGAATATGACTCCCAGCAGTGCCAGACATAGGAGAGGGGTGTGTACAGGACCCCCAGCAGTGCCCAGACATGATAGGGGTGGGTGGATATGACTCCCAGCAGTGCCCAGACATAGGAGAGGGGTGTGTATAGGACCCCCAGCAGTGCCCAGACATGACAGGGGTGGCTGGTTATGAATCCCAGCAGTGCCCAGACATGACAGGGGTGGGTGGATATGACTCCCAGCAGTGCCCAGACATAGGAGAGCGGTGTGCACAGGACCCCCAGCAGTGCCCAGACATGACAGGGGTGGGTGGATATGACTCCCAGCAGTGCCCAGACATAGGAGAGGGGTGTGTACAGGACTCCCAGCAGTGCCCAGACATAGGAGAGGGATGTGCACAGGACCCCAGCAGTGCCCAGACATAGGAGAGGAATGTGTACAGGACCCCCAGCAGTGCCCAGACATGACAGGGGTGGGTGGATAAGACTCCCAGCTGTGCTCAGACATGACAGGGATGGGTGAATATGACTCCCAGCAGTGCCCAGACATAGGAGAGGGGTGTATACAGGACCCCCAGCAGTGCCCAGACATGACAGAGGTGCTGGTTATGACTTCCAGCAGTGCCCAGACATGACAGGGGTGGGTGGATATGACTCCCAGCAGTGCCCAGCCATAGGAGAGCGGTGTGAACAGGACCCCCAGCAGTGCCCAGACATGACGGGGTGGGTGGATATGACTCCCAGCAGTGCCCAGACATAGGAGAGGGGTGTGTACAGAACTCCCAGCAGTGCCCAGACATAGGAGAGGGGTGTGTACAGGACTCCCAGCAGTGCCCAGACATAGGTGAGGTGTGTGTACAGGACTCCCAGCAGTGCCCAGACATAGGAGAGGGGTGTGCACAGGATCTCCAGCAGTGCCAAGACATGACAGGGATGGGTGGATATAACTCCCAGCAGTGCCCAGACATAGGAGAGGGGTTTGTACAGGACTCCCAGCAGTGCCCAGACATAGGAGAGGGGTGTGCACAGGACCCCCAGCAGTGCGCAGACAGGACAGGGGTGGGTGGATAGGACTCCCAGCAGTGCCCAGACATAGGAGAGGGGTATGTACAGGACTACCAGCAGTGCCCAGACATAGGAGAGGGGTGTGTACAGGACTCCCAGCAGTGCCCAGACATAGGAGAGGGGTGTGCACAGAACCCCCAGCAGTGCCCAGGCATAGGAGAGGGGTGTGTACAGGACTCCCAGCAGTGTCCAGACAAAGGAGAGGGGTGTGCACAGGACCCCCAGAAGTGCCCAGACATGACAGGGGTGGGTGGATATGACTCCCAGCAGTGCCCAGACATAGGAGAGGGGTGTGCACAGAACCCCCAGCAGTGCCCAGACATAAGAGAGGGGTGTGCACAGGACCCCCAGCAGTGCCCAGACACAGGTGAGGGGTGTGTACAGGACTCCCAGCCGTGCCCAGACATAGGAGAGGGTGTGCACAGGACTCCCAGCAGTGCCCAGACATGACAGGGGTGGGTGGATATGACTCCCCGCTGTGCCCAGACATGACAGGGATGGGTGAATATGACTCCCAGCAGTGCCCAGACATAGGAGAGGGGTGTGTACAGGACCCCCACAAGTGCCCAGAAATGACAGGGGTGGGTGGATATGACTCCCAGCAGTGCCCAGACATAGGAGAGTGGTGTGTACAGGACCCCCAGCAATGCCTAGACATGACAGGGGTGGCTGGTTATGACTCCCAGCAGTGCCCAGACATGACAGGGGTGGGTGGATATGACTCCCAGCAGTGCCCAGGCATAGGAGAGGGGTGTGCACAGGACCCCCAGCGGTGCCCAGACATGACAGGGGTGGGTGGATATGACTTCCAGCAGTGCCCCGACATAGGAGAGGGGTGTGTGCAGGACTCCCAGCAGTGCCCAGACATAGGAGAGGGGTGTGTACAGGACTCACAGCAGTGCCCAGACAGGTACAAATCTATAGGTAATCAACAGAAACGTCATCACTACAATTGTGTAACTGTCCTTAGTGAACATCACATGTGTCACTGAGGAAGGGACACTCTTTGGGACAATGTCTGCTTCCAAACTGCAGACACACCAATCTAGTCAGATTGCTGCAACATTGGGATAGCACAAACATACCAAGGTCCAGCTCATTACCATCAGGAAATAGACATATGTTACAATAACCAAATATGAACATCACAACAACTCGTAGGCACACAGCAGTCAAAGCAATTTCCTGAAATGCAAAAGTTCAGAATGAAAAATGAAAAGCTTTATTCAGCGCCACAATTAAAAAACGAAAATAGGCTCACAGAGGCCAATGACCAGTCCAAATAAATGTCCCCAACAGTGCTGGCGTAGTGGATGTTGTCACACCCAAACTTGCCTGCACATGGAGATCAGATGTCTGTGGACACATGGGGGCCATCATCGTGGGAAATTGTCCGGCACCGCAGGGACAGGAGAGGGAAGGGCAGGTGTAGTGGGTGCCGGTGGGGTGGATTCCTCCACAGTGTCCGGTGCAGCGCCAAAGGATGACAAATATTCTGCACTGCACACTGCTGCCAGTTCAGACAAACTATCACCTGAACCCGGGGACACAATGGGGGTGGAGGTAGAGGGCTGTGAGTCAGGTGTCGTGTGTCTGTGGATGCGTGTGTGGCGTCTGTTCCCTCTCCTTGTGGGTGTGCCTACATCCCCTTGAGATTGGGTGCATGGAGATTTGCATTTCGACTGCCCTGTGGGTGTGCTGGGTGTGTCTGTTGTGGTGTCTGACCTGTGGCGTCTGCGTGTAAGTTGGACAGGTATGGGAGAGGGTGAGGTGGATGGGTTAGAAGGAGTGGGGGGGCTGACGCTGCAGGATGGACAGTGCTGCCGTGAGTGAAGACTCTATGGCTGTCAAACTCCAACTTTGGCCAGACATGGCTGATGACATGCCCTCCATGTATGACAACCACTGTGTCATGATGTGTGTTTGGCCATGGAGGTCAGTCAGCATCGATGTCTGACCAACTTGGATCTGCCAGAGCAGCTCCACAGACTCAGCACTTAGGGCAGCAGGGGAGACAGGGGCAGGGGCTGCGATGCCGGGGACAAAGGAGACACGGGGTAGCACGGACCCTAGGGACCCTAACAACTGGGAGGGTGGAGATGGTTCTGGAGGAGGAGGGGACAGGCAAAGTTGTTGTAGATGGCATAGCTGCATATTCCCCCTCCTCCTGGGAGTCAGAATCCGAGCCGTCCGCATGGTAAAAGGTGTCGTGCTCATGAGGTCTGGCCGCCTGACTCCCCTCACCCTCTGTGCCACTGCCTCCCTCTGACTCCTCAAAGCTGGTGGCACTGTTGCTGGGTCCCTCTGTCTGGTCCGTGCCTGTGTCTCCTCCAGATTGTGGTGATGATGCTGTTGGCAAGGAGAAAATGACAAATATATCAGTCGCCTGTACACACCAGACATATCAGCAACAAATCTTTTGTGGACATTTCAAATCATGGCATGCATCATGAGCCACATGCCACATAACTCTGCACATATATAAGTCTAGTAATGCACAATTGTAATAGACACAACGCTCATTGTATACAAAGATACAAGTAACAGACAAGGCCACCACTTGTATGAGAGTCACAATTATGAGCCACTACCTGTCAACAGGCTAGGTGTTGATCAATCACCGTTCAGTTGCCCACTCTGCCACCCAAGTCCAGACATGGTCATGTTCAAATCTGTTTGACCCTGTGCCACATGGAAACAGTCCTGCCCAAACTGCCATGTGATGCCATCCCTGAAGCTGAAACAAGTTCTCCATCACCCCTCACTGGCATCACAGCTGTCTACAGCCAGGCCTGTGTGAACCACAGATGTGTATACAAACAAGCATGGCTGAAGACGGCTGTAATGCCAGAAAGTGGTTCCAGGAACCTTGTTCCCAGTCCAGGGAAGGCATGGCTTGACAATTATGGCTGGACTGTTCCCATGAGGCACATGAACAGACAGATTTGCACATGACCATGTTTGAACTTGGGGGGCAGAGTGGGCAACAGAGAGGTGATGGATAAAACCCTGACCTGTTGACTGGGTGTGAGTATATGATTGTTACAGAGGCTCCCTCCATCACCACACACTGTACTCACACTCCTCACAGGGGCAACTATCACCACGCCATACAGTTGCTAGCACAGAACACAATTTACACTGGCTGTCAATTGAAGTGGCACACATGTCCAAAATCCAGAAAAAGACAAAGCTAATGCGCCTACAATTGTGAATGTGAAAAACTTTGATGCATTCTTGACACACCCGCAACCACATGGGAAATGTGAATACTGTAGTGTGCACACCAAGATAAAACTGTGTTACACTACCAATTCATACATGTACCAATAAACGATGTGGAACAATCCTCTCTGGAAGCCAATAACGTCGCCTGTAAATCCAACAATGACTGCAATGTCCAGCAGCACAAGTCAAGTGCATAGTGACAAGTTCAAATCCGAAATAACATACACAGCACACCACTGACAAGCCCAAACAGGCAGACCCATCACACCTCCCATGCACAACACCCCAATAACTCCGTCTATGTGAGTGATACAGCTCAAGTACTGAAAACTCATAATCTGGTATCAATACCTGGGCAGCTATCTCAAGTAAGCCAAGGTCACATTGTGTGGCTGCCCATCAATATTAGTTCCAAACAACCTGCAACATTTCTTGTAAATATGCACACACGCACTGCCCAGTGTGAGTATGCACAAGCCAAATTTTGTATACATGGACAGTGTGCACATGTAGCTAACACATGATAAGTACAAAGTATCCCAGGGACAAAGGCCACTGAGGCAGACCCGTGCAGAACTCCAAGTTGAGGCTCATGATCAGTGCCAAAATATTATGCAGGGCAAACACAGTGCACACGTCGTGCAAAAGGTAACGTACCAACACGTGTCACAGACCTCCCTCCATCATGATGATGTGATAAGCAATATGCATACTAATACATTGCACCCTAGGAGGACATGCGTAAAAAATTAAAGATCCAAAGATGGGGTCATATGTGGAGGAGGGGAAGGGATGTAAAAGAGCATCTGCTGAATATGGGCATTGAAATGACAATGCATAAAGGGCCTGTCTGACCACCCCACCCCAACTGTGGGAGTGTTACCAGGCTTCGGAACACTGCAGGTAGCATCTGACACACATGACAACAAACAGACATGTACCTACCCCCTCCTTGCTGCTGTCCCTCCTGCAACTGCCGATGGAGGTCTGGGAAAACCACTTCCAGGACCAGGAGCATGTGGGGAGTGAGGTGACGGGTGCCTCCATGCCGCCATGCTGGTGTGGAGCTTCAAGCTTCAGCTGGACCCGGGCGATACGGCGGGTCCAGCACCGGATGTCCTGCCACCTCTTGCGGATGTTACGTATATCCTCTGGCGAGGACCCCCTCACTCCTGACAGCCCTTGCTATGTCCAGCCAGATCTCCCCCTTCTCATAGGCAGATACCTGTCAGGAAGATAAAGGGAAACAAAATCGCTACACCTGGTCCATGTCCCAAAGACACACACTTGCACCACATTGACGATGACAACAGGGCATAGGATGCTGACCGGACTTGCATCATTGTCCATGTGAATGTGGCCTGTGAACAACCACCAATGCACTACATGCCTTTGAAAGTCCACAGATGCCATAAGGGCTGCAAACCACTCACTGAGCATGGCACACACTGAACAAGATATGCTACTTCAGGGTGTTGGACAGCACGTGACATGCTGTCACATATCCCACTACACCTAAGAACCCTCAGCAGACCACACATGCACACCCTGGCACAAATCATTTGCTTGTCATTGTCAATAGTTTATACAACATCACTTTGCACATGTCACACTTTAGGGAGATGTGGCACAGGCCTCATGCTAACTGTCCAAGTCATGCACACAGCACTGCTTACTTGTCACATCAGATGGGTACAGCTGTGGCATACGTCAAGCATCAGTGTCGCTAAACATCACATACACAATTAGCCAGGTGACAAAGAACATTCACACTCTTCAATGTCCATGACTTCAAAGCACAGATTTGTCCAACATCCACACAGGTCATGAATAATAATCATCAACAGTGAGTACATTCATCTGTCACTCTGGAGGAACACTGTTACACCTCATTAAATCATGACACAAAAACATGCAAGGTGTGGCACAGCAGAAAGTGTGATTCACATTGCATTGAATGTCACAGTTAGCACAATGCAGGTGAGCAGTAAACACCATATCACCACATCATTCACTGCATGGGAGATACCACAATGTACACACCCAAACTCACTCCAAACAACATTGCATCTCAGTTCTATAAATACACAATGGATGTAGTGTCACACACACAACAGGTGCACAGTCCAAGGTAGTGCAGTCATCACTCACCTGCTCCCCTGGTCTCCCATACAGCTTGCTGTAGTTTGGCAGGAGGGCATCCAGCAGGGCCTTGTTCTCCTCCTCACTGAATGCAGGTACCCTCTCCATGCTCAGCAAAATCAGGGTCCAGGGAATGCAGAGACAGCAGCAGTTTGTCCACTCCAATGTTGTGCAGGCAAGTGCCCTCTCACAGCCACATGCAGCCTTAAATCAGTGCTGCTGAGGGGCTGTCATTCCAAGGAGTACAGTGTGATAGGCCAGATTACTTGGCATCCTATGTTTCATCCAATCCCATTACATGTAAGGCCATGACACACATTTGCATGGTTTAAAAACTGAGCTTGAGCACCACAAGTTTTGCAACATTGTATAGTTTAGCCCAACTGAATTTTCATGAACACCTGTAGAACACACTCAAATCTCTGTTTCCTTGACAACTAGCCTGCATTCTGGGCATTCTACTCGTCCCCTAGATGTTTCCCATGTATTTTCTAGAATCGCCACACAAGTATGGTGCGTTTTGTTTCACGAACGCTACTTATTCAATAGTGAAACATCCCGCACACACACACGCAATGGCTGGGTACGCTCTGCTCGCGTATGGCTACAATGCAACAGTGAAATGACCCGAACACACGCACGTACTATTGGGGTACGCTCCGCTTGCATATGGCTACAATTCAATAGTGAAATGACCCGTACACACGCACGTACTATTGGGGTACGCTGTGCTCGCATATGGCTACAATGCAACAGTGAAACAACCTGTACACACGAACGTACTATTGGGGTACGCTCCGCTCGCGTATGGCTACAATGCAATAGTGAAACGACCCATACACACGCACGTACTATTGGAGTACGCTGTGCTTGCGTATGGCTACAATGCAATAGTGAAACGACCCGTACACACACACGTACTATTGGGGTACGCTCCGCTCACGTATGGCTACAATGCAATAGTGAAAAGACCCGTACACACGCACGTACTATTGGGGTACGCTGTGCTCGCATATGGCTGCAATACAACAGTGAAACGACCCGTACACACGCACGTCCTATTGGGGTATGCTCCGCTCGCGTATGGCTACAATGCAATAGTGAAACGATCCGTACACACGCACATGCTATTGGGGTACGCTGTGCTCGCGTATGGCTACAATGCAATAGTGAAACAACCCGTACACACGTAAGTACTATTGGGGTACGCTGTGCTCGCGTATGGCTACAATGCAACAGTGAAACGACCCATACACACGCACATACTATTGGGGTACGCTGTGCTCGCGTATGGCTACAATGCAACAGTGAAACGACCCGTACACACGCATGTACTATTGGGGTACGTGCATTTCACACGCTATCGTGAATGCATGTGTACAGTGCGTTCAACAATCTCACGCATGGCACCATTGCTATAGTGATAATAGGAAAACACATGGCAGGGATGTGGGTGTGGGGACATTATGAGGATGTCCATGCATGTGTTGGCATGGCATACCTACATGAGCAGGCCCTAGGTGTGGCGTAAACTTATATAGCAGAGGGCATGTGATCTAGTGGCACAGTTGAAGTGTGATAGGCTGTGGAGACATGACATTTGTGATGGTCCACTATGTGGTTCACATTCCCTTGACACTTGTCACATGAGTAACATCATGAACATGTTCTCATTCACATGAACACTGGGATGTCACAATCTTCAGTACGGGCATCTGTCACATGATGCCAGGGACAGGGGCACTGTCTCAGTTGACCAATTGACGCTCAGCATGACCCTGTGTGACAATGTTATGTGTGTGCCATGTAACAGATTGGACATGCTGTATCCGGGAAACGTAATCCTCTTTAGGTGCATCTATGATGGGTCTTTGTCGTGATTGCAAGTGTCTCACATGTACGCACACCATGCCACATGGGCATTAATACAGCTCATGTGTGTGATGGCATACAGATCTGCATTCTGAGGATGGCTGTGGTGTAGTTTTGTAAAATGCACAACTCAGGCACAATATCACAGAACTGTTAAATATATAGCACATGTGACGTGGGTGTGTTCCTTGCAGTCAGCTATCTGGATGTGTTGACTACCTTCTCATGCATGTCACGTAACCTGTGTCACTGACGTGATACATTGTTCTGCTAACTCAGACCAGCCCAGATGAACATTTGTGTGCATGTCATGTCCATTTCACAGACAACAGGTGAATCAGTTTTGTTGTAGGAGTGCCAACTAGCTGGCATAAGTGTCCATAATGTATAGCCCACGGCAGAATCATTTGTCATTTGATGTGTTGAAGCAGTGTTGAATGTGCTATGTACATTGTAATTGTTGTTTGCTGATAGTTGTGCACCTTTCTCCCCAAACATGTCGTGCAGGGCACCCCCTCTGCCAAGGCCGTTGCCTGACTTGGATGCCATGAGGGAACATGATTGCATCCGCCGCTACAGATTCACTAGAGAGTTGATTCAGAAGTTGACGGACAGGTTGGAACCACATCTCCAACCTCGACTCAGGCATCCAACTGCGCTGACACCCAAGGTAAAGGTGATGGCAGCCCTACATTTCTTTGCCACAGGTACGTTCCAATTCACCATAGCTGATGTGGGGGGGATGTCCCAGACCATGTTCAGCCGGGTGCTACGTGATGTATTAGCTGCTATGTTGGAGCACATTGATGAATTCATTAAGTTCCCTACTCCAGAAGAGTTGACCGATGTCAAGGGTGAATTCTATGCCCTGGGACACATGCCACATGTAATTGGGTCCATTGATGGGACACATGTTGGACTGGTGCTACCACAGGCTCAGGAGCAGGCCTTCTGCAACAGGAAACATTACCACTCCATAAATGCCCTGGTGGTGTGTCTTGCTAACATGATGATTTCCCATGTTTGTGCACGTTATCCAGGATCGTGCCACGATGCATTCATCATGAGGAGGAGCAGAGTACCACAGATGATGCTGCAGCTGTGCAACCATTGGGCATGTCTTGTAGGTGGGTAAACATTGTTTCTCATGTATGTCTCAATATAATTTATCTCTCTCACGGCTTCTCATTACACATCATTGCCATGATGTATTGTTGTAGGAGACGCCGGATATTCAAACATGCCGTGGCTCATGACTCCACTACGCAACCCCAGAACTGCTGCAGACCAGAGGTACAATAATGCACACGGGCAGACCAGGCGTGTGATAGAGCATACGTTTGGACTCCTTAAGAGCCGGTTCAGGTGTCTCGACAAGACAGGCGGATTCCTACCATACGCCCCACTCAAGGTGTGTAATATCTTCATTGTGTGCTGCATGCTGCACAACATGGCAGTGGAGAAGGACGTGCTACTCATCCTGGATCCTGATGATGAGGAACATCCACCCGTTGAGGATGAAGGCCTTCGCCAGGATGCTAGTGATGAGGAGGAGGAGGATGATATCCGGAGTCAGCTCATACGCAACTTCTTCACATAACGGTGAGTACCTGTAAAATAGTGTTCATGCTACTACCATAGAGTTTCATGTGTAGCTTCCACAACCCGGATGAAGACAGAGACGCCCACACGGACCCGTGCTGATTATCTTGTTTCTAAGCAGTGTGGAGACATACCGTCTCTCCACCTACCTACCTAAGGCTTACGATCACCATGCACGCCGCTGACTTTTTATTGACACCGCTGCGATTCAGCCCTGATGAGTCACAGCCGCTACACGCTGTGACAAAACATGTGTCGGCTTCAGCATTTCTCACTTACAACATGCTACTTAGATGTACTGATCTCTCATTGTGTTATTAAAACTCTTTATCACAAACCAGACAAATGTTCTGAATCATTTTGAAAAAAACTGCTCAATCAAGGTCTCCACCAGGGAACCACTCTACCTTTTCGTGTGCACAGGACTCTGCCTATGTAGCTTACTGTGTGTCCAGCAGACTGTCTGCAATGTCACTTTGATGTTTGTGGTACAGTGTCACACAAGTGCAGATGTCTTGCCACACACATGAGCGCAATGTGTGGACTTTGAATGTACAAGTGTACTACATTGTTAGTGTTTTGTACATGACCATGTCTGAATTAATATTTTCAGTACGTGACCCCTTGTGTGCCTGTCCTTTCCAGGTCGCCCTGCCTGTTGTCTGTTCGTGTCATCTTGGTCCTTCTGCAATTCCTCTTCATGATAGCAACGTTGGATGAATCTGCGTTCCCTGCACGGACATGTGGAAATGTCAGCTTGGGTAAGGATTCCAAACAGGCAGTTTATTGTTGATATGGTTTGTAAATGTGTGGGAACTGTTCTTGTGCATGTAGTAGGCCCATACATACATGTCACTTTGCCATGTATCAAATTTCATGTTGCGCCACTCCCATGACAAGACACTCACCTTTCTTGACAGTCATCTGTAGTTGAGTATCGACTTTGGTGAATGCATCAATGTGTGGTAACATTGACCCTGACACATTGCGGATACCACAGGTTGCCATTGTGTGTGACATCACAAACACAGGCTCCGTGGAGAATTGCAGCCTCACTGTGTGCTGCAGGATGTGTCTGAATCATCCACTCAACCTTGTTGGCCAGTACATTTTGATTTCCCGAGAACCATGTTGTGTGGGTGTGGGCCAGTGTATGTCCCACATGTTCTGTCAACTGTCCTGTGAGTCTGTTAGCATGGATGCATTGCCCCTTGTGGCAGTATGTCATGTCACTGTCATGTCGTTACCTCAGTGCCGGTAGAGAACACTGCTTTGCTAGCCTTCTCAGTGAGTTGAGGTTAACTTTCCATTCCCATGATGCCAGGTATGTAGCGCTGATGTCATCATTACGTTGGGCTGTAGCAAATATTAAATCTCTGTGGAACCAGTCGAGTGAGGTAATTCACAGGATTATCTTGTGCCGTGCAGCATCTCATAGTCACGGTAGGGTTGTTTTTGTGGCTTTGTTCCTCATTACTCGCTGTTGAGTTTGGTCCCACCTGCTTGTCATGTTTAGCATAGTGTGACACAGTTGCAAGAGCCAATGACTGGCTCCTGTGGGGCTTCCTGGTGTATAGGTCATTCCCTTCGTCATTGGAGGAGCTGCTAATGGCTCTTGGGGGTGATGTCTACTTTCCTGTCATGGCCCTTACAGATTCACAGGGCTAAATATGGATTGTTGGCTTTATGTCAGTAGCACTGCTATACATTACATTTTATGAGATTAGGACCCTCATTCATACACTGTGAAATATTTGATGGCCGCATGAAACGAATTGCATAGTAGCACCCTTGTGAGCATTCCACTTGCTTTGTTTAGTTGAGAAACTGTACCACCTATTTATCTGTTGGTGTTCTAGTATCTGATCTAGTCTCTGATCTAGTCTCATTGCTAAATCTGTGATCACACATTGGGTAGAGTGGCAGTGGTTACACTTCACAGGTGTGACTGGTACAGTGTAGGTCCAAAGGTATTCTGTGATTCTGTGACAAAACTATTGAATCCTTATGCTTGTTTTACTTTGTTTCAGATCTCCCTCCATGGAGTTCCCATCCTCTCCTTCCCTCGCCTGATCTCCCTTTTGTGTCTGTCATTTGTACTCAGACCAGGGGACTATTTGGAGATGGAACCCTTTCAGCATCGCACCACTCTGATGATCAAAGGTACGGCCAGTCCCTGGCAGTCATGTGGAGAATCTTTCAGCCACATTACAGGTGGCATCATTGCATGACTCTTATTGTATTCTGAGCAATGCCACTGGGCATGTACATTGGCTAATGCAGCATGGCCTCACAAACAACGTTATCCTATTGTGTAGTAAGTGTGGTTAACACAGTACATTGTGCGTCATTGCTGTCAACGTACATCTCCTGCCAGTCTGCATGCATTCAATATGGCATTGTTTACTATGGTTGTTCATATGTGATTATGTGTACAGTGACAACATGCATGCTGTTGGAAATGGCAAATGTACCATATAGTGCCTGACGTACATGGTTGTGTATGTGTTGTTTAGCTTGCTACACCTGCTGACGCTGTGTGTCCTGTGCCCCGCTTGGCCTTAGGCTGCCTAATCCTGTGCCCAAGATCTTTGGCGACTGATCACACATTTAGCTCGCGGTGAGCCTGAGGTGTCCAGACACTCCAGCCTTCACATACACATGTCACTTTGTGCCCAGCTAGAATCCTTGGATTTGTGTGCTTGTTTAGCATGTTGTCACACCCCTTCTGCCGTCATGTGTTCACTCATTCCTGCTGCTGCATCCCCAGTCACAACGCAGCACTGAGTGGCCAGGTCCTGCACCACACACACCTACAAGATACTCCTCCATCCATCTATTCCTAAAGCATGCCGCAGCTTATCTGTGCCACTGTTGCACAACCTCCATGACAAATGCAGGTCCGTCAGCACCGTCAACAAGCACACTGCAAGACGCTCAGCTCATTTCATGACACATGTGACACAACAGACTCTTGCTCCAGCCACCCTCCACACAGTGAACACCAGACAATCACCCACCTGGTATCACGCTACCACAAACACACCCATGACAGCTTCTCAGCCTGTGTGTGCAACTCATACTGGCAACACGATGCAGCCCCACATCACAGTGCATCTACGTACAACCAGGTTATGGGCCTCGTACAGCACACACACAACTTCCAGCAGCACCACATTGTACTGTGTTACCTCGTCAACACAACAGCACCACACATCGCCTTCATTACTGTAACGTGGTGGTACACAACATCAGAACACCACTTCTACATAGCCATTACAGACGGATAGTCCAAAACCCACAGGGACCAGACACCAAAACCAGGATTCTGATTGTTCCAACTTGATGAGGTACACCCTCAGCGTCACATACAACACCAAGGACACACTCCGCATTGTCAAACATCTGCACATCTGGCATCACACCAACAGCCTGACCACCCTCATTGTAACTATCAGCTACAGCTCTCCAATCCTACACATACAAATTGGCTGAGCCATCTATCAAACAATCAATTGATTCAACGTTTGGCGCCCTACCTACCCGTGAGGGTCTCAATGCGCTGGGGTGGGCTTCTACAGATCGAAAATCCAGGTCTGGTGAAGTCTTCTGAAGGCCAGCAGGTCCTGGGTCAGTTGTAGCCTTGTAGGGAGTGTGTTCCAGGTCTTTGGGCAAGGTAGGAGGAGGATCTGTCACTGACGGTGGTTTCCTAGAAGTGAGGGACTGTGGCAAGTGCAAGGTTTGTAGAGCGGAGTCTGCGGGTGGGTGTGTAGAAGCAGAGTCGGTTGTTATGGTATGCTGGTCCGGCGTGGTTAGGATCTTTGTGTGCATGGATGATCAGTCTGGAGGTGATCCTGTTGTTGACAGGGAGCCAGTGCAGGCCTCTCAGGTGTGGTGTGCTGTGGCCGTGTTGGAAAAATCAACAATCATACGTGACAAGGCGTTCTGGATGCGTTGCAGCCGTCTCATGAGTTTGTTTGTTGTAGCTGCATAGGGGGCGTTCCCGTAATCCAGTGAGCTTGTGGAGAGAGGCCAGATGACAGTTTCTCACGTGTTTGAGGTGATCCATTTCAAGATCCTGCGGGCCATTCAGAGGGTGTTGAAGCAGGAAGATGAGATGGCGTTGTCCTGCTTGTTCATGGTGAGGGAGGATTTGAGGATGACCCACAGGTTGCGTGCGTGGTTGGTGGGTTCTGGGGCTGTTCCTAGCGATGTTGGCCACCAGGAGTTGTCACAGGCTGAGGTCTTGGGGCCGTGGATGAGGTCCTCCTTTTAGTCAGAATTGTGCTTCAGCCTGCTGTCCTTCATCCATTTGGCAACGGCCTTCATTCCTCTTTGGAGGTTTCCTTTGGCAGTGTGTGTTTCTTTGGTGAGGGATATGATCAGCTATGTGTAATTTGCGTAGGAGATGATGTTGAGGCTATGTTGTAGTGCAACATGGGTGAGTGGTGCCATGTGGATATTGATCAACGTCGGGCTGAGGGATGATCCCTGTGGGATGCTGTGGATGGTCTCAGTGGTCTTGGAATGAAAGTGTGGGAGGCAGACGCTCTGGACCCTGCGGGAGAGGAAGGATGTGGCCCAGGCCAGGGCAATCTCTAGGATTGCGGCGTCATGGATGCGTGCTGTTAGGGTGTCTTGGCAGACCGTGTGGAAGGCTGGTGATAGGTCCAGAAGGATGAGGGCGGCTGTTTCTCCTTTGTCCATGAGGATGCTGATGTCGTTGTTGGCGGTGATGAGGGCGATGTCCGTGCTGTGGCTGCAGCAGAATCCAGACAGGGATGGTCCCATGATGTTGTCTTCGAGGTAGCGGGTCAGCAGTCTGTTGATGATATTCTATGTGGCCTTTTCTGTGAAGGGGAGATGGACCGGAAGTTCGTGAGGTATTAGTGGTCTGTGTTTTGTATATTCACTAAGACGTTGAGCTCAGCATTCTCCCAGCTCCCACTGAAGGTAGCTGTCTCAAAGGAGATGTGGATTGTTTTTGGAAGAAGAGGTGCGCTGGCTTAGCTGGATTTGTTGAAAATGTTGAGAAGCCATGTGTCAGATGGGGATCCGGAGTGGATGCAGTCCATGGTCCTGATGGTGTCTTCATCGCTGACGTAGTACCGAGTGGTCAGGTTATTATTGTGGGTGTTGGTGTAAGAACGGATGGACTTGTTTGTGTGTGGGGGTAGTGGAGTAGAAGCTGTTGTGGATGTCGATGATCTCACGCTGTCATAAGGTGGGCAGTGAGTCACACAGGTCTTGTGATGGTGCTATGTCATTGGTGTTGTAGGTGGGAGTTGTGAGTTCAATCACGATGTTGATGTGCTGTTTGCTATTGTGTGCGTTGCTGTCTAGGCTGTCCTGTTGGAGGTCCAGATGAGTTGGTGGTGTCTGCATGTGGAGCTCTTGTGTGCGGTGTAGCTGTATGGTGTTTGGTTGCGGAGCCTGCTCCTCTACAGCTTCCAACAGGTGCACTTGGAGGTCCTGAGGTCTTCGGTGAATCATGCGGCTATCTTGTTGTTATAGGTGGAGGAGGCCTTGAGTGTGGCGAGAGTGTCGGCGCAGTTGTTGATCCACTGTTTGAGGTTGATGGCAGCAGAGTCGGGTGGGTGTGGTCGGCGGGTGGTCCCAGGGAGAGGGTGGCGGTCAGTTAGTCCACGGTGGCCTTGGACCATCAGCGGCGTGGCATGTGCTGTGTGCGGGGTGGTGTGGTGGGTTTACTGAAGCTGGAGTGGAGGCATCTGTGGTCTGTTCAGTGGTGTTTGGTGGTGTGGTTGAAGGAGACGTGTTGAGTTGCCAAGAAGATGGGGTCCTGTGTGTGTCCAGCGGTGTGGGTGGGTGTTGTCATGAGTAGTTTTAATCAGAGGTTGACGAGGTTGTCGATCATGGCAGTGGAGTTTGCGTTGTTGTTGTTCTCAAGCTAGAAGTTCATGTCCCCAAGGAGTATGTAATCCATGTAGCCGAGGGCGTGCATGCTGATGAGGTCAGGGATGGAGTTGATGGATCGTGGTCGTGGTCCAGGTGGTCTGTGGATGAGTGTTCCTCTGAGGGTGTTGTTGGTGTCAGTGTGGATCTGTTAGTGCATGTGCTAGTGTGTAGTTGGTGTTGGTAGTGACTCTGGAGTGTTCATGTGGATGATGGCGATTCCTCCTCACACTCTGTTGGTGCGTTATCTGCGGGAGATCTTATGGCCTTCTGGGATTGCTATGGCGATGTCTATTGATGAGGTGGTGTTCAGCCTGGTCGCCGTCAACGACACCAGCCAGACCAACTACAGCAAAAAACTCTACACAGGTACAAGTACCAGACTCCAGGAGAACTTGTGCAACTCCAGGGTGCATGCACACACCTCATCCTCAACATCCCCTGCTACTGCCACATGACCGTCCACCTGAGATACCTACAATAGTCCCACAGTCAACTACAGGTTCACCTTCATAATCCTCAGCCACACTCAGTAGGCACTCCACCTGACCAGGCCAATATACTGATATGGACGTCTACCATCCAACACCCTGTTGCCCGCAGTCCGTCCTGCCACCCTTGGCCTGGACACCATTCATGACATCCACAGTACAACTGCATGCGGCTGAGAGTTCTCATACCTCTGAACACAGATCCTGGTACTCCCTCCATGGACACCTATTTATTACCCATGATCTGAATACCTCCAAGTGACTCTTCTGTACCTGTCTGTAATTGCAGTATTGCAAGAAAAAAACCCCTTCTGCATTCAGTAACCATCACAGGTGTGTATTGCTATCCATAGATGTAGTTGTTGGAATATTGTGACTTATGTGTGTCCTCAACCGGACACAGATCCCAGTGTGTGGATGGCTGCAGTTTGTTCAATACTCTGACATTTGTTCCTTGTCCCCACACATATGTTTTTACATCTGGGTACAAAACGTCTCCACCACTGCATATTATGTTATTTACATTTATTTTCTGATCTTGTGCGTGAAAAGTGAGTAGGTGCTGTACAAAAAGGGGTGGAATCCAAAGTTCACAGCTGGAGATTTGATGCCTTACAGGTTGAGTCAACAGAGTCCAGGCCACAGTGCTTGGCATCATTGGGCACACTGCAACCAGCCAGTCCATGTGGGAGAGTCAGTAAGTCAATAAGGTTATGCTGTTGCACACGAAGGCAAGATGCCAGACCAGGTGACCTGGGAGTTGTGCATGGCCCTATGCCTCTCAACGTCTTGTCCGTGGATGACCCACCTTCCTTGGGGGACCCTCACGTGCAGGCCTTGACAATGCGTGGAATGCTCCGTCTGACAATTCTTCCTCCTCCTCCCTCCCTGTGCCTGTTGTTGGTCTTTGCCTAGATGTTTATTGCCTTTTGACACAGGGAGGGTGCTGCATGTTGGCAGCGATCAGACGGAGTGATTGGTTAATTTCCCTATGCACCGTCAGTAGCTCATCCAGTTTTGCCTCCATCCGTCCCTGGTGTTGTTCTTGACTGGCATGTAGCTGGGCCTGCTGATCTGTCATTTTGCTGAGTGCCTCCACTACCAGGCTGAACTCCCTGGTGTCCCGCCGGTATACATCCATGATGTCTCTGAGTTATGACATACCGGGCCCTGCAGCTGGCCGGTCAGGTTCTTGCCTCCACCTTGTGCCTCTCCCACCACCCCTGGCCACACGAGCACGGCCTGCGTTTTTGCGCACATCAGGTCGATGGGACCCATGAGTGCTGGCAGTGGTGGTGTCATCTGCCACCTTGTGGGTGCCCAGCGAGCCTTGTCCCTCATTGTCAGACTGGCTCTGTTGTGGATTATGGTAAGGGCTCCGAGCTATCTGCTGGGATGTGGTGGAAATGGGTGTGGTGGTTGGCACAGATGTCTCTGATCCAGCTGCTGCATGGGTTTGGGATCCAGAGGGGCCAGGTTGGTTGCGGTCAACCATGGTGTGTTGAGAGGCGTCGCTGTCGGTGGGGTCAGGGTCCTGCTGGGCCTGGGACTGGGATCCATCTCCCCCCTGGTTGGGGGTAGTTTCCACACGTTCCCCTGTAGGTGTGAAAGACAAACACTGTTAATGCACTATCATGCAACTTCCAATTTTGATATCCATTGTCGTTAGCACTGTTCCACCTGCTTTGGATTGTTGTAATTGTTCACTTGTGTATGGGTATGTTGTGGGATGAGATTGACATGTGCTAAGGGCTGCTTGACATGTTGGGTACTGTTTACGATGACTGGCAGTGCCATTGCTGTGGCTTGTGTCGCCAGCACCACACAGATCCAGCTGTGCTCTGTGTGGCCCAATCTGCACAATGCCTAATGCCTGGTTCAAGCATGCGCAGGGTTTTAATGTAGCATGTTTATGATGGAGACTGAGTGTTATTTTTCTGATTTCATTCAGCAACTTTAGAGAGGTGTTGCTGTGCCGTGACGGCCACCCACTGCCAAACCCCCAGGACCAGTACACCTACTTCTGGCAGAGGGCTTTGGAACGTGGCACTTCTCCAAGATGCATTACCTTGTCAATACCCAGGCCCATGGTGCTACTTGAGTGCATCCACAGCATCCCAAACCTGTGGCAACAGCATTGTGTGAGTGACACAGTGGACTAGTGATTCAGCACCGTGCCTTTTTTCTTGGAAGCGTCATCAGATCAGTATATTTTATGTTGTGTTACATGACGATTGTGACAATGGTGCACTCCATTGCCTGTCCCCAGGGGCTCAGTTCCTGTAAGGGGTGTTTGTCACACGCCATGCTAGTAGTTTGAGTGTGATTTGCAAGTGGACGTCCCTCGTGGTATGTCTGTCCCCCCATGAAGCATGCTGCCATGATAGTGGTTGTGAGTTCCTGTGCAGGATATCTGACCTTGTCCTGGTGTTAGTGTTTGCACTGGTCACAGGAGGTCCTTGTGCTGCCTACACGAGGGCCCAGTGTCAGCTATCTTTTCAGTACTTTCACACTCTCTGTGCATTGAGCATGGTGCATGGGTGTGTACCTGGGCCATATGGGTCGGATGCCCCCTCCTACCCTACACCTTGCACCCTCTCCCCCTCCCCCTTGCAGCCTTCTGGCACTCCCCTTGCACGCACCACCATACTGTTAGGCACTGCTGGGAGTCATAGCCACACACCCCATACTGTTGACCTCTGC
This sequence comes from Lissotriton vulgaris, assembly GCF_964263255.1. Taxonomy (NCBI): domain Eukaryota; kingdom Metazoa; phylum Chordata; class Amphibia; order Caudata; family Salamandridae; genus Lissotriton; species Lissotriton vulgaris. Next base: position 230,031 of record NW_028252997.1, read on the forward strand.
TGGGAGTCATGGCCACACACCCGCAACCCCCCCATAGTGTTAGGCACTGCTGGGAGTCATGGCCACCTACCCCCACACACCCCCATACTGTTAGGCACTGCTGGGAGTCATGGCCACACACCTCCCATACTGTTAGGCACTGCTGGGAGTCATGGCCACACCCCCCCACACTCCCCATACTGTTAGGCACTGCTGGGAGTCATGGCCACATACCCCCACACCCCCATACTGTCAGGCACTGCTGGGAGTCATGGCCACACACCCCCACACCACCCCCATGCTGTTAGGCGCTGCTGGGAGTCATGGCCATACCCCCCCATACTGTTAGGCACTGCTGGGAGTCAAGGCCACATACCCCCACACCCCCCATACTGTTAGGCACTGCTAGGAGTCATGACCACCCCCCTACACCCCGCCATACTGTTAGGCACTGCTGGGAGTCATGGCCACATACCCCCACACCCCCCATACTGTTAGGCACTGCTGGGAGTCATGGCCACACACCCCCACATCACCCCCATGCTGTTAGGCACTGCTGGGAGTCATGGCCACACCCCCCCATACTGTTGGGCACTGCTGGGAGTCAAGGCCACACCACCCCCACACCACCCCATGCTGTTAGGCACTTCTAGGAGTCATAGCCACACCCCCCATACTGTTGGCCACTGCCGGGAGTCAAGGCCACACCACCCCCACACACCCGCCATGCTGTTGGGCACTGCTGGGAGTCATGGCCACACACCCCCACACTACCCATACTGTTAGGCACTGCTGGGAGTCATGGCCACACCCCCCACACCCCCATACTGTTGGCCACTGCTGGGAGTCAAGGCCACACCACTCCCACCCCCCCATACTGTTGGGCACTGCTGGGAGTCAAGGCCACACCACCCCCATGCTGTTGGGCACTGCTGGGAGTCCCCCCATGTTACATGAGTTGTTTGTGTACTCACCAGGCTCCACGGCTCCTTTGATTCCGCGAACTCCCACCGGTGGTAGCAGGGCCATGACTTTCGTCTCCCAGGGATGGCATTGTGGAGGTCTGCGGGGACCACCATCTCCAGTGCAGTGTGCATTGGCATAGTCTTGGTCCATCTTCTTCTTGACCATCCTCCGCAGATCGTACTACCTGACCTGGCATTCCTGCCTGCTGCGCTTGATGGGTGCAACAGCATTGACCTTATCGACGAGCCTCTCCCACAGGCGTGTTTTTTCTGCAATGCTGGTCTGTCTGAACAATGCACCAAACAGCTGTGGCTCAACTCTGATGACTTAATCTGTAAGGATCTCCATCTTTGGATTCTTTTGTGTGGAAATGGTGTGGGGTGTATGTGATTGAGGGGGTGATGGTGTGTATGGATGAGGGTGCGTGGGTCTGATTGTGAAGGGGGTGGTGTGGGTGTGGATGAGATAGGGTGTATGTGTGAAGGTTAATGGGTGCATTTGTTGGTGTGCTGTCAGTGTCTTTGCGCAAATAGGTATGTTGCAAAGGATGATGGGTTGTATGTGTGGGCCCTTTTATTGATCCATTTGTGGATGTGGCTTATTTTGAATTTGTAGTGGATGTGTTATATGGGGTGGGTGTAACCTGGGCCCTCTGTTTGCCTGTTTGTATGTGGCCAGTACATTGTTTTCCAATGGTGTGTACACAGGAGACATGTTTTGTGGTGTTGTGCGACTCGTTTGCACCCTCCTTGTGTTGGTTTCGGGGTTTGCGTGCGCTTTATCATTGTTAGGTGTGCGGTTCGTATTTGTTGGTGCGGCTGGCTGTTACGGTCCGTTTTCGGGGTGGGGGTTCCCGTACGCTTGATTGAGGGGTGTGCTGCTCATATTTGTTGGCGCGGCTTGCTGTTACGGTCCGTTTTCGGGGTGGGAGTTCGTGTACGCTTGATTGAGGGGTGTGCGGTCGTATTTGTTGGTGCGGCTGGCTGTTACGGTCCGTTTTCGCGGTGGGGGTTCGCGTACGCTTGATTGAGGGGTGTGCGGTTCATATTTGTTGTAGCGGCTGGCTGTTATTGTCCGTTTTCAGGGTGGGAGTTTGTGTACGCTTGATTGAGGTGTGTGCGGTTCATATTTGTTGGTGAGGCTGGCTGTTACAGTCTGTTTTCGGGGTGGGGGTTCATGTACGCTTGATTGAGGAGTGTAAGGGTCGTATTTGTTGGTGTGGCTGGCTGTTACGGTCCGTTTTCGGGGTGGGGGTTCGTGCACGTTTGATTGAGGGGTGTCCGGGTCGTATTTGTTGGTGCGGCTCGCTCATACGCGATGTTTTCCGTACGAATCATGCTTCAAGCGTGACTACGTTTGCCCGTACAAATCGCGTGCTCGGTCCCCGGTCTGGATCATACTTGTTTGGTCGTACGGCATGTTTACAAATCATATGGTTTGGCTTACGATGACATTTTGTACGGGTCTTCCGTTGTGGTTCATACGGGTCGCTGATATTTGGACGTATTTTCAGGATTTGGATCGTACTACGGAATTCGGACGGTCTTTTTTAATTCGTACGGAGACGGCTACGAATACGAATCGTACGCCTTTTTTTTATCCCGAATACGAATCGGGCCCATAGTGTACCTGATAAATAACGCTACCATGGCACCCGTTATTTATAGGGTGTGATTAATGGCTCCTATTACAAGCTTGTGGGGAATAGCATTTGGGTTTTAGTGTTTAACACACCAAACTCTGAATCACACAGTAAATACGGTACACATTTCTACTGTTAAATTTCAGCATATTTGACCTGCCAAAATGTAATGAAACATGAAGAGCCTCATTTACTATATTGTGACTCATAGCAGCACAGCAAGCCTTCTTGCTGCAATGCCGTGGGTCAAAATAAAAGGGCAGGAATGGCCTGCATCTACAAGATCTGACATATTCCTGTACTTCTCTCCCTTCGCGGGCACACAAACAGCAGCCATGCAACAATGCAGACAACCTTGTGTCATGTTGCAAGGGTAGCTGAGTTGTGGGATGAATATTTTTGTGCAGGAAGTGTCACCTTCCTGCACAACAACAACAATTGATGGCATCTTCATCTTTCTATGCATGCTGCATAACGCACCTTGCATAGAAAGAGGAAAAAACGAGGAAAAATAAAAGTATTTTGCCTCCTTGAGCCACTTCTACGCCTCTCTTGGGAAAGGGGCATTCCACCCATTGAATGCCCCTTTCACACATAGAAATGCATGAAAGGGACCATCATTTACAAAGCCATGAAAAGTCACACAGGGTGGCTTTATGTGGCCTTCTAAATATGGGCAAGCCCATTGCACTGCTGGGCCCCATAAAAAAAACCACTCACCGGGGGCATACTTGTAAATGAGGCCTAACGTATTTAATGCATCTGATATTTTGTGCATTAAATACCTTCTAATTCCGATCCATGCATAAACATGAGTTTACGCACAGGTCAGAAATTACTGACCCACTCATAATCACGCTCTACGTTTTTATATGTTTTTGTGAGGATTTTCATTTAAAAAAATGTGTCACAATTAAAGACCTGTCAAAATAGAGGTCAGATACACAGGCCAAAAAAGAACTGTAAATGCATTTCAATTAAATCCACTTTCTACTTTGAAAGATCCCATTTATAAGCGGTGTACATCGATCACAAAGATATTAAGGTACTCTGTTAGCATGTTGCATAATTCCTTACCACTGCCCAACAAAACCAACTCATCAATGTTCCCCTCTCTTGATCTCTGGTCATCATTTGAATTGGTGAAAAATGACATCCTTGTATCAACTGTGACTAGCCTAGGTATCATTTACTTAGCCACTCTTCTTGCAGCAACCTTCATGGTGCCATCCTTAGATATATCCTCTTTGTACTGCACTTTGGGCCAGATGTAAGACACCAAATACCGTTCGGTATCGGCCGATTTCGGCCATTACCGACCAGTATTTGATTTTTGATATGTAGGGAGCCTAAAATGTACAGAATCAGTAAATTTACAGATTCAGTAAATTTACCGATTCGGTAAAATACCGAATCGGTAAAGTTACCGAATCGGTAAATCTAGATGTAGGTTGCACTGAAAATAGTGCCACAGGCCCTTAAGAATGCGTTATTTACCACAAAATAATATTTGGTGGTAAATAACGAATTCCTGTGTACATGTACATCTGTGCATGTACACCTGTGCCATGTGGCACACATGCATGCTCTAAGGCGGCGGTGCTCAAAGTACAGCCCGCGGGCCATTTGAGGCCCGCCAGGCCATTCCATGCGGCCCCCGTGGAAATCAGCAGGCACGCAAATGGCATAAATTCTGCCTATTGTAATTACTCGGGCCGCATTTGCCCGGAAAAGCATAAAAGAGGCATGCGATGGCAAACAGTGTCTCGCTGGCTCACCCATAACCCCCCGCCCTCACCTCCGTCTCTGACTTCACTTGCTCGCCCGGCCACTGAGTACCATGGCTCACAGACAGTGGGGCCTCTTTAATATCTCAATTGGTGCCACTAAAACAGAGCTGTCTCTGTAGTTAAATTTATGTTTTTAAGGCCCCTGGTTAGGGTTTCCGCCGAGCCCGGACTTTCCTTCCTCATGGTCTCAGAGCAGAATAAATCAAATAAGAATCCAGCAAAGTCTTCACATGGATCCGTGGGCCGCGCCTAGCCATTTGTTTCATGCATGGCTTGACTTTAGGTAAATGGGATGCTACAGGCTCTCGGTTCACAACTGTGGTGCTACGGAAAGTTTACAGGTGAAATTGGGGGAGATGCAGTTTATACACAGTTATATATGCCTCTGAAGCAGTCCAGCAGAATAATTGTGTACAAATCCCAGCTTCCCCACTTTATTAAATTGTATGATTCTGAGTGAAACATTTATGTGCCTGTGTTGTGGAAAATATTTCTAAAGTTTTTTACAGGCAATTCAGCTTGCTTTGTGCATTTCTTTAGAAAGTGTGTTACTTTTTAGTCATCCAACACTACCAGTCTGAGTCGCTGCACAGATGTTGCATCAGGTCTTTTATGTTGCAGAATTGAACAGCAAATAGTTATAGGTTGTGGCACACATTAGGTAGAGTCAGAGCTGAGGGGATAGGGGCACAGTGTGTACATAGAGACGAATGGGCAGAGGCAGAATAAGACGGTAGAGGTAAAGGGAAGGGACAGAGAAAGGAAAAACAGAGGTACTGGCAGACTTTGTATGAGTAAAGTATACAAGCAGAATGAGAAGCGCAGTGAGGAGGTATAGAAAGGTGAGGGGTCAACATAAGAGAGCAAGGGAGTAGGAGCAATGTCAAATATGAGCGCAGAGTAATGATATTGCAGGTTATGAGGAGTGTGAGGGGCCAGGAGCAGAGTAAGGACAGAAAGAGTGGGCTGCTTTACACGTAAGGCTTATATTGGCAAGGATATGGGCAAGGAAATAGTGAGGGGTACAACACGGTAATGAAAGCCTCATTAACAAGTAAATGGTCTTTTAAGACCTGTGAAGTACTCTGGGGCGGCTGTGTGTGTGCCCGGGAAGCTGGGGTGAGGTGACAGAGGGTGGCCGACAGAGGGTGGGAGACAGAGACAGAGGGAGGGAGGGAGACAGAGATAGACAGAGGGAGACAGAGAGAGAAGGAGAGAGAGGGAGACAGACAGAGGGAGACAGACAGAGGGAGAGTGACAGAGGGAGGGAGACAGAGGGAGGGAGACAGAGAGAGGGAGACAGAGGGAGGGAGACAGAGGGAGGGAGACAGAGGGAGGAACACAAAGACAGAGATAAAGGGAGACAGATAGAGATGGAGACAGAGAGAGTGAGAGGGAGAGGAAGACAGAAAGAGGGATAGAGGAAGACAGACAGTGTGAGTGAGACAGAGGGAGACAGAGAGAGAGGGAGAAAGAGAGAGAAAGTGAGAGTGGGAGGGAGACAGAGAGAGGGAGGGAGAGAGAGTGAAAGAGAAGGAGGGAGACTGAGGGATAGAGATAGAGACAGACAGAGGCAGAGATAGGGACAGGGGCAGACAGATAGTGGCAAAGACAGAGAGGGAGACAGAGGGAGGGAGACAGGGACAGACAGACAGATAGAGGCAGAGACAGGGACACACAGATAGAGGCAGAGACAGAGAGGGAGACAGAGGGGGAGCGGGAGACAGAGGGAGAGAGAGGGAGGGAGAACGAGGGAGAACGAGGGCGGCAGAGGGAGACAGTGGGAAGGAGTCGGGGAGACAGAGGCAGTGAGTCAGGGAGACAGAGGCAGACAGACAGGAAGGGAGACAGAGGGAGACAGAGAGGAATAGAGAGGGAGACAGAGAGGGAGAGGGAGACAGAGAGAGAGGGAGACAGAGAGAGGAAGACAGAGAGAGGGAGACAGAGAGAGGGACGGCAAGATAGAGAGAGGGAGGGAGACAGAGAGAGATAAAGAAGTGTGTATGCCGAGTCTGGTGGCTCAGTGGATGAAGGCGTCCGCTGCAGGGGCCTGTGTTCAAACTCTTGGTCACAGTTTTTTTTGCTCTAGCCACGCCCCCCTCCCCCACTGACCCCGCCCCACCGGTGCGACCCTCGGCTACAAACCACACTGTAAATTTGGCCCCCGAGAGAAAGTTTGCGTGCCCTAAGGGCATGTATGTGTGTCACATCGCACACAAGCCAGAATCAGGGGTGCAACAGGGTGTCAAAGTGACACCTTGTCCCCCTTGACAATTCGGTAAATTTACCGAATCGGTATTTACAGATTCAGTAATTGACATTGATTCCTATGGGCCTCAAGGCCCATAGGAATCAATGGCAATTACCGAATCGGTAAATACCGATTCGGTAAGTACCGACTCATAACGATTCGGTAAAAATTACGAAATTATTTCCTACATCTCATTTACCGAATCTAGAATACCGAATCGGTAAAATTCGGTATTCTAGAGTCAGTAAATGAGATTTACCTACATCGGTCCCTTTATCTTGTGTTTTGGATATTTTATAATTCTGATTTCATATCACTTCTTTGCCAATGACACACAAAGCTCGTCATTTAGCCTGCCCTATTCATTAACTTCCTCTCTTCCATTTGGCACGGTGTAGTTGTCTTCTGCCAGAAAATCAACCAACCAACTACAAATATTTTGTACTTTCACTTTTAATTGTTCCCAGATCTAATCCCTACTTTATTTATTTCCACCCTGACAACCTTGCCTAGTCCGCCTCTGTGAATGGGCTTGTAATTCAGGTAAACAACAAGTTTACAACTCTTCTCCTTTGTAGCATTCCTTCCATACACTGCTGCCCATCTCAATCTGCAGAAAAATCAAAATACCTACCTGACTCTTTATTCAACCATGTATTTGATCAGCAAAGTTGAGTACTTTACATTTGTAAGCCTAGGTCTCACATCTTGCTCATTTCTTTGCCTAGACGGGGACCTCAGCTTCACAACCTGCATACTTTTTAACCTCTGTGAAGCTATCCCAAATTCTACCTCCCAGCTGGCCAGATCATACTGCATAGAAGAGCTGCAAATTCTTTTAAATTTGTTTTCAAATGTATTCAGGTGCTTGATCTCCTAGATGAAAGAGCCATCTCTCTTTCATTTGACCAGGAAGAAATATCATGAACTTTATCTTTCTTTCAGATTTTCATTATTGCTGGTCCCCAACACCTTCTGATAAGGCTCAGTGATTCTCCTCTTGGGTAACTAGGGTCTGCTGGTTACATCAATGTGATCTTTCACTTAGGTAAGAAGGTATATGAATTTTTGGTAAACTTAGCATCACATGGGTTGTTCTAGTTAGACCTCGCAGGTAGGCAAGAAGGTGGATTTGTGTCTCTTGGGAGATTGTGGAATATCCATATGTTGAACTATACAATCTAAACAAATTCCCAGCACCTTGAGACCATCACAGGTGAGTAGCTGGCTTCACAAACCCTGAGTGAATGATTGATTGATGATGGATCATATTGAGCAGAGTCCCAGTTATTCCTTTCAACGAGTCGTACTGATATGTGTGCTACTGCCTTCTGTCCAGGTGTAATTTCTATGAGAAAGTTTCAAGACTTCATGGAAAAGTTGCATTTTTCTTTATGTAGAAGGACAGAGGAAGCAGGGGTGAGCATAGAGTTGATCATGCTGAAACCTGCTACTGTCCCTTATTTTCTATATAAAAGGGTGTGTCAGATTCTTACATTTCACCCGCTCACACTCGGGGCACCAGCCCAGCATAATCCTTGTGACAGTAAGGCTTCTATGAGCTTTATTTCTTTCAAGGAATGCAAAGATGGCTTGGAGCAAGACACTCTGGGCCCCATTTATGAGGTCCCTTGCGCCATTGGAACTTTACTTTTTCTGAAGTCCTGTGGTGCAGAAGCCTGCGTGATATTTATCAGGCAGCACTGAGCCACTTTTTTGGCGTATAGCTGCGTGATAAATATCAGTCCTTTAATGCAGTGTTCTGCGTTAAAGGGGCGTGCAATGGGTGTTGCTGGGGGCGTTCCCAGAAACATCCAGGGGCGTTTGACGCTGCCCAAGATTTACGAGAAATCGTAAATCTGAGGCAGTGCCAAAAGCTTACGCCTCCTCTGAGGAGGCGTAAGGGAGGTGCACACATAGAAAGAGGAAAAGCCTCTTGTGATTATTTTTTTACTGAGAGGTTTCCCTTCCTGTACAAAAATAATCATCCCTGCAAGGCCGGCACCTTTGCACCATTGTGCAAAGGTGCCTGGGCTGGCGCAGGCAGCCCATTGTGCGCCGGTGCAGGGGAAAAGGACAGGTAGGTGCTGTATCTTATAGATACAGCGCGTTCCTGCCCTTTTCTTTTGCCGTAGGGAAGCGCAGCAGGAAGGCCTGCTGTGCTTACCTATGGCAAAACCTCATAAATGAGCTCGTAATTGACCTCCTGTGGAATCACAGCAGCACACAGCAAGTAAAATCTAGATTAAACGGGGGGCCACTAGAGGGCGCACAGAGGAATGGCTGCCCTGTGAGACAGCTCCGCCGGCCAGGTCGACCAAATGGCAATTCACAGCAGCTTGCGAGTGCCAAGAAATCAGCAAAAGGGTCCAACAAACGTCAGAATACTGAGCGACGCAGGAACCGGGATCGAACTGCCCAGGACTATGAAATTAACCTGGTAATCCGAGTATTAAGGTGCTGTCAAGCAACAATAACGTCCGAGGCAAGATGGCGGTGCCCGTGATATGAATGGCCCGGAGCTCCGGCAGAACCAGCAGATGCACATGGTGAGTGTTTGCGCGGCTCGTGTCCATACCTGCCCTAAAACGGATGCTCCGACACCAGCAGATTACATACTGGCGGACCCCAGGGACGGCAAAAATTACGTTTAAGCGCTTAGGGAAATGGCACAAACAGGCACAAACAAGATGGCGGCGCCCATGTCCAGCAACGAGGGGTAATTTCGTAACCTGCAGAGGCGATCACTAACTACTATACCGAACACGTTATAAATGCTCCAGTTCAATACAAATCAGAGGAAAAAACAGAACTAGACGGGCACACTGGCATAATCACGCAGTGGTGGGCGGGCAGCGGGCACAGACTCGGCAGGACCCGACCAGGTCATAGAATTGGTGTCAACTCACCACAGAGCCCCCATTGCAGATACAGTGGATCGAAGGATCTGACACAGGTCTAAAGCTAACGCTAAATTCCGCACTCCTGAGCAGATTCACGTGTGCCACCTCTATCCTTCCAACAGGTTCGGAAAGATACCAGGCTGTAACGCAAACCCAGCAACACCACGCAGCTCACGAGCTGGAGTGGTGACGCGCGAAGAGACGAAGTGCCTGTCGCGACAAGGGTGTCTGCGCAGATCATCCGCGCCCCTATACTGGACCTCAGTGAACGAGCCAGTTCTTTACCATGGGTAAACCAGACAGGCTACAAGCCACACTGACCTTCCCTACCCAAAAAAGAAATGCGAAAGGTGCACAATCGCAATCGGACACGGAACTAGACAGTGAAACAACGCAGCCCAACGGCATGGAACAGGTCCTAAAAGCTATTCAGAAAAGCCTGCAAGATGTGCACGAAAAACTAGATGTGATAACGCAAAGAGTGGACAGTATGGCGATGAAGTTGGATAAACACGGTGAGTGTCTAGAAGAAGCCGAAACCCGCATTTCAGCAGTAGAGGATGAATCGCATACCACCACACTGAAGTGCTCCGAGATGGACAGGCTACTGGATGTTATCAAAAACAAGTCAGAAGATTCAGAAGCGCGATGCAGACACAATAACGTCCGAATTGCGGGCCTTCTGGAATCGACCAACACCGGCAAAATGGAGACCTATATCGAAGACTTGATCCGAACAATCTTCGGAGCCGAAAACCTCTCCTCCGTCTTCATCATCGAAAGAGCGCATAGATCCCTGGCTCCAAAATCAAAAACCTGGTGCACAGCCTCGGCCTGTAATCGCACGTCTCCTGAACTACAGAGACAGGGATGTAGTTCTCAGACTGGCGAGAGAGAAGGGGAGAATCGAACACCAAGGCAACAAGCTAGACTTCTTCCCGGATTTCACGATGAATGTTCAGCTGGCCCGGAGGGAGTTTGCAAATGTGAAGCAAATGCTGAGAGAATTGAACATTGACTATGCGATGTTGTATCCGGCCAGGCTGAAGATCTCCAACGGTGGCAAACAAATTATCTGTCAGACGCCAAAAGAAGCGCAAGAATTCATTAAGCAACTTGGAAAGAAACAACGTGACCAACGCCGAACCGAACATCAACAAGAATCGGAGTGAGTGCATGGTGCCATGGCAATGGTCGGTGTCGCTCCTACCGCGCAACGCTTGTTCCTGCTACGCCCCATTTACTTGTTCTGAAATGGGGAGTCGCATTATTTCTGCTAGGATGAATAAGAAGGGGCTTGCTGCACCTGCTCTTGCTGGGACGCCCGATTGACACATGATGCTGGAGGTTTTAGCCGGCAGGAGCGCATTATTAACTTGTTTCGTGAGCATGTGATGAAGAGGTCACTGGCGGCTTACTGGAGATATGGTAAGAGTGTATGTGCACCTACAAACAGACAGTAGTGGCATTGTGAGTATGTACATTCCTTACTTTGACTCAAAAGACGCTCACATAGCAGACTCCCAGACAATTGTCCCTGAGTCAGAGTAGGTGCCAGACCTACTAACTGGACCAATGTTGGCGAAATGAGGTCCTGTTCCACTCGTTGCCTGTCTGTGCTCAATATGCTGTACGATAGGGAGGCCACTGTATTGAGATGTTATGCTTCACAGTTGTGGACTTGTGAGGAAGCAGCGAGAACCATACTGCACTTGCTATATATTCTAGTGAACCTGGCCACATCCACTATGTTGGATGAAGTTGTGTGTCCTAGGTGTACCCCCCGAAAGGGAGTTCCCCACCTATTGTTACGTTGAGTTGTTTGTTCTAAATGGGATATGTCTTTGGCATGATTGGAATGCTAAAGTGGGAGGGGGAAGAGGGGAAGATATGAGAGTATTTGTTTGTTTACACTGCATTTGAGAGGCACTGCCGTACTACAATGGGTATGCAAAATCACAATACTGACTAAATGAAATTGTCTGAAAGACGTTCAAACTGTGCACCACACCTTCACACGGCCAGTAGTCAGTGCAAGGCGAGTCATGACTGATAAGCTCACATCCGGGACATTATGGCTCATAAAATGGAATGTCCGAGGTCTAAACAACCCGAAGAAAATACGGCAAATCCTGGCGTATTTCACACGGTTACAAATCGACATAGCTTTCCTTCAGGAAACACACTTAGACCCACGTACATCCCATCGTATCGGGACAAAATGGGCAGAATCGGTACACGGGCCAACATATTCTTCATACTCAAGAGGGGTTCTTATCATGATTCGCAAAGGGGTCAACTTTAAAGTTGAACAAGTACACCCGGATAATGAAGGGAGATATATTGCAGTTTCGGGAATTCTTAGAGGACAGAGGGTGTCGCTACTTAATGTCTACGCACCAAATGTAGATGATCCTGAGGCTGTGGCGGAAAATAGATGAACTACCGGATGCGCCATTGATCTGGGGTGGTGATTTTAACACTGCGCCAAATGCCGCTATGGACAGATCACCACACTCGATTGAAACACACAAACGCGCATTGCAGACATTGCAAGATTTGATGGTTGAGAAGCAGCTGACAGATCTCTGGAGGTTGACTCACCCAATGCAACTAGAAGCCACACACACCACGGCAGCACACAACAGTTGGTATAGAATAGATTATTGGATCTGTTCCCCTGACATCTCATTGTGGACGGAGGATGTATCCCACTTATGCCATACACTATCAAACCACAACCCGGTAGTTTTGACCCTCAAATTACTGCACTACCTCCCACCACCATTTAGCTGGAGGTTTAATGGGAAAGCATTGCAAGATCCTCTCTATACAGAAAAGATTAGGAAAGCTATCATAGAGTACTTTGAGTTAAATGCGGACTCTGTGGATGACCCTGGACTGCTATGGGAAGCATTCAAGGCCAATATAAGGGGTATCTGTATTTGTACAAATGCGGGCATTCTAAAAGACTTACGTCAGCAACTAATTCAACGAGAGAAACTAATAAGAGACCCAGAATTGAACTATAGTCAAACAAGTGACCCCTCTTTATTGGGAGAAATTCTGACACTTATATCGGAATATCAGACTCAAGCAGAGGATGAACTCCGCTACATATCTAAGCGACATGTAGCCCGAAATTATGAGGAGGGAGGCAGGCCAGGGGCAGCGCTAGCGCACAAAATATGCACGCCAAGGCCACCTCCGGTTATATCGGCAGTTAGAGACAGTGGAGGCACATTGACACATGACACACAGGGTATAATGAAGGCATTCATGCACACAATTGGCATCCTTTATACAAAAGAAGATACAGCTACAACCGAGGAAATTGAGCAGTATTGCGATGACATTGCACTCGCCTGGCTATCAAACGATCACAGAGCCTTCCTCTCTTTACCCATAATGGTCGAAGAGATCACAGAAATAATCCAGTCCCTGCCTAATGAAAAAGCACCTGGCCCTGACGGGTTCACTGGGGAATTTTACAAGGCCAATGTAGAATTGCTGGCGCCCCATATAGTTAGGATGCTTGGAGATGCGCACGAGAAACAGGTACTACCACAAACATTGAGGGAAGCTATGATTTTAACACTACTTAAACCAGACAAAGACCCTGAATATTGTGAATCCTATCGCCCCTTATTGCTTATGAATGTGGACACCAAAATATTATCTAAATTGCTAGTGAATAGGTTGCAACATATAATGACCAGACTGATACTACCTGATCAGTCGGGTTTATACCGACACACTCCACTGCACACAACACCAGGTTACTCGTTGCGCTATCCCACTCCCTGTCCTCTACTAGTAAGGCGGCCGCAGTGTTGTTAGATGCTGCTAAAGCTTTTGACACGATAGCGTGGACTTATTTACACACGATTTTAATTAGAATGGGATTTCCTCCAATGTTTCTACAATGGGTAAAGTTACTGTACACGAAACCCACTGCTCGCATACGGATCAATAAATACGTCTCATAGACAATACCCATAGAACAGGGCACCAGCAGGGGTGCCCACTATCACCGCTCCTATTTGCCATAGCCTTAGAACCGCTAGCCTGCAAAATACGACAAAAACATCACTACTCGGCATTGCAGTTTCCCCAGCGTCCCCTACATATTTCAATGTATGCGGATGACATGGTATTGTATGTCCGAGACCCGTCCACCAACCTCAACCCGTTTTTGCGAGAATATGTCAAATTTGGACGTCAATCTGGCCTTAGAATTAACTGGGCAAAATCAATTATTTTACCATTGACTGACACCACACAACAATTCACCACAGATTATCCATTAGAATGGCAAACGGAACCAGTGCGCTATCTAGGAGTTTGGTTCCACAGGGACCCAGAAGTGGTCATCCGCACAAATTATGGTAGGGTGGTCTCGGCCCCGGAGGAGAAAATAGAAAGATGGATTCATATGCCCCTATCACTGGCGGACAGATTAGCAATAGTAAAAATGGTACTCCTGCTGAAGCTGATGTACCTTTTTAATAACATCCCAATCTAGCCACCCTTGACAGTGTTCCGACGACTAATCTCAGTGGTACTGAAATTGATATGGGCAGGAAAAACGGCTAGAATTGACCTGCACTCCCTGACACTACCGTATGCTCAGGGCGGTTTTAAAGTTCCCGATTTCTTTCAGTATTATCTATGGGCCCGATTCACAGAATGAACTTAAGACTCAATCCTAAACTTACTACTGTTTTGGTATTCACAGATTGCACTTACTACTTTTGGTATTCACAGAATGAACTTACTACTTTTGGCATTCATAGAATGCACTTACTACTTTTGGTTATTCACAGAATGAACTTACTCATGTCGGTATTCACAGAAGTTAGGACTTCTAACTTTAGGACTCCTAAATGCCTTCTGTGAATACCGAAAGTCTTAAAATTAGGATTTTTCTCAATTTAGTAGTAGTAAAGTTAGGACTCCTAACTTTAGGACTCCTAAATGCCTTCTGTGAATACCGAAAGTCTTAAAATTAGGATTTTTCTCAATTTAGTAGTAGTAAAGTTAGGACTCCTAACTTTAGGACTCCTAAATGCCTTCTGTGAATACCGAATGTCTTAAAATTAGGATTTTTCTCAATTTAGTCGTAGTAAAGTTAGGAGTCCTAACTTTACTACGACTAAATTGAGAAAAATCCTAATTTTAAGACTTTCGGTATTCACAGAAGGCATTTAGGAGTCCTAAAGTTAGGAGTCCTAACTTCTGTGAATACCGAAATGAGTAAGTTCATTCTGTGAATACCAAAAGTAGTAAGTGCATTCTATGAATGCCAAAAGTTGTAAATTAATTCTGTGAATACCAAAAGTAGTAAGTGCAATCTGTGAATACCAAAACAGTAGTAAGTTTAGGATTGAATCTTAAATTCATTCTGTGAATCGGGCCCTATGTGCCCAAGCCCAATACGCTCATTATTGGTATCATAAATTCCCGTTTCTAACATATGTGGCAATTGAAGAAGGAGATGCCTCACCGATACCGTTAGATGCCATATTAGTACACAAACGCCCCCCACTACATAAACAGGATATAAATACGATAGACACCTCAAATGAAGCTAGGAGGATCATAGCACAAAAAACAAAGAAAACTCCTATATATGTCCCGAAACTGCCCCTCCACTATCACCCGCACATCACTGTAACACATGAACCTGTGGGAATGGACCTCCTTAAACGAGCGGGGATAGATAGCATGGGTGACATGTTCCGTGAAGGGAAGTTCAAGACACTGGATAATATCACGTATGTACAGAACCAAACGTTATTGTTTAAATTCACATATTATCGTCTACAGCTAGCAATGAAAGCCCTATACCCGTCATACCCTGAAGAACCACAACCACTCATGACATTACAGCAACTACTCACGTCCCCCAAACCTGCTCATCTGGTCTCCAGGCTATATGTAGAGTTACAAACTGAAATTGGGGCACTGCCACATAAAGCAATACAAAAATGGAATGATTGCTTAGACGTCCCCCTAACGGATGATGAGTGGCATACGGCAGGCACGATCACAAAGTTACTGTAGGAAGGGGGAGTCTCTAGTTGGCGCAGTGCAACACTAGCGACAAGCAGGGACTCTCCTCTTCCTCGTCAGGGCTGAGGGTTACCTTCCAGACAACCTCTGCTTACCCTCTAGGTAGTGTGGCTTAAGCAGTCGTAGGCTAATCTTTGGGGCACATAGGGTTAAACACTTGCAATATTACACCGTCACAACCAACCCACCACACAATGAGACCAAACTGTATTCTGTAAAAATATATATCTTTATATAGACTTTAAGCAGGCTTATGAATACAGTTAACGCACTTTCAAGTATCGGTTCCAAATTACTTAGTTCGAGTTGCCACAGTTCTTTCTAGCAATAAGCGTTCTTCAGGGCCCTCAGGCCGGTTCAACAAAGTTCTTGTGGAGTGGGCGGCTTCCAGGGGAGCTGTCCCACGTCGCGTTGCCTTCCCGGGGTCGCTGTTCGTTGCGGCTCTCAGCCGAGCAGGTCATGGGTCATCCGGGGCAGCGGTGTTCTGTGGCGGCAGGGTCCTTTCCTCGTCGCTCGCTCTGACCCTGGAGGCGGCGGCTGTGTGGTGGCGGCAAGTGGCAGTACGGTCCCCAAGTGCAGGATGTACCCAGCCAAGTGCCGGTACAGCTGTGCGCTCACAGCTGAGCTGTCGGGCAAGGTACCGACCCAGTGGATTCTCGCAGGGCAACTGTCCGTCTTTGCAAGTGGATTGGCTGCTCGTGGCGCAGTCAACTCGAGAGCTCGGACCGGACGGGTCCTCCTTTGCTTTGCTCTCGGGCTCCCGGTGCAGTTGCGGTCACGGTGTTCGGGCCAGCGGTGGCTGGTCCTCACTTTGCTTTCGCTGTTGCTTTGGGCCCCGGTCACGGTGGTCAGGTGGATGTCGTTGCCTTGGAGGAGATTCCTCCGTCGGTACTGCAGTGATAAGCAGCACACACAGTCGCTTCCTTCGGGGTGTAGCGCCCACTGGTCCTGGGGCGCTGGTCAGGGGGCAAGTTCACAGCAAGCCCTTGGAGATCTCTCAGCAGAGTTTGGCACAAAATCTTGTCAAGCAAAAGTCTTCTCGTAGTCTTTCCTTTTTCCTCTCCTTCGGCAGCAAGGCACCAGACACAGGCAAGAGACAGCACTCTTCCTTGTCCTTCACGGTCCTTCTCGTCGGGCAGAGTTCCTTTCGTAGCCCAAACTGGATCTAACTTTCAAGGAGCAGGGCTCCGTCTTTTATAGGGCATTTCTTTTGTTCTCCCAGGCCAGGGGGGCCTTTGCATAGCCACTTTCAGTCCTTGAGTACCCTGGTGGGTGTACTCCGGCTTCTGCTTTCAGTGTGAGGGGCAGGCGCATCAGACGCCCCACAGGAGGTGGAGCCAGCATTGGGCGGACAGGGGCCGCCAGAGTACCTTGTTGATGGGGCTTCGCCCTTCCTGGGCCAGGTGTCGGCTGAGTCATCAGTCGCTCCCCAGGAGGATGGAGCCAGCATTGTGGTGGCAGAGCACAGCAAGATCCAGAGTCAAGAGCCACTCCTACCTCCCACTAAGGTGTAATCTGCGCATTCACCACCTGTCATCCCCCCAGCCCTGTTACTCACACATCCCAGACAGTCAGATACACATACCAGCAGAGGCGGGCTGAAATGGTTAGGCAAGCAAATGCTAACTTTCTAAAAGTAGCATTTGCAAACCCAGGACACTAAAATAAACTTGACTACAAGAAATATTTTATCATCCTGAGTTCAGGCATACTAAACACGACTCGCTACCATGCTCCTTGAGCCTGCTGAGATTATAGGGTGTAATAATTCCAGCAGCTCAGTCTGGCCTAATGGGGCAGGTAGCCTCCAATAGTGAAATACGGTTTTGGTTGTAAGTCACTACTAGGACATGCCACACACATCAGGGCTTGTCCTACCTTACACCTACAACGCACCCTGCCCGCAGGCCTACCAGAGGGGTGACTAATATGTAGTCAAGGGAAGGTTCGGGGGCTGGCAAGTGGGTGCACTTGCCCAGCTAACGTGACAGTACGAGACCGCACGCGGGTTCTGCGGTCGCAGTTCCCAGACACATCTTTACGGCTGCTTCGGTGGGTGGCGCAACCAGCGCTGCAGGCCCACCAGCAGTATTGGCATCTACAAGCCCCGGCACTCCTAGTGCACTTTACTAGGGACTAACAGTAAATCCAATGAACCAATCATGGATACCAATCGCATGTACAATTTACAGTAGGGAGCACTTGCACTGCGGCACGGGTCAGCCGGGGCGCAGTGCCCTGAGTATCGGAAAACCAGCAAAACTTCGGAGGCACATCAGCAAAAAAGTGGAAGGGAAACTCACGCCAGGTCTAACATGTGTCCCCTCCAGCTGAAATGTGGGGGGAACTACCCTTCCCCAGGGAGTTCCACATCACTAAGGCGGAAAAATCTGGACAGACCGTCAGCGTTGGCGTGATCGGTGCCAGGGCGGTGTTCCACCGTAAAGTCCATACTCTGTAGAGAAATGGACCACCTCAACAGTTTCGGGTTCTCACCCCTCATTTGCATCAACCATCTGAGGGGCCTGTGGTCTGTCTGAACTCGGAAGTGAGACCCAAACAAGTAGGGTCTTAGCTTCTTCAACGCCCAGACCACAGCAAATGCTTCACGCTCTATTGCACTCCACCTACTTTCCCGTGGAAGTAACCTCCTACTTATGAAGGCTACGGGTTGGTCAAAGCCCTCCTCAGTCATCTGTGAAAGAACAGCCCCTACACCATGCTCTGAAGCGTCTGTTTGCACTATGAATTCCTTGGAGAAATCAGGAGCCAGGAGCACAGGCGCCGTGCACATGGCAGTCTTCAGGGTGTCAAAAGCCTTCTGACAGGTGTCAGTCCAAATCACATTCCTGGGCTGCTTCTTCGAAGTCAGCTCTGTCAAGGGGGTCACGATCGTGCCATAGCCCTTGACAAACCTCCTGTAATACCCAGTGAGCCTCAGGAAGGCTCTCACTGCAGTCTGGGTCTTGGGGGGTTCCCAAGCCAGGATGGTTTCGATTTTGGGTTGCAAGGGTGCTACCTTGCCACTCCCCACTTGGTGTCCCAAGTACACCACGGAACCCTGCCCAATCTGGCACTTGCTTGCCTTGATTGTGAGGCCTGCTCTGCGCAGGGCCATCAACACTTCCCAGAGGTGTCGCAGGTGTTCTGGCCAGGTGCCACTGAACACCGCAATGTCATCCAGGTAGGCGGCACTGAACTCGTCCAGCCCAGCCAACACCTGGTTGACCAATCTCTGAAAGGTGGCAGGGGCATTCTTCATCCCAAATGGCATAACCCGGAACTGGTAATGCCCATCTGGGGTCGAGAATGCTGACCTCTCCTTGGCCCCATCGGTCAAGGCGATCTGCCAGTACCCAGACGTCAAATCAAACGTACTGAGGAACCGGGCAGCCCCTAGCCGATCAATGAGCTCATCAGCTCTGGGGATGGGGTGCGCGTCAGTCTTCGTGACTGGATTGAGTCCTCTGTAGTCCACACAGAACCGCAGTTCGGGTGTGGCTCCCGGCGCAGCAGCCTTCGGGACCAAGACCACGGGGCTGGACCAAGGACTGCTGGAAGACTCAACCACCCCCAGGGCAAGCATCTTGGAGACCTCCTCCTTGATGCAGGCCCGGACCCTGTCAGTCACTCTGTAAGCCTTATGCTTCACAGGTAAGCTGTCTCCAGTGTCCACATCATGGACGCACCAATCTGTGACACTCGGAACCAGGGAGAACAGATCTGGAAACTGCCCCAGCAACTGGCGGCAGTCTTCTTGTTGTTCGGGGGTCAGGGTGGGTGAGAGGTTAACTCCATCCACTGACCCGTCTTTCTCACAGGCCACTAAGAGGTCAGGAAGAGGCTCCGTCTCCTCCTCCATTCCGTCATCAGTTGCCAACAACATGCCCACTTCGGACCTTCGTAAGTGGGGCTTGAGGCGGTTGACATGTAAGACCCTCAAAGGGTTCCTGGGCGTCTTCATGTCCACCAAGTATGTCACTGGGCTCTTGCGCTCCACAACCTTGAATGGGCCTGTCCACTTATCTTGAAGGGCACAGGGCTCCACCGGGGCCAGGACATACACCTCTTGTCCAGGCTGAAGCTCGACCAGAGTGGCATTCTGATCGTACCACCGCTTCATTTCCTCCTGGCTCGCTTCCAGATTTGCCTCGGCAAGTTGTCTGAAGCGTCTGGTCTGGTTTCTGAAGGCCAGCATGTAGCTATATACATTCTGGGGAGGTTTCCTGGGAGATTGCTCCCAGCCTTCCTTTACCAAACTCAGCGGTCCTCTCACGGGGTGACCGTACAGAAGTTCAGAGGGGCTGAACCCTAGAGACTTCTGTGGTACCTCGCGATATGCAAAGAGCAGGCATGGTAAGAGGACGTCCCACTTACGCCTCATCGGACCTTCTAGGCCCATGATCATGCCTTTCAGGGTTCGGTTGAATCTCTCAACCAACCCGTTACCTTGGGGATGGTAAGGCGTGGTGAACTTATACGTTACGCCACACTCTTGCCAAAGGGACTTCATATACTTGGATATGAAGTTGGTCCCCCTGTCGCTCACCACCTCTAGAGGGAATCCTACTCGTGAGAAAATTCCCATCAGTGCACGTCCCACCACGGGGGCCGTCACTGTCCTCAGAGGGATGGCTTCAGGGTACCGGGGGGCATGATCCACCAAGACCAGGATGAACCTGTTGCCCATGGCTGTCTTGGGGTCCAGAGGCCCAACGATGTCAATACCCACTCGCTGGAATGGCGTACCAACCACAGGGAAGGGTTGGAGGGGAGCCTTGTTCTTCCCTCCGGTCTTCCCACTTGCCTGGCAAGTCGGACAAGTTCTACAATGAGCGTCTGAGCTCTTGTGCATTTGGGGCCAGTAAAAGTGGGTGACAAGCCTGTCATAGGTCTTGTCCATCCCCAAATGTCCTGCTAAAGGCACATCGTGAGCCAGCCCCAGTAGGAAGGCTCTGAACCTCTGGGGTACCACCAGCACACGGGCTGACCCAGGTTCAGCAGCCTTAGGCTCTGAATACAGGAGGTCGTTCTCCCAGTACACATAATGTGTTTTGGCCTGAACACCATTGGCCTGGTCTGCAGCCTGCTGCCGCATACCCACGAGAGAAGGGCATTCTTTCTGCTCCTTGCAGAATTCCTCCCTGGAGGGTCCTCCTTCTTGCTGCCAATGGGTCAGCTCAGGCAGGTCCCCCAGTTCGGCGATCTGTTCCCCTGTAGGCTCCAGGGCATCCCCCTCAAGGTCTGCTTCCTCCTGGACCGTGGGAACTTCAGGGACCGGTTTCCCGCGCCCCCTGCGCCTTCTCCCTAAGGCCGGTTCCTGGGCCTCTCCTTCAGGCCCCAGGACCTCTTGATCACCCCTACTGGCTGCCATCGACCGGGTGGTCACGCACGCCCAGTCAGGCAGACCCACCATCCGCAGGTGAGTCGTTTTCTCCACCTTTTCCCAAGGGGAGTGCTCCAAGTCATTCCCTAGCAAACAGTCAACAGGCATGGTTTTCCTTACACAGACCTGCAGAGTACCAGAGACCCCCCCCCACTCGAAGGGAACTTGAGCCATCGGACATTGACTCTCAGAATTATCAGCGTTGATAACCCTACAGTAGGCATGGGGTACAACCTGCTCTTGAGACACCAGGTGCTGCCTCACTGCAGTCACACTGGCTCCTGTGTCTCGAAGAGCCTCAGCTTCCTTGCCATTGATGATCACCACCTGCCCATATTTCTTAGTGTTAGAGGGCAGGTAGTTCGTAGGGATCATCTCACTGTCTCCTAGCGAGACCAGGGTCATGTGAACGGGATCTCCACCCCCCGGGACCATCATTTCTTCTCCCAAGTGAACGCTAGTCACTTGTCGGGGCGGAGCACCAGTGGGTGCGGGTTTTCCAAACAGGCGACACTTGGGGTCACTGGATATGTGCCCAGGCTCGCCACATTTGTAACAATTGAAGGGCCCCTTTGGAACAGGTTTACCTGTCGGGGCCCCATTCTGCTTCGGGGGCGGGGGAGGCTGAGAACCTTGCTGCTGGTTCCCCTGGGAACTACTTTGGGGGCCTTTTTGGAACCCTTTCTGTTTTCCCCCCTTGTCCCCCCCACTCTTCTGCTGGGGACCCTGCCCACTCTTGGCGGAGTCTCCCACGGGACCCTTGTGGACCCTGGTGCTGAGCCAGCGGTCCGCCTCCTCAGCAAGCTTCCTCGGGTTGGACAGCTTGCTGTCGATCAGGTGTTGGCGTAACTCAGGAAAACAGTGATCAGACAAGTGCTCCCATGCAATTAAATCAAAGAGACCTTGAAAATCATTCACTTTGCTACCCTTCACCCAACCATCCAGTGCTCTGCAAAAATAAGTCACATACTCCACATACGTATTCCCAGGCCGCTTAGTACATCCCCTAAACTTCTGTCTATACATTTCAGGGGTAAGCCCGTACCTGCTCATTAAAGCTTCTTTCATGTGGGAATAGGATCTCTGATTCTCAACGGGCAAATCTAGCAAGGTATCTCGCCCTTCGCTAAGGAACCTTCCCCACAACCCCGCTCCCCAATCCTTGTCAGGGACCCGGTGGGAGGACATGGCTACCTCGTATGCCCTAAACCACTGTCCTATGTCATCCCCCTTAAAGAACTCCTTAACTACGTCTTTAGGGATGTGCACTCTTGACTCTACATGCACTGGCGATGTGCTGCCACCAGAGGGAGGACGATCCAAGTCTCTCTCCTTGAGACTTATCTCCCTCATTTTCACTTCGTAATCCATTTGGTGCTTTCGCTCTTCCAGCGCCATTCTTTTTGTTTCAAGCTCCAGTTGGATTTTCAATTCTGCCAGCTTTCTTTCGTGATTCCTTGTTTCTTTCCTGTCTGCCAGCTCCTCTGGCGACAGGCCTTTACCAAAGCTGTGCACGCTGTCTTGCCTCTCGAGGTCAATCAGATCTCCAAGTGCATTCTGCTCCTCAGTCGCGTCTTGCTCCGCGAGGGCGTCTCGATCCTCCGGAGCCTTTCTGGACTCTATCCAGGCTTTCATGGCCTTGTAGAGCTCTGGCTTATTCTTGCAACCAGCGTGCGGAACCTTGAGTTTCCTGCAAAAAAACTTCAGCTCATCCTTGGTGTATTTATCCAGCTTTGCGGCGTCCCACTCGACCTCCAACACCTCAGAGGTCGTGGACTCCGCTCCATCCAGGCTCTTCGTGCCCGGCATGGTTCTTGCACTCGGAATCTTCTTTCGGCAAAATTCAAAAGCAAAGTCTGTGGCTAAGTAACTGGACTGTAATCACTGTGCAATGGTCGGAAGCTAAGGTATAGATATCGCAAGTGTAAATTCGAAAATCCTCACCGCTGCGTCCAATGTAGGAAGGGGGAGTCTCTAGTTGGCGCAGTGCAACACTAGCGACAAGCAGGGACTCTCCTCTTCCTCGTCAGGGCTGAGGGTTACCTTCCAGACAACCTCTGCTTACCCTCTAGGTAGTGTGGCTTAAGCAGTCGTAGGCTAATCTTTGGGGCACATAGGGTTAAACACTTGCAATATTACACCGTCACAACCAACCCACCACACAATGAGACCAAACTGTATTCTGTAAAAATATATATCTTTATATAGACTTTAAGCAGGCTTATGAATACAGTTAACGCACTTTCAAGTATCGGTTCCAAATTACTTAGTTCGAGTTGCCACAGTTCTTTCTAGCAATAAGCGTTCTTCAGGGCCCTCAGGCCGGTTCAACAAAGTTCTTGTGGAGCGGGCGGCTTCCAGGGGAGCTGTCCCACGTCGCGTTGCCTTCCCGGGGTCGCTGTTCGTTGCGGCTCTCAGCCGAGCAGGTCACGGGTCATCCGGGGCAGCGGTGTTCTGTGGCGGCAGGGTCCTTTCCTCGTCGCTCGCTCCGACCCTGGAGGCGGCGGCTGTGTGGTGGCGGCAAGTGGCAGTACGGTCCCCAAGTGCAGGACGTACCCAGCCAAGTGCCGGTACAGCTGTGCGCTCACAGCTGAGCTGTCGGGCAAGGTACCGACCCAGTGCATTCTCGCAGGGCAACTGTCCGTCTTTGCAAGTGGATTGGCTGCTCGTGGCGCAGTCAACTCGAGAGCTCGGACCGGACGGGTCCTCCTTTGCTTTGCTCTCGGGCTCCTGGTGCAGTTGCGGTCACGGTGTTCGGGCCAGCGGCGGCTGGTCCTCACTTTGCTTTCACTGTTGCTTTGGGCCCCGGTCACGGTGGTCAGGTGGATGTCGTTGCCTTGGAGGAGATTCCTCCGTCGGTACTGCAGTGATAAGCAGCACACACAGTCGCTTCCTTCGGGGTGTAGCGCCCACTGGTCCTGGGGCGCTGGTCAGGGGGCAAGTTCACAGCAAGCCCTTGGAGATCTCTCAGCAGAGTTTGGCACAAAATCTTGTCAAGCAAAAGTCTTCTCGTAGTCTTTCCTTTTTCCTCTCCTTCGGCAGCAAGGCACCAGACACAGGCAAGAGACAGCACTCTTCCTTGTCCTTCACGGTCCTTCTCGTCGGGCAGAGTTCCTTTCGTAGCCCAAACTGGATCTAACTTTCAAGGAGCAGGGCTCCGTCTTTTATAGGGCATTTCTTTTGTTCTCCCAGGCCAGGGGGGCCTTTGCATAGCCACTTTCAGTCCTTGAGTACCCTGGTGGGTGTACTCCGGCTTCTGCTTTCAGTGTGAGGGGCAGGCGCATCAGACGCCCCACAGGAGGTGGAGCCAGCATTGGGCGGACAGGGGCCGCCAGAGTACCTTGTTGATGGGGCTTCGCCCTTCCTGGGCCAGGTGTCGGCTGAGTCATCAGTCGCTCCCCAGGAGGATGGAGCCAGCATTGTGGTGGCAGAGCACAGCAAGATCCAGAGTCAAGAGCCACTCCTACCTCCCACTAAGGTGTAATCTGCGCATTCACCACCTGTCATCCCCCCAGCCCTGTCACTCACACATCCCAGACAGTCAGATACACATACCAGCAGAGGCGGGCTGAAATGGTTAGGCAAGCAAATGCTAACTTTCTAAAAGTAGCATTTGCAAACCCAGGACACTAAAATAAACTTGACTACAAGAAATATTTTATCATCCTGAGTTCAGGCATACTAAACACGACTCGCTACCATGCTCCTTGAGCCTGCTGGGATTATAGGGTGTAATAATTCCAGCAGCTCAGTCTGGCCTAATGGAGCAGGTAGCCTCCAATAGTGAAATACGGTTTTGGTTGTAAGTCACTACTAGGACATGCCACACACATCAGGGCTTGTCCTACCTTACACCTACAACGCACCCTGCCCGCAGGCCTACCAGAGGGGTGACTATTATGTAGTCAAGGGAAGGTTCGGGGGCTGGCAAGTGGGTGCACTTGCCCAGCTAACGTGACAGTACGAGACCGCACGCGGGTTCTGCGGTCGCAGTTCCCAGACACATCTTTACGGCTGCTTCAGTGGGTGGCGCAACCAGCGCTGCAGGCCCACCAGCAGTATTGGCATCTACAAGCCCCGGCACTCCTAGTGCACTTTACTAGGGACTAACAGTAAATCCAATGAACCAATCATGGATACCAATCGCATGTACAATTTACAGTAGGGAGCACTTGCACTGCGGCACGGGTCAGCCGGGGCGCAGTGCCCTGAGTATCGGAAAACCAGCAAAACATCGGAGGCACATCAGCAAAAAAGTGGAAGGGAAACTCACGCCAAGGTGTCAGGTCTAACAGTTACTGACTCACAATGGGAATTTACGTATGATTCACATCAAATACGTACATCAGACATACCACACACCAGCACGCCTGTACAGGTTTGGTCTCCGTCCTGACGCTAAGTGTCAAAGGTGTGGGGCAGAGGCTGCAGACTTTATACATCTTGCCTGGCACTGCTCGGGGGTGGCTGAAAACTGGGACACTGTGGTGCGCAAACTGGGAGAGATGGTTGAGGTACCTATAGAATGTACTATAAAAACATGCTTGCTGGGATTAATACCGGGGGTCCGGGCATTAAAACGTAAGTTCTGCGCAATAGCCCTGCTTGTGGCAAAACGTAGAGTCTCCCTCACCTGGGGCAGCAAGACCCTGCCGCAAGTCAAGCAGTGGATGCAAGACCAAGTATATTGCAAAGACACTCTGCAGACATATGAGGAAGAGCTACCACAGAGATCACGACCCAGGAACTATTGGTGTTATCTAATTTCCTATCTTAATGTACCAGATGTTCAACTGTAAACTGCACACACTGGAATATGAGAATTTAACGAAAGTGAATGTACATCTAGCTGTGTGCCTAAAGATACCAAAAGAAGTATGCACAATTGAAGGCGGAGTGTTGTAATGCAGTATTTCTTATGAGTTATTTTGTACTGAAACGTTGTCACTGTTGACATTGTCATATTTCTTGGAAATGCTAATAAAAATTATTTTTAAAAAAAAGTATGACTTGGGCCAATGTATCTTTTAATGTCGCAAATAAGTTTGAAGGTGTTTTAAAGAAACCTTATTGTGAAGCAGCTTGAGAAAATAACAAGCTTATTTATCTATTTGTACCTTAACTTCAATTGGTTCATTATATAGGCCCTATGGGTAGGTATATCAATGTTAGAATTGTGTGATTTAAGCTAATGCAATGTAGATGAGAATCCAGAACATCTCTTTCCGGACTTACAAGCATAACCATTCGGCGATTTAGCAGAGTAGAGGGCTCTCTTTATGGTAGAACTGATTTGCTTAGGTTTCTTTTCACAACAACTTAATAATAGTTTGTCTTTGTTTTAAGACTTTTGGATTGCTATGAACTATATATTGAGTAATACAGTCATGAATTGATCATTGAATAATAACTAACTTGATGATCTGAATGTGTACCTTTGCTAATCTTTTAATAAAAGTTTATGGTTTGAAACTTTTAAAAAACAAATCTAGATTAAACTGAGGGCATGCCCTGTGCACAGCTCTGTTGGTCACGCATGAATGGAATTTAAAAATAAGTTAATGTTATGTTGTGTTATGGCAACTTGTATAGCGCTTGCAGCCACTGTATCAACGTTGTTGTTTCGTCAAATATGAGTGTTGGTAGATGTGGGTCTAATAGGAGTAATGTGTGAAGTATATGTCCTTAGTTTACTGCTGTGCTCAAATCCTTCAAAGCCCAATGTTTATAGTGCCCAAATGTCTATTCTAATTCCCTTTATTGTGTTTTATTGCTATGTTTTCAACAGTGTCACAATAGGCTTTTAAAGCTGCCATAAGGCATGGAAATAGCCATCCACGCAGAGTGGTGTGTATTCATTGTAGGAATGTTAAGAAAACAAGGAATAACCCTATGATCCAAAAATGGGACCGGAGTATTTAAGACAAAACAAGACAGTGGTCCCTAATATTGTGTATAGAATAAGTACTTAATATACAATAAGGGCCTGATTACGAGTTTGGCAGTGCAGCGCCGGGTCCGCCCCGCCGCCTAACCACCAACCCTGTGGTGAGGCTGCCTGCCAGAATATGAGTGTGACTCATATCTAGTGGCTTTTTTTGGCATTCCCATGGCAGGCACCGCAATGCAAAAATCTGTTCCTGCATGGCAGAGACTGAAATGTCCATGCAGTGCAGGAACTAGTGTGCATGCACACAGGGGGAGCACATGTGTGCCCCCCCCCCCACCCCCCTGGGCATCCACTGGCAGCAGAGACACAGGGGACCTGGTAGGGCTACCTTTGTTTCCTCCCTGCCAGGGTGTTCAGAGAGGAGGATCTGCCATGAAAACAAGTGATGGAAGTAGCTTGTGGAGTTTCATTCTGCGGAGTTACCGAAAAACTTTGTGAGATTACGCAGCGTTCTGCCATCTGGCGGAGTAACATGACAATTGCAGACCTTCCTTGAATTGATGCAGCCTTTGCTCGTTAAATATTGGCTATGTGAGATAGGAGCTATTCTGCACTATCTGTTGCCAGTAGATGGTGCAACTGCACTGAGAATGAATTGAGTAATTACTTCTTAAAAGCAATCATCTGCATTTCACTTTCACCAATCATCACCTGATTATAAACTCATATTTAGCCTGATTACATTTTTTTCCATATATTTGCTGCTGCATTTCTCTAAATGTCATTTGATTATAAGAAAATAAAGAGGCATGGTTTAGTAAATGAAAAATATATCAGTGGCGAGGGCCTCTGTTTAAAAACATGGCACAGAGTTATTATCCCAGGCCAGCCAGTACTACTTCAACAATCTGTAACACTGGTGAGTCCCTCCTGGGCAAATGCCTCTACGGCACCCGCACATATATTTACTTGAGTGCCAATTTCGTGAATAAGACTAATATGGATTGGCGGACAGCCAAAAGTGAAATAAGAGACTCTAATTTTGTCATATAAAAATGGCTTGCTGCCAGCACCGAACTCGAAAACATATTTTCGAGGGGCATAAGTTCACTATGCCTAATAGAGGGTCTTAAACGACCCACAATTCCCTCATGTCGATACAGAGCATGCAATAGCATTCCCAGGTGCTCCTTAAGGAGGTCTTCTAGGTAAAGTGATTCAGAAAAGGGGGTGGGACTGGGTAGGAGTGGTCTGCTTAATTCAGACACTCTGTTCATCACCACCCCCTTTACTGAATCGTTTTTGGCCACTATAGGTGTGGCAGGGTATACTCAGACATGAGTTCCTTTCTCACTGCACCATCAGGATTCAAGCAAGCCGGGCCGACGACGGCTGAAATGCCAGAAACCGGTCCCTGGTAGCTTGTCTCCTTTCTGGTGAAGAATTGGCTTGGTAGTTTAGTCTGCCCTGTTCCCATGATGCACTGGGCCAGGGACAGACTGATTTGCATATAGCCAGGTTCTGAACTGGGATGGTGCAGTGAGATAAATAACGGTGATGGATCAAGCCCTGATCTTTGGACTGGGTAAGAGTGGTCTGCTTAATTCAGACACTCTGTTCATCACCACCCCCTTTTCTGAATCGTTTTTGGCCACTATAGGTGTGGCAGGGTATACTCAGACATGAGTCCCTTTCTCACTGCACCATCAGGATTCAAGCAAGCCGGGCCGACGATGGCTGAAATGCCAGAAACCGGTCCCCGGTAGCTTGTCTCCTTTCTGGTGAAGAATTGGCTTGGTAGTTTAGTCTGCCCTGTTCCCATGATGCACTGGGCCAGGGACAGACTGATTTGCATATAGCCAGGTTCTGAACTGGGAGTGTGCAGTGAGATAAATAACGGTGATGGATCAAGCCCTGATCTTTGGACTGGGTAAGAGTGGTCTGCTTAATTCAGACACTCTGTTCATCACCACCCCCTTTTCTGAATCGTTTTTGGCCACTATAGGTGTGGCAGGGTATACTCAGACATGAGTCCCTTTCTCACTGCACCATCAGGATTCAAGCAAGCCGGGCCGACGACGGCTGAAATGCCAGAAACCGGTCCCCGGTAGCTTGTCTCCTTTCTGGTGAAGAATTGGCTTGGTAGTTTAGTCTGCCCTGTTCCCATGACGCACTGGGCCAGGGACAGACTGATTTGCATATAGCCAGGTTCTGAACTGGGATGGTGCAGTGAGATAAATAACGGTGATGGATCAAGCCCTGATCTTTGGACTGGGTAAGAGTGGTCTGCTTAATTCAGACACTCTGTTCATCACCACCCCCTTTTCTGAATCGTTCTAGGTAAAGTGCACACAGCAAAAATCGAAGAACAGTCTGTGTGATGTATGGCAGGTTGGATGAGTCGACAACTTGCAACTACGGTGGGATTAAACATAGTGTTCTCTCCTCAGCTGCACTGTGTGAATATTCCCAATAAAACAGTTGCACTTGAAAGAGGATAAAAATGAACTGGAATTTATAACTTTAGAGACTTCTTCAGGAATAACATATTTAATATAATAAAGGCACCTACTGAAAGCATTAGGCATGTCTTTGTTACAGGATTAAAGTAGGCTTGGGGAAATCCATCCTGGACTTCCCTGCTTAACCCAATGTTAATGAGGGCCTCATTAACGGTTGTGATAGCCCACGTGAAGCGTGGAGACCATTCCGGCCATTACAAGTAGCCCGACGGCTTCAGAACTAATATTTCTGTGTCCGGAAACATACTCCGAGTTCACTCTGCATGGTTTGGTATCTGGCAAAAATGCTGCAGAGAAGGGACAGGGACTGCGAGCAAGAGAACAAGCCACGCACACACAATTCTGCACAAGGTTGAAGATACCCCCGATATGAGTTCAGCATGCACCAGCTGCTCATGTGCAAGAAGTGTGCTCACAAGTGCAGCACCAGCGTTTATGCAGATTACCTGACCTTCATGTGTGACTGGTTATCCATTGCGGCGCTGCCCGCCAGACCTTAGCCTCCTCGCCTCCTCCTCTGCCATCCTACCGCTGCACACTGCGCTGAACCTGCTGAGAAAGTCGTGCTTAAGGAAAGTCGTGGTTTATAATTGTCGTTGTTAAGGATTGGTCGTTGTTCAGGAATCGTTGTTCAGGTAAGTCGTTTCAAAAACTTCGTTGTTGAGGATGTTTCCTGCTGAGGGACGCCTCTGGCTCAGAGTCTGAAGTGCAGCTGATGGCAAGAACTGCACATGTCAATCTGTGCGAAAACCAAGCCTGTACTGAGGAGATCCCAGGCAAAATGCATTATTTTGATTGACAATGGTGCTAATAAACTCCGCTCCACTGCAGGTGCAATTTTTTTTCCCAAACTTCGGGTTTCACTCAGAGCGCAGAGGTATAAAACCCTGCAAACTCCGCTGGCCAGCCGCCCACCCCTAATGAAAGCTCTGGGTGAAAGGAAACTCATAATATGCTAGGCCAAGCATATTGATGTCTCGACACCACTTCACCACCACCAGGGTGTGGCGGTTTCCTGGCAGCTGCTGCGTGGTTCTGATGGTCCCATCGCCCAACTCATAATCGGGCAGTGGGGAGCCCGAGATGTAAATTATATGGGTTTTTTTTAGATGTCACATTTATTATAAACATTAAGTAATAAAGACTGTCATTTGGTATTGGTGAGCGAAGTGCTCAGTGCTCACAAGTTATACAGTGATAACATATTTCTAGGAATGATGATATGCTTGTCAAAGTGCTGGATGGCCTCTATACATGTTAGCGTATACTGTTATATTCTATTGAGTACTGTGTGGTCATTTTTTGGTCTAAGCCTACCAAACAGGACAGTTGTCTGGCTGCAAAAGATGTATTGTCTACCTAGCTCTCCTTTCACGCATCCCAAATGTCATCTTACTACTCTGATCTCCCAAATATCACTTTCTAGACTCCTCCTTCTTCTATCCCTCCATTATCACTGTCAATCCAACTAGCAGACTTGCATGCTCACTGCTCCAATTAACTTATATTTCCCTACACTAATCCACCACTAATCCTTTTTGGGTTCCAGAGTAGGGTGCTGCACCCCGAAAAGCACTTTGACACCTCGTTAGGAGTAGTAACAATTACTATATTTAAAGTAGACATTGTGAGCACATTTAACACTTCTCTCCCTAGCTCTGCCTCCATGTTTGTGCTAGTTTTGTTACAAAACATAAGGAAA
Organism: Lissotriton vulgaris; assembly: GCF_964263255.1. Taxonomy (NCBI): domain Eukaryota; kingdom Metazoa; phylum Chordata; class Amphibia; order Caudata; family Salamandridae; genus Lissotriton; species Lissotriton vulgaris. The sequence continues at coordinate 261,137 of NW_028252997.1, forward strand.
CACTCTAGCCGCGAAGCCAAATTCTACTCCAAATGGTTAATTAGATGAATTTATGCTTGAGCTATTACACACTATCTCATTGAAAACAGTATACATTTTTCAAAGAAACTTCCAAACCTAAAATGATTCCCTCAATTGGATTTAAAGGTCCTATTTAGCTTAACCTTTTATACATTTATAGAGTCCATTCTGAAACATACAAATGTAATGGCAGTATCTTTTGGACATGACTTAAACCTATGCAAAAAATCCTGTATGGAATGGTACCTGTTACCCAACGCATAGCAACATCTACATGAAAGGAGGTTGCTGAAAGGTAGGTGGCCCATCCCTGAACCAATTAGCATGACATGACAGTTAAGTATCTCCTGCAGTGTCATCCTTTGAGCAACCCATAGCATGTTTTACTGCCTCTAGGCATGTCAGCACAGCTTTATGGCCTTTTAGCAATTGGGCTACTGGTTGATTGGGGTGTGAGCCCTGGTCAAGTGGAAGCCACAATCATAGTCAGGATAAGGCACACGCAAACCACAAATAAACCTATGCTGAACCCCCTGGTAGCATGGCACAGAGCAGTTAGGCTTAACTGAGAGGCAAAGTGTAAAGCATTTGCGCAACACTTCAAACAGTAAAAACACAAAACAAAAATAACTCACACCAAGTTAGAAAAATAAAACAACATTTTAGAAATAAAATAAGACCAAAACAACAACAGTTCAATCAGTAGAACTGGAGTTATGATTTTTTGAAGAATAAACAGCAATTTAGTGCCCAAAAGCATCAAGCGCCAACCGTGGCAATCTGGTCACGCTGGATCAGGTCAAAGCCAGACGTTCAGGTGCACTGCGATGGAGCGCGGGTCAAATATAGTTCATATTAGTCCTGCTGAAGTGTTACTTTCTCAGGTTTTGTGCCAGAGCCACATTTGCATTGGAGATAGTTTCCGGGAGCAAGGAGGGTATTGCAGGCGAAAGTCGGCGTGGTGCGAAAAACAGGTCAGACATCGCAGACGGGCAGGCTGCAACTTCACGCTGGCGGTCCCCCACCAGCTGACGATGCTGCTGTGTGAATAGACAGGCTGGAGGCAGTTTGCACTGATTTTAGGTGCAAGCGGCACAGTGCTGGTGTGAACACTCCCATTCACTGTTGCAAAGAGCCCAAAAGATTGCATTTAGGAGCTCAAGAGCCACACCAATGGTTCAGGATATGAGGGCCACCTCTTGGGGGTCAGATAATCACTGAAGATGGGTCCAGGAGCTGTTGGGGAGACTGTTATGCCCCTGAGGCTAAGAACAGTAAGCCAGCAGATTAGCCCTTTGAGTCACTCTGTGTTCCTGGGTTCAAGATGGAGATACAGGTTCGGTGGATCATCTCAGCAGGGCAGAAGTTCCTTGTAGAGCAGCAGTCCATGAGAGTGGCAGACCTTCTAGTAGCACAGCAGTCCTTCTTTCCTGGCACAGTTTCCACAGTTCCATAAGTGTACTGAAGTGGTGGTGTCAAAGGTCATTCTTTTATACACAGTTAGGCCTTTGTAGTCAGGAGAAGTTTCTGGAGGCATGCTTAAACATTCATAGATGCCCTGCCTCTCCTCTCCTGGTTCCAGACAAATTACAGGTAGTATTCTGCCCTTAGTGTGGGGACAGGACACTGTCTATTTAGGTATAAGTGAGGGTGGGCCCCGCTCCTCCCTCCCACCCTGCCAGTGATTGCCCAGCCAGTCACATCTAACTTCCAATGTGTGTTGCTGTGTAGGAGGAATACACAAAGCCCAACGACACCCAGTCATGGGCAAATTGCTAAGGCAGGAAAATTCTAACTTTCAGTGGCATTTTCAGAATTGTAATTTAAAATCCGACTTCACCATATGTTAGGATTTTAAATTAGGCTTCAAGATACATCAAACATTAATCAGTTATCTCTTCCACTTATAAAATGTAATAAGGCAACTCCAACGTAATCTTATGGGAGAGATAGGCTTTGCAGTAGTGAAAAACGAATTTAAGATCTTTTCACTACTAGGACTGGTAAAACTTGAGCGTACATGTCCAGATTTTGAAATACACTGCATCCTGCCCTTGGGGTTGTCCAGGACCACCTTTAAGGGTAAATCATATGTATAAAAAAGGAAGGTTTGGACCTGGCAAAAATTATATTTAGCCAGTCAAAATGACAGTTTAAACTGCAACACAGGCTCTGCACCGGTATCCCTGAGTCATGCTTCAAGGGCTACTTAAGTGGGTGGCACTTAAGAGCTGCAGGCACACTAGTAAATCAAATTTACCAACTGGGTGTAAGTCAATTCCATGAAGTTTAGAGTAGAAACCACAAGCACCTTTGCACTGATTAGCAGTGTTTGAGTGCACAGGCCTACAAAAATGAACTCAGCAAAAATGATGGACAGAAGGCAAAAACTTTGGGGATGACCCTGCAGAAAAAGGTATTCAGTCAAAATATTGAGTTGGGAATGTCGACTTACACAAATATTGAGTTTTAAACATCATGACATGAAAATATTGACAGCAAGAATATCATAGTCAAGAATATCGAATTTAAGTTAAGAAATATCGATTTTAAAAAAATAGAAGTCATTAATATTGTTTGCAAAAATATAGATGTATAAAATATTGATTTTTGAATTAGTGTTATGTATTATACTATATATTTTAAATGTATGGGACGTATTGGTTTTATATAAGTATTGCCTATGTTATTTATTATATGTGTTAAATGTTTAGTAGTTATTAATTTTATTTTAATTACATTTTGCGTTTTTTTAGTTCTGTAGAGGGTTGTGGGTTTAAAGGGGCATATAGTAAGAAGTAATTTAATTATAATAAATGAATGTTTTGTATTTATTCATATTCATTTAATTGAAATTTTATAATCATAATTGTGTTTTTAATTTTGTTTGGTATATTGTATGTGTGAGTTGTGGAGGTTATAGGGATTTAAGGTGGGAAGTAATTTTTTAAAATTAATTTTCGATTAGTAATTAATTCTAATTAATTAATTGATTGATAATTCATAATTAATTTTGTTTATTGTTTTTTATATTTTTGAGTGGTGTGGGCTTTGGGCTTATAGAGGTAAAAGGTGGGAAGTTCTCTATTTTGTATTATTTAATAATTAATTGTTAATTAATAATATTTAATTGACAACTAAATATGGAAATTGTGTACATAATTTTAGGTGTGATTGTGGGGTTTTAGGGGTAAAGGGTGGGAAGTAATTTATTTTTAATTACTTAATAGTTAGTTGATAATATAAATTAATTAAATTAATATTAATTAGATCAGTTGCTTAACTAATTTTTGTGTGTGGTTTGTGGGGAGTATAGGGGTAAAGGGTAAGGAGTTAATTGATTTGTATGTGTTATAGTTTTTGTTTAGTTAATAATATTAGTTTAATTGATAATTAACTATGTTATTTATGGAAATACATTTGTTGATGTGGGTTGTGAGTTGTTTGGTGTTATAGAGTAGGAAGAAAATAAACTACATTTATTTAATAGTTAATGTTTTTGTAAATAAATGATTTCCAAATTGAAATATTTATTTGTTTGAAAATAATTAAATTAATTAATTTTATTTAATTTAATATATTATTTGTTTGTATTTGTGACATGTATTTAACATTATAATATGTTTTTATTTGTCTTATTTTTAATATGAGATTTTTATTTTTAACATCTTTAGATATGTTTTAATTTTGTTGATGATATTTTGTTTGTTTTTAATTTTTAACTGACTGAAGTGGGAATAGTAAATGTTACCCCTCTGCTACCCAACACTTTCCCTACTGTTGCGCTCATTGAAGTGGGAATAGTAATTTTAACCCTCCACAATCCAACACTTTCCCTACTGTTGCACTGACTGGAGTGGAAATATTCAATGTTACCCCTCAGCTCTTCAACAGTTTCCTTGGTGTTGTATTGTCTGGAATGGGTGTAGTAAACATTTTCTATGTGTAATTATCTCTTTTACTACTGTTGCATTTATTGGGCGGAGAGTTGTAAATCTTTCTTTTTTATCAAGTATTAATATTTATGTGTTGTGCTAAATGGAAGTGATAACTTGTTTATCTATTGACTTTAATAGTTTGCATATTTTTGTTTATATTGTGTTTGGAATAGCATGAGTGTTAGCATTAATTGTATGTTGTTATAATTTATATTATTAAGATTTATTTATTTTAAATTATCATATTTTAAAATATGAATATCTGTTAATTGGAAAATTATGTTTACCAAGTTTAAAGATTCTTTAATAGTTTAAGATTTTAATTTAATTTGTAAGTTTTTTTCCATAGATTGTATGTTATTATATTTTTTATGTATAATTTTACAATTATAAAATACATTTAAATTATTAGTTTAATAATAAATATATTAATTAATTTATATGTGTGTTTAACTTTTTTTAATTACTTTTATTTGTTATATTTATTTTAATAAATGTTATTTAATATTTATTATCTTTATTTAAAATATATATAAAAACAATATATTGTACAACTATGTTTATGACATTGATGTTTTTTTCTGATACTTTTGTACTTACCAATATAAATATACGATGTCGATATTTTTGTCATCGATATTTATAACTCAATATTGTGATATGGGGATATTTTAGGAGTCGATATTCTGTCAGTGAACCACAGAAAAAGCCAGGTTCAAGAGACACCAATGAATTTTTCTACTAGTTTAGCCTTCGTGCTTTAGTAGAAGTGACCTGGAATCTGTTACAATGAAGAAAGAAGCAATGTCAAGTCGTGTAGAATAGGATCACAGCTTTATTCGATGTTAGTCAGATCCATTGTAATGCCCCACCAGGAGCAGGCTCTCCACTGCTCAGCCCATCCACACCAACTGACACACTCTACCAATCCACAGAATCCTTTTGAGATGGGCCATGGTTTCATTAAGACTATGGGCTTGAGTTAGAGTATGGGGTACGTTCAGGGTAGTGGCAGTAGCGGCCCTTGGTGGGAGTGCTGCTGGGCGCTGATGTGGGGCAGGGTGAAGGGTAGTAAATTCTGGAATACGGCCGCACAGAGGTAAGTACACAAACAAATAAATAAAACTAATTTCTTTGCGAGCGCTGCATCGCATTTGGTGATGCAGCGCGTGCAAAGAAATACGTTTTATTTTTTGTTTGTGTACTTACCTCCTTGAGGCCTTATTCCAGAGTTTACTAACCCCCACACTGCCCCTTCCCCACCCCACATCAGCACCCAGCTGCACTCCCACCACAGGCCGCTACTGGGTAGTGGAGGAAAATATGTTTTAGCACCCAATATGCAATGATCTCTGTGCCTTCACAGGAGCAATCACCATTGCAGCTCCTGTGAAAGATGTGGAAATTGGGTGAGGAACTACCATGTTTCAGGTTGCCACTCCCCACACTTTTTTGTTTTTCAAAAACAAACTCCCAAATTGGGAGTTTATTTTTATAAAACAAAATACAAATGACACTGGCACTGGCCCTTTAGTGAATAAGATCTACTGAACCCAAATGCTTTTGAGCATTTTAATCTCTGATAATGTGACTAGAATCACCATAAGTGAGGATGAATATTAGAAACGCTTTTATTGTTGTCTTGATGGGATGCTGGTTAACTATTTTATGTTGTAACAATTAACGACTTCCAAGCCCTGTGTTCGAATTATACTTCTAAGTGGTCCAACTTGTGTGCTCTGTAGGAGGTTCTCAGTGAACTAAAATGCCAACTTAGGGGTCAATTAGGATGGCGAGCGGAAAACCAGTCCGACCGCCTTGGTAGCAGTAATGAACCGTCTGCACGTACCATGGCAGAACGGCCAGAACGATTAGGATCAACCACCAGAAAGAAACGACCGCAGTGGAATGATGCCACGAAAGACTGCTGGTAACAGGCGGTGCAGGTGAAAATCCGACAGTTGTCAGTCATGGTAGATGAGGTAATCAAAGTAGAACCACAATTGTTTGGTAACCTGGTCCAACAGACACCATTAGCCAGCAGAGCACAAATGTGGGAAAGGGCAGTCAGCAAAGTCAATTCAGTAGGGACTGTCCCGCAAACCAAGAAGGAGATTGTGAAGCCGTGGCATGACCTCAAGAGCAAGGTGAAAGAGAGGAACAACAAGAACCACAAGCTGGCTCTGATGACTGGCGGTGGACCTCCCATTCCACCAAGAACATTCACTGCAATGGAGAAGAAGGTGCTTGCCATACTGCATTCAGAGAGTCTCACAGGAATAGCCGGGGGAGTGGAGGCTGGTAAGTACAAACAAATGTCCACCATCACACTGCTATGTACTGTCTTGTACAACTACAAAGCTACACCTCCTAGGCCCAAATGCATTCATGTGCACCACACACTCCCCAACACATGTCTCACAGATCCAACATTCACTCCCTCTGAATCACACCAAAGGTAGCCAGCAACATTCCCGGGGTTGCATGTGCACAGGCAGCTACAGGCACCACAACTGCCACCAGGCCCCATGTCCCACAGCTGAGCAGGATGGAACACTTCCCCCACCCAAGAGCCATGTGTAAGAATTTCCTTCCTCTGCTCCACAGGGAGCCAGCCATCTTTACAGGGAGGGGGTTTGTGGTGAGGAAGCCTGAACTCCAACTCCCACCAGGCCCCCTTGTCCCAAATCACACCAGGATGGAGCACTCCCCCTCCCCACCCAGAAGCATGTGGCAGCCATTGTATTTCACCAACCAAACTTACAGGTAGGTAGCCATCTCATGCTCTCTTGTCCCACCACTGAGCCGGAGGGAGCACTCTCCATACCCACAACCATGTGTCAGCCATTGCATTGCTCACCTTCACCTAACAGGTAGGTGCCCCTCTTAACAGAGAGGGGGTGGTTATGTTTGGGAATCCTGCACTACAACTCCCACCAGGCACCCTTGTCCCGAAGCTGAGTAGGATTGAGCACCCCATCACACACACCCAGAAAGATGTATCTGAAATTCCCCACAAATGTGTCACAGAACAGGTAAGTAGACAGTGCATGCACCCCGCTATTCTCTCAAAAAGCGTGGAGTCATATGACCACACCAGCCCTCACATCCCACTTGGCATAGATCCAATAGCCACTTCAGTATGCAGATAGCTAAGCTTATGTAACTGTCACGGAAACCAAAAAGTGACTCACCAAATCACATTGTCAAGAAATCAGGTCACAATAATGCACAGCACTGAATGCTATATGTGAGTGCCAGGGGGCAGAGCATCAAGGCTAGACCTGGGGGGTAAATTTTGTTCCACTCGTGGAATTTGCAGAATTTGCGTAATTTCGAGTTCCGCAGAGAATGCGGGATTATCAAAAATTCTGCAATCCGGGGCTTTGCGGAATTATTTGCTTGTTTGCATTTGCGAGATATTTCCCCCGAGCACGCAAACAGCATTTGCGAACAGGAAAAAAGCATCGCGAACGGGTGGAACGAGCAATTCCGTGTGTTCGTGGAACTCTGCGCGCTTGCGGAGATTTTTTACTGTTTCGCGGAGCTTTGCGTAGCGCCTCTGAGAAAATGTCGCCCACCCCTCAATTCAAGACCCATATGAAAACAAAACAAGCATGGTCAGTAGTAAAAAGAAAGCAAAGTACATGATATGACAAAGGTATGCATGAGATTATAATGGCTAGTTCATGCTCAGATATAATGGCTCCCATGCAGAGTAAACAAGAAAAATGCGTCACATAAAGTTGTGGTGCTGCTAGTCATTAGATGACGGTACAAAAGGGGGTGGTAATATACGGAGCATCTGAGCCAATCAAACACTCACACCCAGTCAAAAGATCTGGGTTTAATCCATCACCGTTCTTTAGCCCACTCTGCCACCCCAGTTCAGACATGGCTATATGCAAATCAGTCTGACCCTGTGCCTCATGGGAACAGTCCAGACCGAACTGCCAAGCCATGCCTTCCCTGCACCGGAAACAAGCTTCCGAGGGCCGGTTTCTGGCATTCCAGCCGTCTTCAGCCCGGCTTGCTTGAATCCAGTGGGAAAGTGAGCAAGGGACTCACGTCTGAGCATACCCTGCCACACTTATGGCAGCCAAAAGTGGCACAAAAGGGGATGGTAATGGACGGAGCATCTGAACCAATCAAACACTCACACCCAGTCAAAAGATCTGGGTTTAATCCATCACTGTTCTGTAGCCCACTCTGCCACCCCAGTTCAGACATGGCTATATGCAAATCAGTCTGACCCTGTGCCTCATGGGAACAATCCAGCCCGAACTGCCAAGCCATGCCTTCCCTGGACCGGAAACAAGCTTCCGAGGACCGGTTTCTGGCATTCAGGCCGTCTTCAGCCCGGTTTGCTTGAATCCAGTGGCAAAGTGAGCAAGGGACTCACGTCTGAGCATACCCTGCCCCACTTATGGTGGCCAAAAGCGGTACAAAAGGGGGTGGTAATGGACGGAGCACCTGAAACAATCAAACACTCACACCCAGTCAAAAGATCTGGGTTTAATCCATCACCGTTCTTTAGCCCACTCTGCCACCCTAGTTCAGACATGGCTATATGCAAATCAGTCTGACCCTGTGCCTCATGGGAACAGTCCAGCCCGAACTGCCAAGCCATGCCTTCCCTGGAAAGGAAACATGCTTCCGAGGACCGGTTTCTGGCATTCCAGCCGTCTTCAGCCCTGCTTGCTTGAATCCAGTGGCAAAGTGAGCAAGGGACTCACGTCTGAGCATACCCTGCCACACGTATGTCGGCCAAAAGCGGTACAAAAGGGGGTGGTAATGGACCGAGCATCTGAACCAATCAAACACTCACACCCAGTCAAAAGATCTGGGTTTAATCCATCACCGTTCTTTAGCCCACTCTGCCACCCCAGTTCAGACATGGCTAAATGTAAATTAGTCTGACCCTGTGCCTCATGGGAACAGTCCAGCCCGAACTGCCAAGCCATGCCTTCTCTGGACCGGAAACAAGCTTCCGAGGACCGGTTTCTGCCATTCCAGTCGTCTTCAGCCCGGCTTGCTTGAATCCAGTGGCAAAGTGAGCAAGGGACTCACGTCTGAGCATACCCTGCCACACTTATGGAGGCCAAAAGCGGTACAAAAGGGGGTGGTAATGGACCGAGCATCTGAACCAATCAAACACTCACACCCAGTCAAAAGATCTGGGTTTAATCCATCACCGTTCTTTAGCCCACTCTGCCACCCCAGTTCAGACATGGCTAAATGTAAATTAGTCTGACCCTGTGCCTCATGGGAACAGTCCAGCCCGAACTGCCAAGCCATGCCTTCTCTGGACCGGAAACAAGCTTCCGAGGACCGGTTTCTGCCATTCCAGTCGTCTTCATTCCGGCTTGCTTGAATCCAGTGGCAAAGTGAGCAAGGGACTCACATATGAGCATACCCTGCCACACTTATGGAGGCCAAAAGCGGTACTAAAGGGGGTGGTAATGGACGAAGCATCTGAACCAATCAAACACTCACACCCAGTCAAAAGATCTGGGTTTAATCCATCACCGTTCTGTAGCCCACTCTGCCACCCCAGTTCAGACATGGCTAAATGCAAATTAGTCTGACCCTGTGCCTCATGGGAACAGTCCAGCCCGAACTGCCAAGCCATGCCTTACCTGGACCGGAAACAAGCTTCCGAGGACCGGTTTCTGGCATTCCAGCCGTCTTCAGCCCGGCTTGCTTGAATCCAGTGGCAAAGTGAGCAAGGGACTCACGTATGAGCATACCCTGCCACACTTATGGCGGCCAAAAGCGGTACTAAAGGGGGTGGTAATGGACGGAGCATCTGAACCAATCAAACACTCACACCCAGTCAAAAGATCTCGGTTTAATCCATCACCGTTCTTTAGCCCACTCTGCCACCCCAGTTCAGACATGGCTATATGCAAATCAGTCTGACCCTGTGCCTCATGGGAACAGTCCAGCCCGTACTGCCAAGCCATGCCTTCCCAGGACCGAAAACAAGCTTCCGAGGACCGGTTTCTGGCATTCAGGCCGTCTTCACCCCGGCTTGCTTGAATCCAGTAGCAAAGTGAGCAAGGGACTCACGTCTGAGCATACCCTGCCACACTTATGGCGGCCAAAAGCTGTACAAAAGGGAGTGGTAATGGATGGAGCATCTGAACCAATCAAACACTCACACCCAGTCAAAAGATCTGGGTTTAATCCATCACCGTTCTTTAGCCCACTCTGCCACCCCTGTTCAGACATGGCTAAATGCAAATCAGTCTGACCCTGTGCCTCATGGGAACAGTCCAGCCCGAACTGCCAAGCCATGCCTTCCCTGGACCGTAAACAAGCTTCCGAGGACCGGTTTCTGGCATTCCAGCTGTCTTCAGCCCTGCTTGCTTGAATCCAGTGGCAAAGTGAGCAAGGGATTCACGTCTGAGCATACCCTGCCACACTTATAGCGGCCAAAAGCGGTACAAAAGGGGGTGGTAATGGACGGAGTATCTGAACGAATCAAACACTCACACCCAGTCAAAAGATCTGGGTTTAATCCATCACCGTTCTTTAGCCCACTCAGCCACCCCAGTTCAGACATGGCTATCTGCAAATCAGTCTGACCCTGTGCCTCAAGGGAACAGTCCAGCCCGTACTGCCAAGCCATGCCTTCCCTGGACCGGAAACAAGCTCCCGAGGACCGGTTTCTGGCATTCCAGGCGTCTTCAGCCCGGCTTGCTTGAATCCAGTGGCAAAGTGAGCAAGGGACTCACGTCTGAGCATACCCTGCCACACTTATGGCGGCCAAAAGCGGTACAAAAGGGGGTGGTAATGGACGGAGTATCTGAATCAATCAAACACTCACACCCAGTCAAAAGTTCTGGGTTTAATCCATCACCGTTGTTTAGCCCACTCTGCCACCCCAGTTCAGACATGGCTATATGCAAATCAGTCTGACCCTGTGCCTCATGGGAACAGTCCAGCCCGAACTGCCAAGCCATGCCTTCCCTGGACCGGAAACAGGCTTCCGAGGACCGGTTTCTGGCATTCCAGCCGTCTTCAGCCCGGCTTGCTTTAATCCAGTGGCAAAGTGAGCAAGGGACTCACGTCTGAGCATACCCTGCCACACTTATGGCGGCCAAAAGCGGTACAAAAGGGGGTGGTGATAGACGGAGCATCTGAACCAATCAAACACACACTCATTCAAAAGATCTGGGTTTAATCCATCACCGTTCTTTAGCCCACTCTGCCATCCCAGTTCAGACATGGCTATATGAAAATCAGTCTGACCCTGTGCCTCATGGGAACAGTCCAGCCCGAACTGCCAAGCCATGCCTTCCCTGGACCGGAAACAAGCTTCCGAGGACCGGTTTTTGGCATTCCAACCGTCTTCAGCCCGGCTTGCTTGAATCCAATGGCAAAGTGAGCAAGTGAATCACGTCTGAGCATACCCTGCCACACTTATGGCGGCCAAAAGCAGTACAAAAGGGGGTGGTAATGGACGGAGCATCTGAACCAAACAAACAGTCACACCCACTCAAAAGATCTGGGTTTAATCCATCACCGTTCTTTAGCCGACTCTGCCACCCTAGTTTAGACATGGCTATATGCAAATCAGTCTGACCCTGTGCCTCATGGGAACAGTCCAGCCCGAACTGCCAAGCCATGACTTCCCTGGACCGGAAACAGGCTTCAGAGGAACGGTTTCTGGCATTCCAGCCGTCTTCAGCCCGGCTTGCTTGAATCCAGTGGCAAAGTGAGCAAGGGACTCACGTCTGAGCATACCCTGCCACACTTATGGCGGCCAAAAGTGGTACAAAAGTGGGTGGTAATAGACGGAGCATCTGAACCAATCAAACACTCACACTCATTCAAAAGATTTGGGTTTAATCTATCACCGTTCTTTAGCCTACTCTGCCACCCCAGTTCAGACATGGCTATATGCAAATCAGTCTGAACCTGTGCCTCATGGGAACAGTCCAGCCCGAACTGCCAAGCCATGCCTTCCCTGGACCAGAAATAAGCTTCCGAGGAAAGGTTTCTGGCATTCCAGCCGTCTTCTGCCCGGCTTGCTTGAATCCAGTGGCAAAGTGAGCAAGGGACTCACGTCTGAGCATACCCTGCCACACTTATGGCGGCCAAAAGCGGTACAAAAGGGGGTGGTAATGGACGGAGCATCTGAACCAATCACACACTCACACTCATTCAAAAGATCTGGGTTTAATCCATCACAGTTCTTTAGCCCACTCTGCCACCCCAGTTCAGACATGGCTATATGCAAATCAGTCTGACCCTCTGCCTCATGCGAACAGTCCAGCCCGAACTGCCAAGCCATGCCTTCCCTGGACCAGAAATATGCTTCCGAGGAACGGTTTCTGGCATTCCAGCCGTCTTCAGCCCGGCTTGCTTGAATCCAGTGGCAAAGTGAGCAAGGGACTCACGTCTGAGCATACCCTGCCACACTTATGGCGACCAAAAGCGGTACAAAAGGGGGTGGTAATGGACGGAGCATCTGAACCAATCAAACACTCACACCCAGTCAAAAAATATGGGTTTAATCCATCACCATTCTTTAGCCAACTCTGCCACCCCAGTTCAGACATGGCTATATGCAAATCAGTCTGACCCTGTGCCTCATGGGAACAGTCCAGCCCGAACTGCCAAGCCATGCCTTCCCTGGACCGGAAACAGGCTTCAGAGGAACGGTTTCTGGCATTCCAGCCGTCTTCAGCCCGGCTTGCTTGAATCCAGTGGCAAAGTGAGCAAGGGACTCACGTCTGAGCATACCATGCCACACTTATGGCGGCCAAAAGTGGTACAAAAGTGGGTGGTAATAGACGGAGCATCTGAACCAATCAAACACTCACACTCATTCAAAAGATTTGGGTTTAATCTATCACCGTTCTTTAGCCCACTCTGCCACCCCAGTTCAGACATGGCTATATGCAAATCAGTCTGAACCTGTGCCTCATGGGAACAGTCCAGCCCGAACTGCCAAGCCTGCCTTCCCTGGACCAGAAATAAGCTTCTGAGGAAAGGTTTCTGGCATTCCAGCCGTCTTCTGCCCGGCTTGCTTGAATCCAGTGGCAAAGTGAGCAAGGGACTCACGTCTGAGCATACCCTGCCACACTTATGGCAGCCAAAAGCGGTACAAAAGGGGGTGGTAATGGACGGAGCATCTGAACCAATCACACACTCACACTCATTCAAAAGATCTGGGTTTAATCCATCACCGTTCTTTAGCCCACTCTGCCACCCCAGTTCAGACATGGCTATATGCAAATCACTCTGACCCTGTGCCTCATGCGAACAGTCCAGCCCGAACTGCCAAGCCATGCCTTCCCTGGACCGGAAACAAGCTTCCGAGGACCGGTTTTTGGCATTCCAACCGTCTTCAGCCCGGCTTGCTTGAATCCAGTGGCAAAGTGAGCAAGGGAATCACGTCTGAGCATACCCTGCCACACTTATGGCGGCCAAAAGCAGTACAAAAGGGGGTGGTGATGGACGGAGCATCTGAATCAATCAAACACTCACACCCAGTCAAAAGATCTGGGTTTAATCCATCACCGTTCTTTAGCCCACTCTGCCACCCCAGTTCAGACATGGCTATATGCAAATCAGTCTGACCCTGTGCCTCATGGGAACAGTCCTGCCCGAACTGCCAAGCCATGCCTTCCCTGGACCGGAAACAAGCTTCCGAGGACCGGTTTCTGGCATTCCAGCCGTCTTCAGCCCGGCTTCCTTAAATCCAGTGGCAAAGTGAGCAAGGGACTCACGTCTGAGCATACCCTGCCACACTTATGGCGGCCAAAAGCGGTACAAAAGGGGGTGGTAATGGACGGAGCATCTGAACCAATCAAACACTCACACCCAGTCAAAAGATCTGGGTTTAATCCATCACCGTTCTTTAGCCCACTCTGCCACCCCAGTTCAGACATGGCTATATGCAAATCAGTCTGACCCTGTGCCTCATGGGAACAGTCCAGTCTGAACTGCCAAGCCATGCCTTCCCTGGACCGGAAACAAGCTTCCGAGGACCGGTTTCTGGCATTCCAGCCGTCTTCAGCCCGGCTTGCTTGAATCCAGTGGCAAGAATTTCTAGGCCATAACAGTTAGGAGGCTGCAGTTTCAAGGCTGTATGGCTTCAACGGGACCAGCAAAGTTTGGCAAAGCATGCATTATCCATGTTGGGCATGCATGTAGAATGTTGGACATATTTTAGTTTCTTTCTCTTCACTGTTTTCACAGAATAGTATCTGATACCGATAACAGTGATCCCTCCACTTTATCTATGAATTCCATAAAGTGAAAGGTTGGCACTAGCCAATGGAAATCTAGAGAGAAGTAATCTGGAGTAGAGTATTGTAGAAGTAAATTTGACCTGGCCTGAATGCAAACAGAACAGTACAACAGTGATTAACTTAGATGATATGATTTGCAATATGTACTCAAATAAGCATAATATGGTTTCATTGGTTATTCCTTGTTCTTTAACTGTGCTTCAACCTAGGTATGTCATCAGTTGAGAGTTTTGAGGTTTATTTTTTACATGAGTGCACAGCGATAACTGTTTTTCCAATGTTTCCTGTGGTATTTAGGCATAAATGTGTTGACATTTCCACAATCCACACTGTTGATCCCAGAGACAAATATTTTAATACTGGCTCCGACACCGTACAACATTGTGGGGACGATTCCGAATCGGGAAAAAGCGCTCCGATTAGCTGTACGGAGCGTTTTACCCATACGATTCGTACACATACAACGTCCCCGTACGAAGGAGCAAGTACGATCCGAACCCAAAGCGCCACTCCGTACGACTCGTACCAAACACCAATGTTGGAAATGGGATCCCTGGCTGGCCAGGGCTTTCGCCAAAGTCAGCCAGAGACCACCACACCCAAGTCAGGACAAGGGAGTTACACGCCAAGATAACCCCTACTCGCCCTCTAGGTAACGTGGCGCGAGCAGCAAGGCTAATCTTGGAGGCGATGTAAGTTAAGTATTTGCGCACGAACCCCAGCAACAACAACCAAAGGCCCACCACAAAGGAAAACTCCACACAAGGTTATATAAAAATAGCCTTTGTATTATAATAAATATACATCAGATAAAACACACATCTTGTTACACTGTGCCAACAGGCACGGGCGGAATTTACAAGGGATATTTGTACAGGACATGGCCACTTGGACCACTGTCAAGGGCATCAGCACTTTTAGAAGCAATACTTTCAGAAATAGCACTTAGAAAGTAAAATCAGTGTAGCACACAATATAACCATAGAGCACACAACCAGTAATCACTGGTAACAGGACCTCACTAGCACCACCTGTACTAGGGAGAAAACAACCACCTACACATCACAGTACCTGTAGGGGTGTAAAAACAAAACACATGATGCATTAACATTCAAAGGTGTAGCAATAACATTGCGCAAAACTTAAATCAGTCACCACCTGTGACAGTCCCTGTGTCCCAATGTCAGGGCCTAAACGTAGCAGTTGCCCACAGAGTGCTGGGCAACTGGTGCAGGGAAACTTAGGGCAACGTTGGAGCCTCTCTGGGCTCAAGAACCACCACTGTGGCACTGCGGAGCCACTCTGGGCTCCTGGACAAGAAATAGCGCCCTGAGCCTCTCTCAGGCTCTTCAACTCGAATGGGCACTCAAGCCTCTCAGGGCTCTCAAAGCAAAAGGCAGGCTGGAGCCTCTCTGGGCTCAAGAACGAGGAAATGGCACCCTCAGAGCCTCACAGGCTCACGAACAAAGAACTGCCCTCGAGCCTCTCAGGGCTCGCGAAACAAAGGTGCCGGCAATCGAGCCTCGCAAGGCTCGCAAACAGGAAATGCCCCCAAGAGCCTCTCAGGCTCTAAACACAAGGTGCAGCCTCACTGGGCTGTGGGGTCCCTCACGGGGGACCCAGGAACACTTGGCGCGCCTAGAGCCTCTCTCATGGCTCTAGGCACAAATGTGGGGCGTTGGAGTCCCTCACGGGGGACTCTGGAATTAGACTGGTGGAGCCTCTCGGGGCTCAAGCGACAATGCAATGCCCCCGGTGGTCGCGCTACAGAGAGGGGGCGGGGCGGACACCGGCAATGTGTCCCGACGCCCCCCTCTCCTCTTCGCAAGCACCTGCACTCACCGGGTTCTGGCGGCCGCTCCTCGGGTCTCCCGGCTCCTTCTCCACTCGGGAGCCTCGGCAGGCTGCTTCTCGGCTCCGCTCCTTCTCCCGGGGCTCTTCCTCGCTTTGGGAGCCTGGGAGGGGGGAAAAATGAAAGACGCCGGCTTCTCCCCTCACCGGAGCGCGGGGTGGCCTCCCGTCCGCTTCCGGTTGCTTCTCTGTCCTGCCCCCGGCCGGCCTGACTTCCGGGTCGCGGCTGCGGGGCGGGACTTCCGGTCGGCCCGCTATCCGATTGGCCGACCGGCAGGAACACTTCCGGGTCGTCGCGGGCAGCGCGGCGGCCCGTCTCCAGCGCTTCTAGGCGGGGGTGAGTTTACCGAGGAGTGGGCTCCCTCGAGGTAAACTTAAAAGATAGCGGCAAGGTCCCTGGCAGGGTGGGCACCTGCCAGGGGGCAAATTAATCAAAAGTAAGCGAGGTGGCACTCGCTTGGGGCGGACAATGCCGGGTGGGCACCGGCCTCTGCAGACAAAGCGCTCCCAGAGCTAGAGGGGTGACCACAGCGCTCCCAAGCGCTGCAAGCAAAATAAAGCGCTCTTAAGCGCTAAAAAGCAATCCACAGCGCTCCCAGGCGCTAGGGGCCAACAAGCCCAGCAAAAGTCCTTTCAAGGGGCAGGGGGGCAAGGCTGGGCCCAGAGCCAGCACACTGGGTCTCCAGGCAGGGAGACTCCCCAAGTGGCGGTCCTCTGGCCCAGCAGCAGCAACAGCAGCCCCCTCAGGATCCTGGAACAAGAACATTTTCTAAGGGGACACAGCCCCTTCTTTATACTGTAAAATCCTTTGTTTCAAGGTGCAGGGTGGGGGGAAAACCAGTTTCAGCTGGCTTTGGAGCACTCTTGATGGCCCAACCACCCATTTCTTTCACTGGGGAGGCTAGGGTCGTTAGACACATCACAGGGGGGGCGGAGCCAGCATTGTGTGGGGAAAACCCAGCCCATCCAGGACACAGGTACACTCCTCCCACACATCACTCATGCTAATCTCCCACTCACCACCGGGCAAACCCATCTAGACTTCCTGGAGCCTGGCATGCCAGCCAGCTCCAGCCAATCACGCTCCAGCACCCTCACAGCACATGCACACATATCTCAATGTCCAGAAGTAGCACTTCCCTTCTAGACACATACATGCCGCAGACACCATCTCGTAGCATTCACTCTCACGAGTTTACACATACTAAACTCGAGCCTGTACTCCCCACGCATCAGGAACTACCAGGGACACACACATTCCCCATGCATTCCTATGGGAGGGCAGGCCAGCCATACTACACGCACGCACTTTCACTCTGGGACTCAGGGGAAAGTGCGCAGAGACCCAAAAAATCACTGACACAGGGTCACACATAAGGCAAAAAGTCTAGGGGTGAACCTGCCCTAAGGGCCAAGTCCAACACAACCCCCTTCCAACCAAAACGCAGGGGAGAACAATCACCACCGTGATGGACTTCCCTGCTTGGGGCGATAGAACACGGACGCAGGCCCGCCACTGCCGGGACACCCTCCTGTTCTATGCCACGGTGAACCCCTAGGGTTCCTTCTAAAGCTACTGTAAGGACCAACTGGGCTACCCCACTGGTACTCCTTAGCTGTCCGCGGCCAGGACCAGGCCCTGGGCCACCCAGGTGCCACCGGTCCTTGCCAATTCGCAGAGCGGGGGGTAGTAACCCCTGGCACATAGTATCCATTCTCCACTCTCCCTGTCTGCAAGACAGGACTAGACTGCCACTGGTTCACCAGCCTTTGGTCTACAACCTCAGGCGGACCAGGAGTCTCAGGGAAGGCTCTCCTCCCCTTACCTCTTCTTTTAGGGTTCCTCCTCCCCGTGCGAGGGGGACACCTAGAACGCCATTCCAACCCAGGGTTTAACCCCTCAGGTTGCACCGGGGTCAGAGGTGGGCTCTCCCACCCTCTGCACCCCCTTCCAGAGGTCTGCCCTCTCCCACCTGGAGAAGTTCCTCTGGAAGAAGAACCGGTCAGGACACTGGTTACAGTCGTCCTACCCTTCAGGTCAGGCTGACCCTGAACCTGGCCATCCAACCTCCGGTCTAAAACCCTTGGTGGAACAATTGCCTGGCACTCCAGGACTTCTGGGAACTCACACGCAATCCCCCTGAGGCTGACACATGACCCATGTGTCGTGTGACTGTCTGTCTGGTGCAGATCTCCCGCCTCCTGTCCACCTGACAGTGCGCAAAAATCCCCCAGACCAGAAGTGGCGCCACCCGGGTCCCCCCAAGAAGATCTAGCCCAACTGGCTAGTCCCTGGTCCACTGGTGCATCCACTGGGAAACTCATCCCCCAATCACTCCTCCCTTCGGACTTCTGCGCACTCCCTCCTGGAGTAGCACTGCCGAACACTGGAACCCCTGGAGCTCTAGTTACAGACGCTCCAGGTTTCCTAGACACTAGGAGATCCTCCTCAAGTGTACTAACAGGACAGCCTAGGTCCCTAACCTGGTGTTCCCTCAAGAAACCACCCAAGTTCTGAGACAGGGCTTCGGGCCTCTGGGGGCTCTCAGCCACCCACTGACTCCTGCTCCACTGAGCCAGGTAGTCAGCCCCTCCACCCTTCTCGCTATACTGGGACCTAGCTGGGCTACACTGAGCCTCTTCCACCACGCTGGGCTGGAGGCTCCCTGTACCACTACTGTTGGACTCACTCTCTAATGACTGTACAGAACCTCTAGCACTCTCCCAGCGGTCTGCTTCCTCTGCAAGCTCGTGTGGTTCAGACAATCCACACCCTACTAGGTGTTGGCGCAATCCTGGATAAACAACACTGAGCAACTGCTCTCTGAGAAACATATCAAACAATATGTCCCAATCACATTTCGTGGGCTCCCGTACCCAATCACACAGGGCTCCACAACAGTCATCCTCAAAGTCTACCCAAGACTGGTGAGACGGTTTCCTAAGGTTCCTAAACCTCAACCTATTCTCCTCCCCTGGGGAAACAGGAACCATACTCTGGAAACTGGGAGTGGGACTGTCAACACCAACACTTAAAAAGCTGCCACCACTGGACTCCACCCTCCCTGGGGGATCCAGAAAATTAAGACTGCGGTCAGGGGATAACCTACACTCTAGGGCTATCTTCTCCCTGGCCAAGGCCCTCTCAGCCTCTGCAGTCCGCTCATTCACACCCAGCTGCGCCATCTCTCTGGCATACTCTAACCTGAGCTTCTCCATGGCCAGCTGGTGCTCCCTCTCTTCTCTCCTATCCACCCACTCCTCTGGGGACAGGGAAAGGGATGGGGTGCTACATCTGACACTGGACCCAGCAAGGGACTCCCTATCTATGGGGTCCTCACTATCTGCTGGCGTCCCTGCGCTGTCATCTTCTTCCTCCTCTTCTGAATCTTCAGGGCTCCCCACAGACCCACCACCCTCATGGTGTGCGGTCCGGGCCCTCTCCCTCTCACTGTGCTCACGCTCCCAGTCACTCTTCTGCCACAGGATCAGGTTATCCCTAAGCTTGGACTGGGTGTCTGACTCACTCACTGGGATGTCTCTCTCCTCACAAAACCGTATCAACTCATGCACACTGTACTTAAACAGGCCACAAAGGTTAAAAGGAGATTCCATCTTGACAGGATGCTCACAGACACGTGCAACACAAGGGACCTTGCAATCTGAAGTAGGAGTACACAATTCCAAAACTTCCACACTCTCCTTAAAAAAGAACTCACTCATGCGTCCAGGAAAACACACCATTCATCCACAAACACCCTCCCCTCGGATCGGTAAGGCAGTTTCTACCACCCCTGACTTCTCAACCTGACCACATGTGACACAGGTACCAAACTCTGGAAGCAGGGCGAGGGACAAATGTACTGAACACAATTATCAAATGCCACTCTTCAGGAGAAGAAACAATGGAATTTTACCAAAAACAATAATCCCCAAAATGTGGTTATCTAACAATGTAGAGCTTTGAAGTGTGGCCAGCCGCTACTGTGGTACAACGCAAACACAAATCCTTATCCTCACCGCTTGCCGCCAATGTTGGAAATGGGATCCCTGGCTGGCCAGGGCTTTCGCCAAAGTCAGCCAGAGACCACCACACCCAAGTCAGGACAAGGGAGTTACACGCCAAGATAACCCCTACTCGCCCTCTAGGTAACGTGGCGCGAGCAGCAAGGCTAATCTTGGAGGCGATGTAAGTTAAGTATTTGCGCACGCACCCCAGCAACAACAACCAAAGGCCCACCACAAAGGAAAACTCCACACAAGGTTATATAAAAATAGCCTTTGTATTATAATAAATATACATCAGATAAAACACACATCTTGTTACACTGTGCCAACAGGCACGGGCGGAATTTACAAGGGATATTTGTACAGGACAGGGCCACTTGGACCACTGTCAAGGGCATCAGCACTTTTAGAAGCAATACTTTCAGAAATAGCACTTAGAAAGTAAAATCAGTGTAGCACACAATATAACCATAGAGCACACAACCAGTAATCACTGGTAACAGGACCTCACTAGCACCACCTGTACTAGGGAGAAAACAACCACCTACACATCACAGTACCTGTAGGGGTGTAAAAACAAAACACATGATGCATTAACATTCAGAGGTGTAGCAATAACATTGCGCAAAACTTAAATCAGTCACCACCTGTGACAGTCCCTGTGTCCCAATGTCAGGGCCTAAACGTAGCAGTTGCCCACAAAGTGCTGGGCAACTGGTGCAGGGAAAGTTAGGGCAACGTTGGAGCCTCTCTGGGCTCAAGAACCACCACTGTGGCACTGCGGAGCCTCTCTGGGCTCCTGGACAAGAAATAGCGCCCTGAGCCTCTCTCAGGCTCTTCAACTCGAATGGGCACTCAAGCCTCTCAGGGCTCTCAAAGCAAAAGGCAGGCTGGAGCCTCTCTGGGCTCAAGAACGAGGAAATGGCACCCTCAGAGCCTCACAGGCTCACGAACAAAGAACTGCCCTCGAGCCTCTCAGGGCTCGCGAAACAAAGGTGCCGGCAATCGAGCCTCGTAAGGCTCGCAAACAGGAAATGCCCCCAAGAGCCTCTCAGGCTCTAAACACAAGGTGCAGCCTCACTGGGCTGTGGGGTCCCTCACGGGGGACCCAGGAACACTTGGCGCGCCTAGAGCCTCTCTCATGGCTCTAGGCACAAATGTGGGGCGTTGGAGTCCCTCACGGGGGACTCTGCACTTAGCGGAACTGCCCCCAGACTGGTGGAGCCTCTCGGGGCTCAAGCGACAATGCAATGCCCCCGGTGGTCGCGCTACAGAGAGGGGGCGGGGCGGACACCGGCAATGTGTCCCGACGCCCCCCTCTCCTCTTCGCAAGCACCTGCACTCACCGGGTTCTGGCGGCCGCTCCTCGGGTCTCCCGGCTCCTTCTCCACTCGGGAGCCTCGGCAGGCTGCTTCTCGGCTCCGCCCCTTCTCCCGGGGCTCTTCCTCGCTTTGGGAGCCTGGGAGGGGGGGGAAAACGAAAGACGCCGGCTTCTCCCCTCACCGGAGCGCGGGGTGGCCTCCCGTCCGCTTCCGGTTGCTTCTCTGTCCTGCCCCCGGCCGGCCTGACTTCCGGGTCGCGGCTGCGGGGCGGGACTTCCGGTCGTCCCGCTCTCCGATTGGCCGACCGGCAGGAACACTTCCGGGTCGTCGCGGGCAGCGCGGCGGCCCGTCTCCAGCGCTTCTAGGCGGGGGGTGAGTTTACCGAGGAGTGGGCTCCCTCGAGGTAAACTTAAAAGATAGCGGCAAGGTCCCTGGCAGGGTGGGCACCTGCCAGGGGGCAAATTAATCAAAAGTAAGCGAGGTGGCACTCGCTTGGGGCGGACAATGCCGGGTGGGCACCGGCCTCTGCAGACAAAGCGCTCCCAGCGCTAGAGGGGTGACCACAGCGCTCCCAAGCGCTGCAAGCAAAATAAAGCGCTCTTAAGCGCTAAAAAGCAATCCACAGCGCTCCCAGGCGCTAGGGGCCAACAAGCCCAGCAAAAGTCCTTTCAAGGGGCAGGGGGGCAAGGCTGGGCCCAGAGCCAGCACACTGGGTCTCCAGGCAGGGAGACTCCCCAAGTGGCGGTCCTCTGGCCCAGCAGCAGCAACAGCAGCCCCCTCAGGATCCTGGAACAAGAACATTTTCTAAGGGGACACAGCCCCTTCTTTATACTGTAAAATCCTTTGTTTCAAGGTGCAGGGTGGGGGGAAAACCAGTTTCAGCTGGCTTTGGAGCACTCTTGATGGCCCAACCACCCATTTCTTTCACTGGGGAGGCTAGGGTCGTTAGACACATCACAGGGGGGCGGAGGCAGCATTGTGTGGGGAAAACCCAGCCCATCCAGGACACAGGTACACTCCTCCCACACATCACTCATGCTAATCTCCCACTCACCACCGGGCAAACCCATCTAGACTTCCTGGAGCCTGGCATGCCAGCCAGCTCCAGCCAATCACGCTCCAGCACCCTCACAGCACATGCACACATATCTCAATGTCCAGAAGTAGCACTTCCCTTCTAGACACATACATGCCGCAGACACCATCTCGTAGCATTCACTCTCACGAGTTTACACATACTAAACTCGAGCCTGTACTCCCCACGCATCAGGAACTACCAGGGACACACACATTCCCCATGCATTCCTATGGGAGGGCAGGCCAGCCATACTACACGCACGCACTTTCACTCTGGGACTCAGGGGAAAGTGCGCAGAGACCCAAAAAATCACTGACACAGGGTCTAACATAAGGCAAAAAGTCTAGGGGTGAACCTGCCCTAAGGGCCAAGTCCAACACAACCCCCTTCCAACCAAAACGCAGGGGAGAACAATCACCACCGTGATGGACTTCCCTGCTTGGGGCGATAGAACACGGACGCAGGCCCGCCACTGCCGGGACACCCTCCTGTTCTATGCCACGGTGAACCCCTAGGGTTCCTTCTAAAGCTACTGTAAGGACCAACTGGGCTACCCCACTGGTACTCCTTAGCTGTCCGCGGCCAGGACCAGGCCCTGGGCCACCCAGGTGCCACCGGTCCTTGCCAATTCGCAGAGCGGGGGGTAGTAACCCCTGGCACATAGTATCCATTCTCCACTCTCCCTGTCTGCAAGACAGGACTAGACTGCCACTGGTTCACCAGCCTTTGGTCTACAACCTCAGGCGGACCAGGAGTCTCAGGGAAGGCGCTCCTCCCCTTACCTCTTCTTTTAGGGTTCCTCCTCCCCGTGCGAGGGGGACACCTAGAACGCCATTCCAACCCAGGGTTTAACCCCTCAGGTTGCACCGGGGTCAGAGGTGGGCTCTCCCACCCTCTGCACCCCCTTCCAGAGGTCTGCCCTCTCCCACCTGGAGAAGTTCCTCTGGAAGAAGAACCGGTCAGGACACTGGTTACAGTCGTCCTACCCTTCAGGTCAGGCTGACCCTGAACCTGGCCATCCAACCTCCGGTCTAAAACCCTTGGTGGAACAATTGCCTGGCACTCCAGGACTTCTGGGGACTCACACGCAATCCCCCTGAGGCTGACACATGACCCATGTGTCGTGTGACTGTCTGTCTGGTGCAGATCTCCCGCCTCCTGTCCACCTGACAGTGCGCAAAAATCCCCCAGACCAGAAGTGGCACCACCCGGGTCCCCCCAAGAAGATCTAGCCCAACTGGCTAGTCCCTGGTCCACTGGTGCATCCACTGGGAAACTCATCCCCCAATCACTCCTCCCTTCGGACTTCTGCGCACTCCCTCCTGGAGTAGCACTGCCGGACACTGGAACCCCTGGAGCTCTAGTTACAGACGCTCCAGGTTTCCTAAACACTAGGAGATCCTCCTCAAGTGTACTAACAGGACAGCCTAGGTCCCTAACCTGGTGTTCCCTCAAGAAACCACCCAAGTTCTGAGACAGGGCTTCGGGCCTCTGGGGGCTCTCAGCCACCCACTGACTCCTGCTCCACTGAGCCAGGTAGTCAGCCCCTCCACCCTTCTCGCTATACTGGGACCTAGCTGGGCTACACTGAGCCTCTTCCACCACGCTGGGCTGGAGGCTCCCTGTACCACTACTGTTGGACTCACTCTCTAATGACTGTACAGAACCTCTAGCACTCTCCCAGCGGTCTGCTTCCTCTGCAAGCTCGTGTGGTTCAGACAATCCACACCCTACTAGGTGTTGGCGCAATCCTGGATAAACAACACTGAGCAACTGCTCTCTGAGAAACATATCAAACAATATGTCCCAATCACATTTCGTGGGCTCCCGTACCCAATCACACAGGGCTCCACAACAGTCATCCTCAAAGTCTACCCAAGACTGGTGAGACGGTTTCCTAAGGTTCCTAAACCTCAACCTATTCTCCTCCCCTGGGGAAACAGGAACCATACTCTGGGAACTGGGAGTGGGACTGTCAACACCAACACTTAAAAAGCTGCCACCACTGGACTCCACCCTCCCTGGGGGATCCAGAAAATTAAGACTGCGGTCAGGGGATAACCTACACTCTAGGGCTATCTTCTCCCTGGCCAAGGCCCTCTCAGCCTCTGCAGTCCGCTCATTCACACCCAGCTGCGCCATCTCTCTGGCATACTCTAACCTGAGCTTCTCCATGGCCAGCTGGTGCTCCCACTCTTCTCTCCTATCCACCCACTCCTCTGGGGACAGGGAAAGGGATGGGGTGCTACATCTGACACTGGACCCAGCAAGGGACTCCCTATCTATGGGGTCCTCATTATCTGCTGGCGTCCCTGCGCTGTCATCTTCTTCCTCCTCTTCTGAATCTTCAGGGCTCCCCACAGACCCACCACCCTCATGGTGTGCGGTCCGGGCCCTCTCCCTCTCACTGTGCTCACGCTCCCAGTCACTCTTCTGCCACAGGATCAGGTTATCCCTAAGCTTGGACTGGGTGTCTGACTCACTCACTGGGATGTCTCTCTCCTCACAAAACCGTATCAACTCATGCACACTGTACTTAAACAGGCCACAAAGGTTAAAAGGAGATTCCATCTTGACAGGATGCTCACAGACACGTGCAACACAAGGGACCTTGCAATCTGAAGTAGGAGTACACAATTCCAAAACTTCCACACTCTCCTTAAAAAAGAACTCACTCATGCGTCCAGGAAAACACACCATTCATCCACACACACCCTCCCCTCGGATCGGTAAGGCAGTTTCTACCACCCCTGACTTCTCAACCTGACCACATGTGACACAGGTACCAAACTCTGGAAGCAGGGCGAGGGACAAATGTACTGAACACAATTATCAAATGACACTCTTCAGGAGAAGAAACAATGGAATTTTACCAAAAACAATAATCCCCAAAATGTGGTTATCTAACAATGTAGAGCTTTGAAGTGTGGCCAGCCGCTACTGTGGTACAACGCAAACACAAATCCTTATCCTCACCGCTTGCCGCCAATGTTGGAAATGGGATCCCTGGCTGGCCAGGGCTTTCGCCAAAGTCAGCCAGAGACCACCACACCCAAGTCAGGACAAGGGAGTTACACGCCAAGATAACCCCTACTCGCCCTCTAGGTAACGTGGCGCGAGCAGCAAGGCTAATCTTGGAGGCGATGTAAGTTAAGTATTTGCGCACGCACCCCAGCAACAACAACCAAAGGCCCACCACAAAGGAAAACTCCACACAAGGTTATATAAAAATAGCCTTTGTATTATAATAAATATACATCAGATAAAACACACATCTTGTTACACTGTGCCAACAGGCACGGGCGGAATTTACAAGGGATATTTGTACAGGACAGGGCCACTTGGACCACTGTCAAGGGCATCAGCACTTTTAGAAGCAATACTTTCAGAAATAGCACTTAGAAAGTAAAATCAGTGTAGCACACAATATAACCATAGAGCACACAACCAGTAATCACTGGTAACAGGACCTCACTAGCACCACCTGTACTAGGGAGAAAACAACCACCTACACATCACAGTACCTGTAGGGGTGTAAAAACAAAACACATGATGCATTAACATTCAGAGGTGTAGCAATAACATTGCGCAAAACTTAAATCAGTCACCACCTGTGACAGTCCCTGTGTCCCAATGTCAGGGCCTAAACGTAGCAGTTGCCCACAAAGTGCTGGGCAACTGGTGCAGGGAAAGTTAGGGCAACGTTGTAGCCTCTCTGGGCTCAAGAACCACCACTGTGGCACTGCGGAGCCTCTCTGGGCTCCTGGACAAGAAATAGCGCCCTGAGCCTCTCTCAGGCTCTTCAACTCGAATGGGCACTCAAGCCTCTCAGGGCTCTCAAAGCAAAAGGCAGGCTGGAGCCTCTCTGGGCTCAAGAACGAGGAAATGGCACACTCAGAGCCTCACAGGCTCACGAACAAAGAACTGCCCTCGAGCCTCTCAGGGCTCGCAAAACAAAGGTGCCGGCAATCGAGCCTCGTAAGGCTCGCAAACAGGAAATGCCCCCAAGAGCCTCTCAGGCTCTAAACACAAGGTGCAGCCTCACTGGGCTGTAGGGTCCCTCACGGGGGACCCAGGAACACTTGGCGCGCCTAGAGCCTCTCTCATGGCTCTAGGCACAAATGTGGGGCGTTGGAGTCCCTCACGGGGGACTCTGCACTTAGCGGAACTGCCCCCAGACTGGTGGAGCCTCTCGGGGCTCAAGCGACAATGCAATGCCCCCGGTGGTCGCGCTACAGAGAGGGGGCGGGGCGGACACCGGCAATGTGTCCCGACGCCCCCCTCTCCTCTTCGCAAGCACCTGCACTCACCGGGTTCTGGCGGCCGCTCCTCGGGTCTCCCGGCTCCTTCTCCACTCGGGAGCCTCGGCAGGCTGCTTCTCGGCTCCGCTCCTTCTCCCGGGGCTCTTCCTCGCTTTGGGAGCCTGGGAGGGGGGGGAAAACGAAAGACGCTGGCTTCTCCCCTCACCGGAGCGCGGGGTGGCCTCCCGTCCGCTTCCGGTTGCTTCTCTGTCCTGCCCCCGGCCGGCCTGACTTCCGGGTCGCGGCTGCGGGGCGGGACTTCCGGTCGGCCCGCTCTCCGATTGGCCGACCGGCAGGAACACTTCCGGGTCGTCGCGGGCAGCGTGGCGGCCCGTCTCCAGCGCTTCTAGGCGGGGGGTGAGTTTACCGAGGAGTGGGCTCCCTCGAGGTAAACTTAAAAGATAGCGGCAAGGTCCCTGGCAGGGTGGGCACCTGCCAGGGGGCAAATTAATCAAAAGTAAGCGAGGTGGCACTCGCTTGGGGCGGACAATGCCGGGTGGGCACCGGCCTCTGCAGACAAAGCGCTCCCAGCGCTAGAGGGGTGACCACAGCGCTCCCAAGCGCTGCAAGCAAAATAAAGCGCTCTTAAGCGCTAAAAAGCAATCCACAGCGCTCCCAGGCGCTAGGGGCCAACAAGCCCAGCAAAAGTCCTTTCAAGGGGCAGGGGGGCAAGGCTGGGCCCAGAGCCAGCACACTGGGTCTCCAGGCAGGGAGACTCCCCAAGTGGCGGTCCTCTGGCCCAGCAGCAGCAACAGCAGCCCCCTCAGGATCCTGGAACAAGAACATTTTCTAAGGGGACACAGCCCCTTCTTTATACTGTAAAATCCTTTGTTTCAAGGTGCAGGGTGGGGGGAAAACCAGTTTCAGCTGGCTTTGGAGCACTCTTGATGGCCCAACCACCCATTTCTTTCACTGGGGAGGCTAGGGTCGTTAGACACACCACAGGGGGGCGGAGCCAGCATTGTGTGGGGAAAACCCAGCCCATCCAGGACACAGGTACACTCCTCCCACACATCACTCATGCTAATCTCCCACTCACCACCGGGCAAACCCATCTAGACTTCCTGGAGCCTGGCATGCCAGCCAGCTCCAGCCAATCACGCTCCAGCACCCTCACAGCACATGCACACATATCTCAATGTCCAGAAGTAGCACTTCCCTTCTAGACACATACATGCTGCAGACACCATCTCGTAGCATTCACTCTCACGAGTTTACACATACTAAACTCGAGCCTGTACTCCCCATGCATCAGGAACTACCAGGGACACACACAATCCCCATCCATTCCTATGGGAGGGCAGGCCAGCCATACTACAAGCACGCACTATCAACCTCGGGAAATAAGGGGAAAGTGCGCAGAGACCCAAAAAATCACTGACACAGGGTCACACATAAGGCAAAAAGTCTAGGGGTGAACCTGCCCTAAGGGCCAAGTCCAACAACCATACAACTAGAAAGTACATACGGATTGTATCCGGCTGATGCGGTATGCTACATTCGAACATAAATAGGCCGCTCTTTCCGGACCAGGAAGTACGATCCGTGTCGACGACACTCCGTAAGGCCCTTTTGCTACGAGAGCTGAAAACTGCTGTAAAAGCAGAGTCCGTCCCGAACCGCACCCCGGTACGCGACATACACGACATGAACCCCATCGTCCGTGTCATCCCATTCCTGTACGCCTACGACCTCGTACATCGAAACCGACGATGGCGCAGATGGTGAGTACAACGTACCACAACAACCTAAGTATACCTGTACGGTGCGCCACACGCCCACATCACCATTGCAATAGTGATACGTGCCGCACATACGCCATTAATGTCGGGGTACGTTGCGCCACGCGCATATTACCATTGCAATAGTGATACGTGCCGCACATACGCCATCAATGTCGCGATACGTTGTGCCACACGCACGCGCATATCACCATTGCAATAGTGATACGTGCCGCACATACGCCATTAATGTCGAGGTACAGTGCACCACACGCTAGCGCATATCACCATTGCAATAGTGATACGTGCCGCACATACGCCATTAATGTCGGGGTACGTTGCGCCACACGCACGCGCATATCACCATTGCAATAGTGATTCGTGCCGCACATACGCCATTAATGTCGGGGTACGGTGCGCCACACGCTAGCGCATATCACCATTGCAATAGTGATAAGTTCCACACACACGTCTGAAAAGTATGTATACGGTGCGTCACATCTGAGTGGTGGGTGCACAGGACTCCCAGCAGTGCCCAAACAGTACAGGGGGTGGGTGCACAGGACTCCCAGCAGTGCCCAGACATAGGAGGGGTGGCTGGATAGGACTCCTAGCAGTGCCCAGACATAGGAGTGGGTGTAGATAGGACTCCTAGCAGTGCCCAGACATAGGAGGGGGTGTGCACAGGACTCCCAGCAGTGCCCAGATATAGGAGGGGGTGTAGATGGGACTCCCAGCATTGCCCAGACATAGGAGGGGGTGTGCACAGGACTCCCAGCAGTGCCCAGACATAGGAGGGGTGGCTGGATAGGACTCCCAGCAGTGCCCAGACATAGGAAGGGGGTGAAGATATGACTCCCAGCAGTGCCCAGACATAGGAGGGGGTGTAGATAGGACTCCCAGCAGTGCCCAGACATAGGAGGGGTGGCTGGATAGGACTCCCAGCAGTGCCCAGACATAGGAGGGGTGGCTGGATAGGACTCCCAGCAGTGCCCAGACATAGGAGGGGGGTGTGCGTAGGACTCCCAGCAGTGCTCAAACATTGGAGGGGGGTGTAGATATGACTCCCAGCTGTGCCCAGACATAGGAGGGGGGTGTCCACAGTACTCCCAGCAGTGCCCAGACATAATAGGGGTGTGTGCACAGGACTCCCAGCAGTGCCCAGACATAGGAGGGGGGTGTAGATAGGACTTCCAGCAGTGCCCAGACAGTAAAGGGGGTGGGTGCACAGGACTCCTAGCAGTGCCCAGACATAGAAGGGGGGTGGAGATAGGACTCCCAGCAGTGCCCAGACATAGGAGGGTAGGCTGGATAGGACTCCCAGCAGTGCTGAGACGTAGGAGGGGTGGCTTGATAGGACTCCCAGCAGTGCCCAGACATAGGAGGGGTGGCTGGATAGGACTCCCAGCAGTGCCCAGACATAGGAGGGGTGGCTGGATAGGACTCCCAGCAGTGCCCAGACGTAGGAGGGGTGGCTTGATAGGACTCCCAGCAGTGCCCAGACATAGGAGGGGTGGCTGGATAGGACTCCCAGCAGTGCCCAGACATAGGAGGGGTGGCTGGATAGGACACCCAGCTTTGCCCAGACATAGGAGGGGGTGTGCACAGGACTCCCAGCAGTGCCCAGACATAGGAGGGGTGGCTGGATAGGACTCCCAGCAGTGCCCAGACATAGGAAGGGGGTGTGTGTTGGACTCCTAGCAGTGCCCAGACATAGGAGGGGGTGTAGATATGACTCCCAGCAGTGCCCAGATATAGGAGGGGGTGTGCACAGGACTCCCAGCAGTGCCCAGACATAGGAGGGGGTGTGCACAGGACTCCCAGCAGTGCCCAGACATAGGAGGGGGGGTGTAGATAGGACTTCCAGCAGTGCCCAGACAGTATGGGGGTGAGTGCACAGGACTCCCAGCAGTGCCCAGACATAGGCGGGGGTGTCGATAGGACTCCCAGCAGTGCCCAGACATAGGAGGGTAGGCTGGATAGGACTCCCAGTAGTGCCCAGACATAGGAGGGGTGGCTGGATAGGACTCCCAGCAGTGCCCAGACATAGGAGGGGTGGCTGGATAGGACTCCCAGCAGTGCCCAGACATAGGAGGGGTGGCTGGATAAGACACCCAGCATTGCCCAGACATAGGAGGGGTGTGCACAGGACTCCCAGCAGTGCCCAGACATAGGAGGGGTGGCTGGATAGGACTCCCAGCAGTGCCCAGACATAGGAGGGGTGGCTGGATAGGACTCCCAGCAGTGCCCAGACATAGGAGGGGTGGCTGGATAGGACTCCCAGCAGTGCCCAGACGTAGGAGGGGTGGCTTGATAGGACTCCCAGCAGTGCCCAGACATAGGAGGGGTGGCTGGATAGGACTCCCAGCAGTGCCCAGACATAGGAGGGGTGGCTGGATAGGACACCCAGCTTTGCCCAGACATAGGAGGGGGTGTGCACAGGACTCCCAGCAGTGCCCAGACATAGGAGGGGTGGCTGGATAGGACTCCCAGCAGGGCCCAGACATAGGAGGGGTGAAGATATGACTCCCAGCAGTGCCCAGACATAGGAGGGGGTGTAGATAGGACTCCCAGCAGTGCCCAGACATAGGAGGTGTGGCTGGATAGGACTCCCAGCAGTGCCCAGACATAGGAGGGGTGGCTGGATAGGACTCCCAGCAGTGCCCAGACATAGGAAGGGGGTGTGTGTTGGACTCCCAGCAGTGCCCAGACATAGGAGGGGGTGTAGATATGACTCTCAGCAGTGCCCAGATATAGGAGGGGGTGTGCACAGGACTCCCAGCAGTGCCCAGACATAGGAGGGGGTGTGCACAGGACTCCCAGCAGTGCCCAGACATAGGAGGGGGGTGTAGATAGGACTTCCAGCAGTGCCCAGACAGTATAGGGGGTGAGTGCACAGGACTCCCAGCAGTGCCCAGACATAGGCGGGGGTGTCGATAGGACTCCCAGCAGTGCCCAGACATAGGAGGGTAGGCTGGATAGGACTCCCAGTAGTGCCCAGACATAGGAGGGGTGGCTGGATAGGACTCCCAGCAGTGCCCAGACATAGGAGGGGTGGCTGGATAGGACTCCCAGCAGTGCCCAGACATAGGAGGGGTGGCTGGATAAGACACCCAGCATTGCCCAGACATAGGAGGGGTGTGCACAGGACTCCCAGCAGTGCCCAGACATAGATGGGGTGGCTGGATAGGACTCCCAGCAGTGCCCAGACATAGATGGGGTGGCTGGATAGGACACCCAGCATTGCTCTGACATAGGAGGGGGTGTGCACAGGACTCCCAGCAGTGCCTAGACGTAGGAGGGGTGTGCACAGGATTCCCAGCAGTGCCCAGTCATAGGAGGGGTGGCTGGATAGGACTCTCAGCAGTGTCCAGACATAGGAGGGGGGTGTAGATAGGACTCCCAGCAGTGCCCAGACATAGGAGGGGGTGTGCGTAGGACTCCCAGCAGTGCCCTGACATAGGAGGGGGGTGTAGATAGGACTCCCAGCAGTGCCCAGACATAGGAGGGGGGTGTGCACAGGACTCCCAGCAGTGCCCAGACATAGGAGGGGGTGTGCACAGGACTCCCAGCAGTGCCCAGACATAGGAGGGGGTGTGCACAGGACTCCCAGCAGTGCCCAGACATAGGAGGGGGTGTAGATAGGACTCCCAGCAGTACCCAGACGGTATAGGGGGTGGGTGCACAGGACTCCCAGCAGTGCCCAGACATAGGAGGGGTGTATATAGGACTCCCAGCAGTGCCCAGACATAGGAGGGGTGGCTGGATAGGACTCCCAGCAGTGCCCAGACATAGGAGGGGTGGCTGGATAGGACTCCCAGCAGTGCCCAGACATAGGAGGGGTAGCTGGATAGGACACCCAGCAGTGCCCAGACATAGGAGGGGGTGTACACAGGACTCCCAGCAGTGCCCAGACATAGGAGGGTGGTGTGCACAGGACTCCCAGCAGTGCCCAGACATAGGAGGGGTGGCTGGATAGGACTCCCAGCAGTGCCCAGACATAGGAGGGGGGTGTAGATAGGACTCCCAGCAGTGCCCAGACATAGGAGGGGTGTGTCTAGGACTCCCAGCAGTGCCCAGACATAGGAGGGGGTGTAGATAGGACTCCCAGCAGTGCCCAGACATAGTAGGGGTGGCTGGATAGGACTTCCAGCAGTGCCCAGACATAGGAGGGGTGGTTGGATAGGACACCCAGCATTGCCCAAACATAGGAGGGGGGTGTGCACAGGACTCCCAGTAGTGCCCAGACATAGGAGAGGGGTGTAGATAGGACTCCCAGCAGTGGCCAGACATAGGAGGGGTGTAGATATGACTCCCAGCAGTGCCCAGACATAGGTGGGGGGTGTGCACAGGACTCCCAGCAGTGCCCAGACATAGGGGTGTGCATTTCCAACATCATACAACAACTACATGCCTGTATGTGTACATCCCTAACCTGTACCACTCATGATATTTGCATATCAACACATCACTCACAGTAATGATCTACTCCACGTAGAATGGTATCCTGTCACACACTGGGTGACACACCACATGTGGTTTTTCCTATCAGATCACACATACATATCCACGCATGTAGTTTGCTGCCACACCCCCCCCCCCCCTCCATCATGACTCAATAGTGTGTAGTCATGTAACAGACCAACAAACAAATGAAGCACAAATGGACTAATAAATTGTCATGCACATCCCGGACATGATGTGAATATCCAAGTGGTGAAACATGTACTCCCTCATGGAAGGAAGAGGCTACAAAACCCCTAGATACAAAGCACCCAAAAGTGTTTTGTGTGCACAAATTTCTACATTTACAATCTGAATCATGAGGTCAAGGCGGATAACATTGTCAAGCATAGTGTGAAAAATGATAATGGACCCTCTGAAGGCAGTACTACACATTACAAACCCAAGCACAGGGAGTAGCATGGATGGCACTGACCAATTATCTGATTTCATATGTGAGCATGCATGGCCATTGCCGAAGGGAATGTACAATCCTAGGGGAAATCCAAACAAAAGTCACCACAACAATTGTGCAACTGTCTGTAGTGAAGATCTCATGTGACACTGAGGAAGGGACACTTTTTCGGATAATGTCTGTATGCAAACTGCACACACATCAATCTATATAATGTGCTGCTACATTGGGATAGCACAGCGATACCATGGTCCACCTCATTCCCATCTGAAAAATAGACATCTTTCACAATACCAAAACATTAACATTACACCACCTCGTAGACACACAGCACCTAAAGCAATTCCCTGAAATGCAATAGTTCAGAAAGAAAAAGAAAATGCTTTATTAAGCGTCTTCATGTAAAAGAATAAATAAATGAGTCCAGGCTCACAGAAGGCCAATAGCCAGTCCAAAATATTGTCAACAACAGTGATGACTTTGTGGAGGTTGTCACCCCAAAACTTGCCTGCACATGGTGGAGTTAGAGGTCTGTGGACACATGGGGGGCATCATCGGAGTCAGTGTCCGGCACCGCAGGGACAGGAGGGGGAAGGGTATGTGTAGTGGGTGCAGGTGGGGAGCATTCCTCCACAGTGGCAGGTGCAGCGCAAAAGGATGCAACATATTGAGCGCTGCACACTGCTGCCAGTTCTGACAGGCTACCACCTGAACCCGGGGACACAATGGGAGTGAAGGTAGAGGACTGTGAGTCAGGTGTAGTGTGTCTGTGGGTGGGTGTGTGATGTCTGTCCCCTGTCCCTGTGGGTGTGCGTACATCCCCCTGAGATTGGGTGCCTGGAGGTCTGCGTTTTGACTTACATGTGGGTGTGCTGGGTGTCCCTGTTGGGGTGTGTGATCTGGTGCATCTGCGTGTATGGTGGACAGGTATGAGAGAGTGGTATGTGGATGGGTCGGAAGGAGGGGGTGGTTGATGCTGCAGGATGGCAAGTGCTGCCGTAAGTGTTGAGTCTATGGACGACAAACTCCGACGTTGGTCAGACATGTCAGATGACATGCCCTCCATGAATGACAACAACTGTGTCATGATTTTGGTTTGGCCATGGAGGACAGTCAGCACTGACGCCTGACCAACTTGAATCTGCCGGAGTATGTCCTCAGACTCAGCACTGAGGGCAGCAGGGGAGACAGGGGCAGGGGACGAAGGAGACACAGGGGGCAGCACGGACCAAAGGTGACTTAGCAACTGGGAGGGTGAAGATGGGTCTGGAGGAGGAGGGGACAGACATGGTGGGTGCAGATGCTGCTGCTGCATATTCCCCCTCCTGGGAGTCCGAAGCCAAACCGTCCGCATGATATGAGGTGTCTTGCTCATGAGGTACGGCCGCCTGACTCCCTTCACCCTCTGTGCCACTGCCTCCCTCCTACACCTCAAAGCTGGTGGCACTGTGGCTGGGTCCCTCTGCCTGGTCCGTGCTTGTGTCTCCCCCACTTTCAGGTGATGATGCTGTTGGCAAGGAGAAAGAAAAAATATATATCAGTTACCTGTACACATCAGACATATGATCAACAAAACATTTGGGGACATTTCTAATCATGGCATGCATCTTGAGTCACATGCCACATAGCTCAGCACATATTTAAGTCCAGTACTGCGCAATTGTAATAGACACAACGCTCCTTGTATACAAAGATACAAGTAACAGACCAGGCCACAATTTGAATGAGAGTCACAATGATGAGCCACTGTATGTCAACAGCTCAGGTGTTGATCCATCACTGTTCTGTTGCCCACTCTGCCACCCCAGTCCAGACATGGTCATGTTCAAATCTGTCTGATCCTGTGCCACATGGGAACAGTCCTGCCCAAACTGCCATGTAATGCCATCTCTGGACCTGAAACAAGCTTTCTATCACCTCTCATTGGCAGCACAGCCGTCTACAGCCAGGCTTGCATGAAACACAGATGTGTATACAAACAAGCATGGCTGAAGACGGCTGTAATGCCAGAAAGTGGTCCCAGGAACCTTGTTTCCAGTCCAGGGAAGGCATGGCTTGACATTTTTGACTGTACTGTTCCCATTAGGCACATGGACAGACAGAGTTGCACATGACCATGTTTGAAATTGGGGGGCAGAGTGTGCAACAGAAAGGTCATGGATAAAACCCTGACCTGTTGACTGGGTGTGAGTATATGATTGGTACAGAGGCACCCTCCATCACCACACACTATTGTGACACTTCTCACAGGGGTATCTATCACCAGATCATACAGTTCCTAGCACATAACACAGACTGGCTGTCAAGTGAAGTGCCCCACATGTCTAAAATCCTGAAAATGCCTAAGCTAATGTGCCTGCAATTGTGAATATTAAAAACATCGCTGCATTGTTAACACACCCTCAATCACATGGGAAACGAAAATACAGTAGTGTGCACACCGAGACAAAACTGCGTTGCACCACCAATACCTACATGTTGCTCAAATCTATGTGGAACAATCATCTCTGTGAGCCAACAACATAGCCTCTAAATCCAACAATAACAGCATTGTCCAGCATCACAGGGTAAATGCATAGTGATGAGTTCACATCAAAAATTACATACACAGCTCACCACTGACAAGGCGAAACAGGCTGGCCCATCAAACCTCCCCTGCACAACACCCCCATCAAAATTATACAATAAACTTGGTGGTAGTGTTTCTCAACAAGAGAAAACGTCCGCACCTTCTGTTAATGATTATTCTCACTGGGCACGTTACACGTGAAGTATCAAAAGAGGTGCACTGAGAACTTGATAAGACACCCACCACCAGTGGTGTTTAAGCAAAACAACTTAATGCAAGTACCAAGAATCCACAGACAACCAAGTAGCACAAGCACCCTCTACAAAGTCAATTGTCAGAGAAAAATTTTCTGTAAGGTAATAGTTTTTTTCTTTCAAGGTTATTACACCAACTTCAACCGTAGGATTATTTGGAGTTAAGGAGCTTCAAAGTATGGATCCAAAAACAATTGTTGTGCTTCAAGTTCTTTATTTATCAAACACATTAAAAGTTTTCCAGCTTTACACTGCCGACACGTGTTTCGCCCTCTTCGGGGCTTTTTCAAGGCTGGAAACATAAAAATTACAATAAGTACATCTAATAATTATAAACTAAATATATACAGTATCCCTAAGTATGTACAATCGAACTTTTTGTGTGGTCTCATATATACAATATTTACACTAACATTCAATAGTTTGTCCTAAGAAAAACCACTAAAAACACGGACATTTTATACTACACATAAGTTCATTGTGAATACATTGAAAAAAGCCAAACAGTCCATAAAATTACTAAATTTAAGAATTGGGTCTCAAGACAATCAACAAATGGATTCAACATGATCAGAAATTTCGTGATTCAAGTATCCTGAAATTATCAACCGTAAGAGTAGTGCAATGATTCCATTAGTTAATAAACTATCCTTATTCACAGTTTCTTACCACAGGCCTCAGAACAATAACCTCAAACCTATGGCTCCAAACGGAATGCACTATGCTAACAAAGCATAGACCTACCTATCTCAGTCAGTCTATACAGGTCTGGCGTCGGGGAGGTCTTATGAATCAAAAGATACAGATATGATGTGTCGATGTTAAAAATCCTAATGAGATAGAAATAAAATGAGACAAAAAAAAGTATATTATAGAAATATTAAAGACAAACAATCAAAGGAAAAAAGGAGAAGAGTTCAGCCAAATTCCAGAAACTACCCCTACCTATTAGGTGTGGTGATCACAACGAGCTATTTCAGGTGTAGGTTCCACCTTTGTAGCTTCAGGATATTAGGCCCCACGTTGAGTATTATTAAACATAAGGACAGTCGTGGAAGTATGTCCTATAAGTTAGAAAAAACGAGGGCATATTGGTCATGATCCTTTGACATAATGATCAAAACACATAAGCAAACATATTTGTGTGTTGGGGCGTGTACCAAAACACATTCCCAATAAATGTTGTAAGCTTGCGCAAGCTCAAATTGAAAAACTGATGCTAGGGGTAAACCACCGAAAGTAAGCCCATGTATTATCACGCTTACAGTAACATATTTCTGCCAAAGGAATTGGAAAAATCAACCAATGACTCACTTGATAGGGTAGTACGACTCGCTGCGTGGAGATGAGTCCTTTCTTACTATAGTTAAGATTCTTGAAGACCTTGATAAGTCTGAAAAAACAGTGTAAGCAGACATAGTGAACCCCACGTTTAATAAGTCTACACATAAGACTTCATGTAGTAGACAAGTTGTCAGTAAAAGAGTTAAAAATGACCCTGCAAGCGGAGTGTCAATTCGGCAGTCGCAAAATATAATTAGTTAAGGAAAACATAGTACTCTATACAGTCCTATAGTCGAGACAATGTGTAACCATATAATAACAAACATGTAGATACATTGCGTCAAAGTAAATCCGCAATATTGGATATGCTGTGAAAGGTATTGCTGAAATGTCCCTGCAACCAAGGTACAGTTCATAGGGTCCAGGGTTAGAGTTTGTCAATAGGGACATTAAACTAGAGCTTTCCCTCATTCAATGCCAATGTTACTCCATAGTTAATGCAAAATGCACAACCAAGGCGCAAATGCAAAAAAGGCACCAAGTATATGCCCACAAAGTGCTACATAAGAAATGTATATGCTAAAACACGAGGAATGCAATCAGCATTAGTATCCCCCAAGAAGAATTGCTAAAGCTAAGTGTGGATCCCACATGTCAGGACTCCCCATCCTACCTTCCGTTCGTTTGCATCGGGGCCGGATCTCCACTGCTGGGCACTGGCATTTGGAGTTCCCGCGTTACGTTTTAAATAGACGCCGGGAGATAATTGACGCGGGAAGGAATGGCAATTGCCGTAACCCTATCAGAGACGGCTAATATGAAACCACTGCGGCGGCCATCTTAAAATAACCGGAGGTGCATTAAAATATATGCCTTCGTAGTGTAACATTCGAATATTATACAAAAATAGTTGGAAATGGGTAAACTTGAAAACGTAATATGTATCCAGGTCAAGTTCACAGTGGAAATTACAATTAGGAGCAGCCCTTTCCGAGGAAAAGAAAGGACATTTTTTGGGTCCGTTTTAAAAGAAGAGAAATGGCCATAGCGGGGATAATAACACATTTCTGATGGCCGCATATCATAAATCGTATATTTAGTATAGATAAAAATTAAAGATCTTTCCAATAATAGAAGGAACAGCTAGTCACCCCCAATAGACTAGTAGGCTAGAGATGTAACATGCATATAGACGGTGTCCGGACATGTTCGCCATTATTTGAAAGGTGATGGATAAAACCCTGACCTGTTGACTGGGTGTGAGTATATGATTGGTACAGAGGCACCCTCCATCACCACACACTATTGTGACACTTCTCACAGGGGTATCTATCACCAGATCATACAGTTCCTAGCACATAACACAGACTGGCTGTCAAGTGAAGTGGCCCATATGTCTAAAATCCTGAAAATGCCTAAGCTAATGTGCCTGCAATTGTGAATATTAAAAACATCGCTGCATTGTTAACACACCCTCAATCACATGGGAAACGAAAATACAGTAGTGTGCACACCAAGACAAAA
Organism: Lissotriton vulgaris; assembly: GCF_964263255.1. Lineage (NCBI taxonomy): Eukaryota > Metazoa > Chordata > Amphibia > Caudata > Salamandridae > Lissotriton > Lissotriton vulgaris. The sequence goes on from NW_028252997.1 coordinate 300,194, forward strand.
CTGCGTTGCACCACCAATACCTACATGTTGCTCAAATCTATGTGGAACAATCATCTCTGTGAGCCAACAACATAGCCTCTAAATCCAACAATAACAGCATTGTCCAGCATCACAGGGTAAATGCATAGTGATGAGTTCACATCAAAAATTACATACACAGCTCACCACTGACAAGGCGAAACAGGCTGGCCCATCAAACCTCCCCTGCACAACACCCCCATCACCCCGTCAATGTGAGTGATACAGCTCAAGTAGTGAAAAGTCAGTATCAGGGTATCAATAACTGTGCAGCGATTTACAATAACCCAAGGTCACCTCGTGTGGCAGCCCATCCATATTAGTCACAAACAACTAGCAACAAATTCTTCTGATTATGCACACACGCACTGCCCAATGTGAGTATGCACAAGCCAAACATTGTATACATGGACAGTGTGCACATCTAGCTAACACATGAGAAATACAAAGTATACCAGGGGCAAAGGCCACTGAGGCAGACCAGTGCTGAACTCCATGTTGAGACTCATGATCAGTGGCAAAAAATCATGAAGGGCAAACACAGTGCAGAGGTCGTGGAACAGGTAAGGTACCAACACGTGTCACAGACCTCCTTTCAACATGATGATATGCTAAGCAATATGCATACTAATACATTGCACCCTAGGAGTACATGCGCAAAAATGAAAAACCCAAAGCAGGTGACACATGTGGAGGAGGGTAAGGGATGTAAAAGAGCATCAGCTGAATATGGGTCATTGACATTACAATGCATAAATTGCCTGTCTGACCAGACCACCCCAACTGTGGAAGTGTTACCAGGCTACTGAGCACTGCAGGTAGCATGTGACACACATGACAACAAACAGACATGTACCTACCCCCTCCTTGCTGCTGTCCCTCCTGCAACTGCCTATGGAGGTCAGGAAAAACCACTTCCAGGACCTGGAGCATGTGGGGGGTGAGGTGACGGGTGCCGCCATGCCGGCATGGAGCTTCAAGCTTCAGCTGGACCCGGGCGATACGGCGGGTCAGCACCGGATGTCCTGCCACCTCTTCCTGATGTTACGGATCCTTCGGCGAGGGCCCCCCACAGACCTGACAGCCCTGGCTATGTCCAACCAGATCTCCCCCTTCTCATAGGCAGATGCCTGTCAGGAAGATAAAGTGACCCAGTCCAATGGTGTGCACATATATCAGTGACTCCCAGGGGGGGTTTTAAATGTCCTACTCCCCACTACAGTCTTATACACATTATAATGAGGTAATGCACTGTACTCCGCCCACGTTAAAAGACCTGTGCACTACATGCCTTTGAAAGGCAACAGATGCCATAAGGGGTGCAAACCACTCACTGAGCATGGCACACACTGAACAAGACATGCTACTTCAGGGTGGTGGACAGCACATGACATGCTGTCACATCCCACCACACCTAAGAACCCCCAGCAGATCACAAATGCACACCCTGGCACAGATCATTTGCTTGTCATTGTCAACAGTGTATACAACATCACTTTGCACAAGTCACACATTCGAAAGATGTGACACAGGCGTCATGCTAACTGTCCAAGTCATGCACACGGCACTGCATATTTGTCACATCAGATGGGTATAGCTGTGGCCTACGCCATGCATCAGTGTTGCAAAGCTTCACATACACAATTAGCCAGGTGACAAAGAACATTCACACTCTTCAATGTCCATGACTTCAAAGCATGGATTTGTCCAACATCCACCCAGGTCATGAAAAACAATCATCAACAGTGAGTACATTCATCTGTCACTCTGGGGAGGACACTGTTAGACCTCAGTAAATCATGCCAAAAAAACATGCAAGGTGTGGCACAGCAAAAAGTGTGATTCACATTGCATTGAATGTCACAGTTAGCACAATGCAGGTAAGCAGTAAACACTATTTAACCACATCATTCACTGCATGGGAGATACCACAATGTACACACCCGGCACTCACTCCAAACAACATTGCATCTCTGTTCCATAAATACACAATGGCTGTAGTGTCACTCACACATTCATCACTCACCTGATCCCCTGGTTTCCCATACAGCTTGCTGTAGTTTGGCAGGAGGGCATCCAGCAGGGCCTGGTTTTCCTCCTCACTGAATGCAGGTGCACTCTCCATACTCAGCAAAATCAGGGTCCAGGGAATGCAGAGACAGCAGCAGTGTTGTCCACTCCAATGTTGTACAGGCAAGTGCCCTCTCACAGCCACATCCAGCCTTAAATCAGTGCTGCTGAGGGGCTGTCAGTCCAAGGAGTACAGTGTGATAGGCCAGATTAGTTTGCATCCTATGTTTCACCCAATCCCATTACACATAAGGCCATGACACACATTTGCATGGTTTAAAAATTGAGCTTGAGCACCACAACAAATTTTGCAACATTGTATAGTTTTGGTCAACTGAATTTTTCCTAACACCTGTAGAACACACTCAAATCTCTGTTTCCTTGACAACTAGCCTGCATTCTGTGCATTCTACTCATCCCCTAGATGTTCCCTATGTATTTTCTGGGATCCCCACACAAGTACGGTGCGTTTTCCGTCGCGAATGCAACTTTTTCAATAGTGAAACGTCCCGCACACACACACGTAATGGCGGGGTACGGTCCGCTCGCGTATGGCTCGAATGCAATAGTGAAACAACCCGTACACACGCACGTACTATTGGGGTACGGTCCGCTCGCGTATGGCTCGAATGCAATAGTGAAACGACCCGTACACACACACACGTACTATTGGGGTACGGTCCGCTCGCGTATGGCTCGAATGCAATGGTGAAACGACCCGTACACACGCAAGTACTATTGGGGTACGGTCCGCTCGCATATGGCTCGAATGCAATACTGAAACAACCCGTACACACGCACGTACCATTGGGGTACGGTCTGCTCGCGTATGGCTGGAATGCAATAGTGAAACTACCCGTACACACACACGTACTATTGGGGTACTGGGCGTTTGACACGCTCTAGTGAATGCATGTGTACGGTGCGTTTTACGAACTCACGCATGGCACCATTACAATAGTAATACCAGGAAAACACATGGCAGGGATGTAGGTGTAAGGTCATAATGAGGATGTCGATGTATATATTGGCATGGCATCCTTACATCAGCAGGCCCTAGGTGTGGCAGACAGTGATATAGCACAGGGCATGTGATCATGTGGCACAGTTGATGTGTGATGAGCTGTTGAGACATGTAATTTGTGATGGGGCACTATGTGGTTCACATAACCTTTACACTTGTCATATAAGTAACCTCATAAACATGTTGTGATGCACATCAAAACTGGGATAGCACACTATTCAGTACGGGCATCTGTCACATGATGCCAGGGACTGGGGCACTGTCTCACTTTTAAAATTGACGCCCAGCCTGACCCTGTGTGACAATGTAATGTGTGTGCCATGTGAAAGATTAGGCATTCTGTTTGTATCCCGTAAACGTAATCTGCTGTAGGTGCATCTATGATGGGTTTGTGCCGTGATTGCAAAGGTTTCCCATGAATGCACAGGGGCATTTCAACTGCTCATGTGTGTGATGGCATCATAGAACTTTTGTCCCCAAACATACAGGTCTGCATTCTGATAATGGCTGTGGTGTAGTTTAGTGAAATACACACCTCATTCACAATATTACAGATTTGTGCAATCGATAGCAAATGAAACGTGGGTGTGTGCCTTGCAGTCAGCTGTCTGGATCTGTTGACAACCTTCTCATGCAGGTCATGTGGCGTGTATCACGGAAGTGATACATTGTCCTGCTCACTCAGACCAGCCCAGGCGATCATTTGTGTGCATGTCATGTCCATTTCACAGACAACAGGTGTATACGTTCTAATGGAGGAGTGCCAGCCAGCTGGCATATGTGTCCTTGATGTACAGCCCATGCCAGACTCAATGGTGATTTGATGTGTTGAAGCATTGTTGCTTGTGCTATGTACATTGTAATAGTTGTTGGCTGACAGTTGTACACCTTTTTCCACAAACATGTCGTGCAGGGCACCCCCTCTGCCAAGGCCGTTGCCAGACTTGGATGCCATGAAGGAACGTGATTGCATCCGCCGTTACAGATTCACTCAACAGTTGATTCAGGACTTGACGGACAGGCTGGAACCACATCTCCTACCACGACACAGGTATCCAACTGCGCTGACACCCAAGGTAAAGGTGATGGCAGCCCTACATTTCTTTGCCACAGGTACGTTCCAATTTACCATAGCTGCCCCTCTCTTGTTCAACCTTTACACCGCTGACCTGGGAACATTCCTAGAGAAAAGCAATCTCCTTCCGCCAAAATTGGGCCTTGCAAAAACGAACCTGCACATTTTGCAATATGCCGACGATGCTGTTATAATGGACCAGGCAAAATCTGGCCTTCAACAAGCTTTAAGCACGCTGCACAAATATAATACTGCTAACGCTCTAAAAATCAACCAGGAAAAGACAAAGGTTTTGATATTCGGCTGTTGCAAGAACAAGAAAAATTTAAGGTGGAACATTGGGCCCTCAAAGATCAAAACAACATCAAAATATAATTACCTGGGGGTCTAGTTTAGCAAGTCCTCTAGACCATCAGCTTACCTAGCCGTCTTGAAAAAGAGAGCTGGAGCAATAACATACTCTCTGATCCGACTTAACCAGTCCCTGAGTAGTCCTTCTGCAGAACCCATTCTGAAGGTGATTCAAGCCACTCTTCTCCCGCCTTAAAATATGGGCATCAGGCCTTCCCTGCGCATGCTCTGCCTGCCTCGATCACGCCCAAGTTTCCATTTATAAAAAAATCTTCCATCTTCCGAACTTCATCCACAGGGCAAGATTACGACTGGAGCTGGGCCTTCAAAGAAAATCTATTTTTTGTGAGGCTGATACCCTGAAATACTTTATAAGGACACTAAAAGCAGTAGACAACACCCTAAAAGCCCGGTTAAAAGAAACTCTTGCCAGCCCTGGGAATCAGTAGAATCGTCAAATCATGAAGGCCATAAGATCGCTAGACATCGATAACTCATTACTAACCACAGACACTATTCCATACACAATCTGGAAAAAGGTTATCAATATGCAGGTCCGACAAATTTCCCACCGGATGGACTCCCAGGCTCTAAAAACATCAACTGTCTTGCTTCCCCAGAATATCTCACACCTCCCTGAGGCACCTCAACCTCCTGGAAAATCTGAACGCAGTGGCTCAGAAGAACATAATGTTCATGCGTCTCCTAGGTCTGCGCTCCACTGCCTTCAACCGATGGGCTTCAACAAGTGAGGAGGGGGCCTGCAGACTGTGCAACTACAGGTCCGAATCATTGTTGCATCTTCTGTGCTGTTGTCCCGCCCTTGACTCTCCCAGAAGACTTCTTTTTAAAACCCTTATATTTAAAATGGGGCATCAGGACATGTTGGGAGGCATCGGCCCTTTGCTTTACTTCCTTAGACACTCAAGTGCTTGTAAGGACTGGAAAATATGTGAGACTCCTGAACAATCTTTTTTTACCCTTCTTGGCACCTGCTCTTCCAGTTCCTCCCCCCCAAAAACTTATCACAAACTTTTTTCGTCCCCTGGCCTAGTATTCCCGTACTAATTTATTTTATTTTAGGGTTTGGAATCCTGTTATGTGATTACAATGGTAACTACAAGACTGCCTTTTTAGTTATATATATGTATAGGAACTTAAACCTTGATGGTTTTCTTAGTTTTTGCTTTTAACGTGATAATTGTGCTATGTTGATACTCTATAGCAATGGTTTTAATTAACTGTGGTAATTTAATAAAAACCTTCAAACCTTCAAACCATAGCCGATGTGGGGGGATGTCACAGACCATGTTCAGCCGTGTACTACATGATGTGTTAGCTGCTATGTTGAGTCACATTGATGAATTCATCACATTCCCTACTCCAGAAGAGTTGACAGGTGTCAAGGGTGATTTCTATGCCCTGGGTGGGATGCCACATGTAATTGGGTCCATTGATGGAACACATGTTTCTTTGGTGCCACCGCAAGCTCAGGAGCAGGCCTACCTCAACAGGAAACATTACCACTCCATAAATGCCCTGGTGGTGTATCTTGCTAACATGTTGATTTCACATGTTTGTGCACGTTTTCCAGGATCGTGCCATGATGCATTCATCATGAGGCGTAGCAGGGTACCACAGATGATGCTGCAGCTGCGCAACCATTGGGCATGTCTTGTTGGTGTGTAAACTCTGTTTCTCATGTCTGTCTCAATTTTATGTTTATCTCTCTCACGGCATCACATTACACACTCATTGCCATGATGTCAATTTGTAGGAGACTCAGGATATCCCTACACGCCGTGGCTCATGACTCCGCTCTGCAACCCCAGAACAGCTGCAGACCAGCGGTACAACAATGCACATGGGCAGACCAGGTGAGTGATAGAGAGAACGTTTGGACTCCTGAAGAGCCGGTTCAGGTGCCTCGACAAGACTGGTGGATCCCTCCCATACGCCCCGCACAAGGTGTGTAACATCTTCATTGTATGCTGCATGCTGCACAACATGGCAGTTGAGAAGGCTGTGCCACTCATCCTGGATCCTGATGAGCTGGAACATCCACCCGTTGAGGATAAAGGCCTTGGCCAGGATGCAAGCGATGAAGAGGAGGAGGATGATATCCGGAGTCAGCTCATACGCAACTTCTTCTCATGATGGTGAGTCCTAGTAAAATATTGTGCAAGCTCGTACCATAGAGTGGCATGTGCAGCATACTGTGTGTCTAGCTGACTGTATGCAATGTCACTTTGTTGTTTGTTGTGCACTGTCACACAAGTGTTGATGTTATGCCACACACATACGTGCAATGTGTGAACATGGAATGTACAAGTGTAATACATTCTTAGTGTATTAAAAATGACCATGTCTGAATGGAATTATTCTGAACGTGACCCCTTGTGTTACTGTCATTGCCAGGTTGCCCTGCCTGTTGTCCGTTGGTGTCATCTTAGTCCTCCTGCTATTCCTCATGAAGATAGCAACGTCAGCCGAATCAGCGGAACATGCACAGACATGTTGAAATGTCAGTTTGAGTAAGGATTACAAACAGGCTGATTTGTGTTGGTATGGTTTCAAATGTGTGGTAAATGTTCATGCGCATGTTGTCGGACCATAGATACATGTAACATTACCATGTCTCAAATTTCATGTTGCCCCACTCCCATGACAGGACAGTCACCCTTCTTGACAGTCATCTGTAGTTGAATTTTGACTCTGGTGAATGCATCAATGTGTGTAAACCTTGACCCTGACACATTGCAAATACCACAGTTTGACATTGTGTGGGACATCACAACCACGGCCTCTGTGGGGAATTGCAGCCTCACTGTGTGCAGCAGGATGTGTCTGGATCATCCACTCAACCTTGTGGTCCAGTACAGTTTGATTTACCAAAAACCATGTTGTGTAGGTGTGGGCCAGTGTATGTCCCACATGTTCATTCAACTGTCCGGTGAGTCTGTTTGCATGGATGCATTGCCCCTTGTGCCAGTATGTCATGTCACTGTCATGTCGTTACCTCAGTGCCGATGGAGAACCCTGCTTCGCTAGCCTTCTCTGTGAGTTGATGTTAACTTTCCATTTCCATGATGCCAGGTATGTTGCGCTGATGTCATCACAACGTTGGGCTGTAGCAAATGTTAAATCTCCGTGGCACCAGTCGAGTGAGGTTATTCACAGGATTATCTTGTGCCGTGCAGCATCTCATGGTCACGGTAGGCTTATTTTTGTGGCTTTGTTCCTCATTACTTGCTGTTGAGTTTGGTCCCACCTGCTTGTCATGTTTAGCATAGTGGGGTACAGTTGCAAGAGCCAATGACTGGCTCCTGCGGGTTTTCCTTGTGTTTAGGTCATTCCCTTCCTCATTGGAGGAGCTGCTAACGGCTCTTGCGGGTGATGTCTACTTTCCTGTCATGGCCCTTACGGATTCACAGGGCTAAATACAGATTGTTGGCTTTGTGTCAGTAGCACTGCCATACATTACATTTTCTGAGATTAGGACCCTCAATCATACACTGTGAAACATTTGATGGCCGCATGGATCTAATTGGCTAGTAGCAGCCTTGTGAGCGTTACACATGCTTTGTTTAGGTGAGAAACTGTACTACCTTTTATGTGTCGGTGTTCAAGCATCGGATCTAGTCTCATTGCTAAATCTGTGATCACAAATAGGGTACAGTGGCAGTGGTTACACTTCACAGGTGTGACTGGTACAGTGTAGGTCCGAAGGTATTCTGTGATTCTGTGACAAAAGTATTGAATCCTTATGCTTGTTTTCCTTTGTTTCAGATCTCCCTCTATGCTGTTCCCATCCTCTCCTTCCCTCGCCTGTCCTTTGTTTCAGATCTCCCTCCATTTGTGCCTGTCATTTGTACTCAGACCAATCAATCAATCAATCAGTCATGCAATTTGTAGAGCGTGCTACTCACCCGCTAGGGTCTCAAGGCGCTGGGGGGAAGGGGAGTCGCTACTGCTCGAATAGCCAGGTCTTGAGCTGTTTCCTGAAGGCGAGATGATCCTGGGTCAGCCGTAGGTGGATGGGGAGGGAGTTCCATGTCTTGGCTGCTAGGTAGGAGAAGGATCTTCCTCCAGCGGTGGATCTGCAAATACGTGGGACGGTGGCGAGGGCGAGGCTGGCGGATCAGGGCTTGCGAGTGGGTGTGTAGAATGTGAGGCGGCTCTTGAGGTACTTGGGGCCCATGTGGTGGATAGCCTTGTGTGCGTGGGTGAGGAGTCTGAACGTGATCCTCTTGTTGACAGGGAGGCAGTGCAGGTCTTTCAGATGGGCAGAGATCTGGCTGTGACGGGGGATGTCCAGGATGAGTCGCGCAGAGGCGTTCAGGATGCGCTGGAATCTTTTCTGGAGTTTGGCTGTGGTTCCGGCGTAGAGGGTGTTCCTGTAGTCCAGTCGGCTGGTGACGAGGGCCTGGGTGACCGTTTTCCTGGTTTCGGTGGGGATCCACCAGTAGATCTTTCAGAGCATGCGCAGGGTGTTAAAGCAGGACGATGAGACGGCGTTGACTTGCTTGGACATCGTGAGGGAGGAGTCCAGGATGAAGCCCAGGTTGCGAGCATGGTCCATTGTCTTGGGGGCGGAGCCCAGGGCAGGGGGCCACCAGGAGTCGTTCCAGGCAGAGGGAGAAGGTCCCAGGATGAGGACTTCCGTTTTGTCTGAGTTCAGTTTCAGACGGCTGAGTTTCATCCATTCTGGGACGTCTTTTATTCCTTCCTGGAGGCTGGCTCTGGCAGTGGTGGGGTCGTTGGTGAGGGAGAGGATCAGCTGGGTATCGTCAGTGTAGGAGATGATGTTTAGGTTGTGTTGGCGTGCGATGGCTGCGAGGGGGCACATGTATACGTTGAAGAGGGTGTGGCTGAGCGAGGATCCTTGCGGAACGCCGCAGATGACTTCGGTGGCTGCGGAGCAGAACGGGGGGAGGTGGACTCTCTGGGTTCTTCCGGCGAGGAACAAGATGATCCACTCCAAGGCCGTTGTATCAGGGTGCGGTGACATACAGTGTCGAAGGCTGCTGAGAGGTCCATGAGAATGAGTGCTGCTGTTTCCCCGTTGTCGAGCAGGGACCTGATGTCATCAGTAGCTGCGATGAGGGCGGTCTCGGTGCTGTGGTTTGCTCAGAAACCGGACTGCCAGAGGTCGAGGGATCCGTTTGTCTCAAGGAAGGTGGAGAGTTGTTTGTTGACGGTCTTCTCGATGACTTTGGCAGGAAAAGGGAGGAGTGAGATGGGGCGGAAGTTCTTGAGGTCCGTGGGGTCCGCGGTGGGTTTCTTCAAGAGGGCGCTGAGCTCGGCGTGTTTCCAGCTCTCCGAGAAGGTGGCGGATGCGAAGGAGCTGTTAATGATATCCCAGAGTTGGGGTGCGATGATGGAGTTGGCCTTGTTGAAGATGTGGTGTGGACAGGGGTCGGTGGGGGAGCCGGAGTGGATGGTGTTCATCGTGCGCGTGGTGTCTTCTGTGCTGACCGGGGTCCAGTTGCAGAGGGTGGTTGTGGGGGGGGCCGGTTCGGTGGATGGGTGCGTGGTCTGTGCGCCAAAGCTGTTGTGTATGTCGGTGATCTTGCAGTGAAAGAATGAGGCGAATGAGTCACAGAGGTCTTGCGAGGGGTTGATGTCGTTGTTGCAGGCGCTGGGGTTGGAGAGCTCTTTGACGATGTTGAAGAGTTCCTTGCTCTTGTGGGCGTTGTTGTCCAGACGTTCTTTGAATGTTGTCCTTTTGGTGGTGCGGATCAGCTGGTGGTGTATGCGGGTGGCGTTCTTGAGGGCTGTCATGTTCTCCGTTGTCTGGTCGTGGCGCCAGGCTTTCTCGAGGGTCTAGCAGGTTTTCTTGGAGTTTTTGAGGTCGTTGGTGAACCAGGGTCTGCTGGGCCGGGGGGGGTCTTCAGAGGCGCAAGGTCATCGGCGCAGTTGGTGAGCCACTGTGGCTATTTGGAGATGAACCCTTTCAGCATCGCACCACTCTGATGATCAAAGGTACGGACAGTCCCTGGCAGTCGTGTGGAGAATCTTTCAGCAGCATTACAGGTAACATCATTGCATGACTGTTATTGTCTTCAGAGCAATGCCACTGGGCATATACATTGGCTAATGCAGCATGGCCTCACAAACAACGTTATCCTATTGTGTAGGAAGTGTGTTTACCACAGTACAGTGTGCCTCATTGCTGTCAATGCACATCTCTTGACAGTCTGCATCCGTTCAATATGGCATTGTTTACGATGATTCTTCATATGTGTTTACTGTGACAACATGCATGCTGTTGGTAATGGCAAATGTACCATATTGTGCCTGACGTACATGGTTGTGTATGTGTTGTTTAGCTTGCTACACACGACGTGCAGGCTACACCTGCTGACGCGGTGTGTCCTGTGACCCGCTTGGCCTTAGGCTGCGTAATCCTGTGCCCATGATCTTTGGCGACTGTTCACACATTTTGCTCGTGGTGACCCATGGGTAACCAGACACTCCAGCCTTCACATACACATGTCACTTTGTGCCCTACTAGAATCCTTGGTTTTGTGTGCTTGTTTAGCATGTTGTCTCACCCCTTCTGCCGTCATGTTTTCACTCATTCCTGCTGCTGCATCCCCAGCCACAACGCAGCACCGAGTGGCCAGATCCTGCACCACACACGCCTGCAAGATACTCCTCCTTCCATCTATTCTTAAAGCATGCCGCAGCTTGTCTGTGCCACTGTTGCACAACCTCCATGACAAAGGCAGGTCAGTCAGCACCGGCAACAAGCACACTGCAAGACACTCAGCTCATTTCCTGACTCATGTGACACATCAGACTCTTGCTCCAGCGACCCTCCACACAGTGAACACCAGACAATCATCCACCTGATATCACGCTACCACAAACACACCCATGACGCAACTCATACTGGCAACACGATGCAGCCCCACATAACAGTGCGTCTACGTACAACCAGGTCATGTACAGCACACACACAACTTCCTGCAGCACCACATTGTACTGTGTTACCTCGTCAACACAACAGCACCACATATCGCCTTCATTACTGTAACATGGTAGTACGCAACATCAGCACACCACTTCTACATAGCCATCACAGACGGATAGTCCAAAACCCACAGGGACCACACACCAAAACCAGGATTATGATTGGTACAACTTAGCGAGGTACACCCTCAGAGTCACATACAACACCAAGGACACACTCCACATTGCCAAACATCTGCACATCCGGTATCACACCAACAGCCTGACCACCCTCATTGTAACTATCATCTACAGCTCTCCAATCCTACACACACAATTTGGCTAAGCCATCTATAAAACAATCAATCTGTTCATTTTTTGAGCGCCCTACTTACCCGTGAGGGTCTCAATGCTTGGGGGGCCGAGGGGGGGCTGCTACCGATCGATAATCCAGGTCTTGAGAAGTCTTCTGAAGTCCAGCAGATCCTGGGTCTGTTGTAGCCTTGTAGGGAGGGTGCTCCAGGTCTTTGAGGCAAGGTAGGAGAAGGATCTGTCACTGACGGTGGTTTTCCGGATGTGAGGGACTGTGGCAAGTGCGAGGTTTGTAGAGCGGAGGCTGCGGGTGGGTGTGTAGAAGCTGAGTTGGTTGTTATGGTATGCTAGTCTGGCGTGGTTAGGAGCTTTGTGTGTGTGGATGAGTTCGGAGGTGATACTGTTGTTGACGGGGAGCCAGTGCAGGCCTCTCAGGTGTGGTGCGATGTGGCCGTGTTGGCGAAATCGACGATCATACGTGGCGAAGCATTCTGGATGGATTACAGCCGTCTCATGAGTTTGGTTGTTGTAGCTGCATAGGGGGCGTTCCCGTAATCCAGTGAGCTCGTGGAGAGGGCCCAGATGACTGTTTCTCACGTGTTTGAGGTGATCCATTTGTAGATCCTGTGGGGCATTCAGTGGGTGTTGAAGCAGGAAGCTGAGATGGCGTTGTCCTGCTTGGTCATGGAGAGGGAGGATTTGAGGATGACTCACAGGTTGCGTGCATGAATGGTGGGTTCGGGGGCTGTTCCTAGCGATGTTGGCCAACAGGAGTCGTCACAGGCTGAGGTGGTGGGGCCGGGGATGAGGTCCTCTGTTTAGTCAGAATTGTGCTTCAGCCTGCTGTCCTTCATCCATTTGGCAACGGCCTTCATTCCTCTGTGGAGGTTTCCTTTGGCAGTGTGTGGTTCTTTGGTGAGGGATATGATCAGCTGTGTGTAATTGGCGTAGGAGATGATGTTGAGGCTATGTTGTAGTGCAACATGGGTGAGAGGTGCCATGTGGATATTGATCAACGTCGGGCTGAGGGATGATCCCTGTGGGATGCTGTGGATGGTCTCAGTGGTCTTGGAATGGAAGTGTGGGAGGCAGATGCTCTGGGCTCTGCCGGAGAGGAAGGATGTGGCCCAGGCCAGGGCAATCTTGGATTCTGGCGTCATGGATGCGTGCTGTTAGGGTGTCTTGGCAGACCGTGTGGAAGGCTGGTGATAGGTCCAGAAGGATGAGGGCGGCTGTTTCTCCTTTGTCCATGAGGATGCTGATGTCGTTGTTGGCCGTGATGAGGGTGGTGTCCATGCTGGGGCATCTGCGGAATCCAGACTGGGATGGTCCCATGATGTTGTTGTCTTCGAGGTAGCGGGTCAGCAGTCTGTTGACGATCTTCTATGTGACCTTTTCTGTGAAGGGGAGATGGCCCTGAAGTGCTTGAGGTATTTGTGGTCCGCATTTTGTATATTCACTAAGACGTTGATCTCAGCATTCTCCCAGCTCCCACTGAAGGTAGCTGTCTTGAAGGAGATGTTGATTGTTTTTGGGAGAAGGGGTGCGCTGGCTTAGCTGGATTTGTTGAAAATGTTGAGAAGCCATGTGTCAGATTGGGATACGGAGTGGATGGATTCCATGGTCCTGATGGTGTGATAGACAGACACTGTTAATGCACTATCATGCAACATCCAATTTTGTTATCCATTTTCGTTAGCACTGTTCCACCTGCTGTGGATTGTTGTCATGGTTCACTTGTGTATGGGTATGTTGGGAAATACATATAGGAGGGGACCCCTCTAATGTTACTTTAAGGTCAGGGAAAAGAGGGGAAGAAGGTAACCAGTACTGAAGAAATTCCCTCAAGACCTATATACTTTCCATTGTTAACATGATTCACATATATTTACCTTGTTCATGCACAACAATGACATCAGAACTAATGAATCTCATTTCTTTAAAATTTTATTTCATCATTCTTGTTTTTCATTTATATTTCTTATGAATCCATCATTCTTTGAATATTCATTTTCTTATTTTAAAATATATTTTTATCTTTTTTAGTACAAACTTTTTCATGAAGAATACATATTCCAACAAATACCAACATAGTTATTACAAATACAGAAAAAAAGAGAGACAAAAACCCTGGATTATACAGACACAATAAATACAATATCACTCATTCATACACATTCATTCTAATCCTATTACCATCCACAACTTCCATACAAATGCAGTATCTGGACAAATCTTGGTATAATAAGGCAGGAAGAGAGTATTTTTACTGCCTCAATATGTGACCATCAGATGTAAAATATGGATTCCACGCAAGGTCGACGCGCGTTTCGGTGGGTTCTGTACCACCTTCCTCAGGACCTATGCAGATACAAACATTCTTAGCACAACAAAAAGCCAGGGGATCTGAAATCAAAAAACATAATATAAGAATTGTTGTGCATATATCTAAAGTATCATTTTTAAAAAAAAAACATTTTTTACGTAAAGACATAAGATGGTTCACAAGAGAGAAAATATACCCTTATTTGAATCCTGTTTACTATCAAGGGGGTACTCAATCTAACTATACACCAATGTATACCAACAGCTACAGAAGACAGTATACAACTTTTTCTGATACAGGTTCTTCTGAATCAGATAATGATAATTTCCATGATGATGGGAGGACACACTACAACTCCAGGTCCTTCAGAGGTAGACAACAACCACAAAATAGCCATAACCGTGGTTTTTTATCCAAGGGCCAGTTCAGGGGCGCAATGTCCATTGGCAGCAAGACAGAGGGGGACATAACCAGATGAGCCCTCAACTTCAACAGCAATATGTAAAGACCAGGAACCAGCAATATTGGTGGTAGAGGAGGGTACAAATCATATTGTATCAGTTAAGGAAGATGCTTTACCTATTTATAATCTGCCATCAGTCGCCTTTAATGACGAGGAATTATCACTATTGAGCTGAGGCCTATCTTTTGTCCCGTGTACAGTACTAAACAAATTTAAACTACATGAGGATTTATTTGCCTTCTTCAGGAAGGTGAGATTAAGAAAATATTTTGCAGACAGATTAGAGGTAACAGAAAATGAAAATCTCTCTAAATATAAACCAGCATCTACTTTTACCCCAACACTTGATATGGTGGGACCTAAAGTTCATATTTTCGAGCAAAATGTCTTGAAGGATGTTGCCCGGTTGTTAAAAAATCCTAACAAACCAAGATTTAATTTATCTAAAAGTGAAAACCTGGCTTTAAAAACAATAGAAACTAACATGGATATTGTGATTAAACCCTGCGATAAGGGTGGGGGTATCACTATTTTGAACAAAACAGACTATGATGCAAACATGTTGGAGATGTTGTCCATCCCTGAGCATTACAGACCGGCAAATATAAGAGAGATTACTAGACTTAAAACAGTAATTAGTGAAATTACGCACAAAGCCTTGAATGACGGTGATATTTGTAAAGATGAATACATCTTCCTTAATAAGGCATGTCCTATAACACCCGCATTATATGGGCTTTCCAAAACCCATAAGAATGAGCAACAACCCCCAATGCGACCAATCATCTCCACAATAGGCTCCAGTACAGAACCTCTTTCAAAATATGTGGACGCATTCTTGTGTCCTCCTACTCAAAAATACACGTCATATATCGAAGACACGGGAGATGTTATCTCCAAGATAGAAAACACTCCGTTTAACCCTTGCACAGAAATCCGAGTAACGCTTGACATTGAGTCGTTGTATACCAACATTCCTCAGTGCCAAGTGTTACAAGTGGTGGCAGCGCTCTTACAAAGATATTCTTGTAATAGACCAGATGAATTCATACTGAAATGTTTAGAGGTGGTCCTTTTGAACAATTTCTTTGAGTTCAATGGTTCCTTGTTCATGCAAATTAAGGGCACCAGCATGGGGGCATCTTGTGCCCCCAGTGTGGCGAACACGTATATGGGTGAATGGGAACTGAGGAACATTTTTAATGAGGATGCTCCATTTTTTGAAAATGTTTTTTTATGGCGTCGTTTTATTGATAATATTTTTTTTGTGTGGAGAGGTAACGAAACTGACCTAAAGGAATACATACTTTAGTTAAATATGAGCGATCAGACCCTCAAATTCACGGCAAATTATAGTACCAACAATGTCGAATTCCTAGATATTCTGATTGAGGGTTTTAGTGGCAACCTTCTAGTCAGCCTATATAGGAAACCGACAGCGAAGAATATCATTTTACAATATGGGAGTTTTCACCCCGATTGTCAAAAAGACTCCATCCCCTTTGGGGAATTTCTCCGCATTCGCTGCAATTCCTCTAACATGAATGATTTTCATGTCCATGGGGAAGCCCTTAAAAAGAGACTTATGAAGCGCGGGTATCCCCATCGTTTGGTACGTCAAGCCTTCAAAAGAGCAAAATATTGCAACAGAGATGCACTATTGGAGGGAACCAAAAGAGAACCCCATGGACCAATCACTTGTGTGATCAACCATTCCTCTCTCAATTTCAAACTGAAAAACATCATC
Source organism: Lissotriton vulgaris (assembly GCF_964263255.1). NCBI lineage: Eukaryota > Metazoa > Chordata > Amphibia > Caudata > Salamandridae > Lissotriton > Lissotriton vulgaris. The sequence continues at coordinate 316,537 of NW_028252997.1, forward strand.
AACAGAAATTGGAGAATCCTGAACTCTGATGAGTATGAAACCCAGCTCCCACAGCCATTAATAGCATATCGAAGAAATCGAAACCTAAGGGATCGATTAGTACATACTAGGAATAAACCCAAGTTGGTTGAAACTCAAACTTCCCTCACTGGCCTTCCAATTATTTTGGTAAACCATAAATGTGATTCATGCCATGCATGTGATGCGGCTGTTGTCACGGAGTCGCTTTGTTACAACAATGTTAATGTTAGACTGAGGTTACTCACCAACTGTAGAAGTAGTAACATCATTTATATACTGCTTTGTCCCTGCGGATTATCCTATGTAGGAGAAACTAGTCGTGAATTCCGACATAGATTTAGTGAACATAAATCTGCAATAAGAACGAAAAAAAATCTCTGCACCTTTAGTCAAACATTTCCTAGAAAAACAACATCATGAAAATGAACTCAAATGGTGTATTTTGTGCAAACCAAAATGGGTCAACTGAATGAAACAACTCGTAAAAAACGAGAGACATTCTGGATTTTTCATCTGGACAGCATAAAACAGGGATTAAATGAGGACATATCATGATATGTGACCAAATAGGTGCTAGGTAAATATCTGAAATTAGACATTTCTGTGTACCCTCTTCCCATAAACCTAAAAAACATTATTGTCTTTAATATAGTATGATCCTCGTGACTCTCACTTTTGATTCCTAAATCTATACTTGACCTCTAAATATTTATCAGAAGGATAGCGTCATAAGTTGATGTAGAATATACTTCCTTTAGATAGTCCTTTGAGAATAAGATGGGATCAACCCTGTTGGACTTTTGGGTTCACAATGAACCTTTGTCCTCATAACTTGTGCTCAGTGCGCTTTGCTACTTGATTTTGGTAGGATTGTAGCATATACTATTAATTCTTTCTTTAGATATGTGACTAATTGGTGAGATTGCTAATCGCAACTGTCCAAAAGATCAGAGAGAGTGAATATCATCTGTCTTTAATCTAGACATTTTCGAAACTCTTGTACTTTAGGACCACTACAAGTTGGCGCACATATTTGTGCATTAATATATAGTCTACCCTTTATTTTGGACATGCGAGTAAAAGAAGTTCCTTGTAAAAGATGGTAGGAATCCTGTCCGTTGTTTCGGTTTTTAAATAAAGTTTTTGCATATTATATAACATCAATTGCGCTTGTACATCTTGCCATTCGATTTTGCTCATATTGTATTACACTCTATTAATTCTCTTCGTTTAATCAGACTACGAACTTCTTGGAATACAAATTGTTATTCTCCATTTGTCACAGCGATTCCATATCATTTGGTTAAAACTTGTACATTTGTGAAGTTCGGTTAGCGTATGACAACTACAAGATGGCGCCCATAATTACATACAAACATACAGTCCATCATCTATTTTTTTTAAGCACGCAAAGAAAGGAAGCGACGCTTATATTCCACCTGATAGCAATAGGGGTTTAGGCGCCTTATTTTCTGATTTAAGATGCCAGTTTTCCTCTATTCCTTCCTTCTGCCACGTAGATACTCGGGTGCAAGTCCACACTTTAAAGCAAGACGATATTTTATAAGGTGAGCAACGGGATTCGGTAAATCTTTAATTGTAGGTGGCACGAGTGTTCCGTTTCGAGAAACGATTTGTTTGCTTTTTACCTACATACTTGCATATTATCGATGCTGGGTAGAGGAAATGATACGTTGTGGCACTCCATCGAGAAAGTGTCCTTACGGTATTAAAGCTCACCCTAAATCCTTATTAAGATCTACGACCACACTAGTTATTCTTAGGTCCCAGGGGAAACAAGAAGGCTGTCACATTTCACTAAGAACTCAGTGCCTGTCATTTAAGTTTGGCATTTCTCTTCAACATTACGGGCTCTCCCAGATGACAATTGCGTTTTTTATTTAGACGTACGAAACTTGGGCTAGGTTACAATAACGAAGGGACTTTCATCTATAGTCCTTGTTACGGCACTTACAGATTAATGGCTGTGTTTGAGAATACAAGACGGCTAATATAGACTTGTTATAGCTTATGTTTCTCTTCCAAAAATAGACTAAAAATATATAAACAGTACGTGTTTGATAACAGTAGGTAGCTGAAGCTACAATTTATATATATAGGGGATTTTAGGCATACATGCTCGATTTTCTCATACTAATTATGAGTGTGAGTCAAACAAGAAGGGCTATAGAACAACATTAATAGTGTGTTTCTCCTATCTCTGCAGGCTACAGGATTGATCCCTACAAGAACTATGATCTTTGTGTAAAAATGAGGACTCCATTTTGATATTATATAAAACTACCTATAAGTTTGCATTTGAATAATAAGGTTAGTTTGGAATAATAGATTTGGAATTAAAGGTTCTATCTTTATACAACTGTGCAACAAACTTATGATTGTTCCTGGTTTATGTACTACTTTTCTACAGGAACTACAAGTGTGAGAAAACCATTTCACTATGTTTTCTGTGATGAGACACATCCTTTAAGAATAAAAAGAGTTTCTTGGTGTGGCAAAATTTTGAAATATAAAAGGTACGTCTCTCAGGAATTAATAAAGTATTAGATAGAATGTAATAATAGAGCTTATATGACCTCTTTGCTCTTATACTTCTTAGGGAGTAATATTCCTTGATGCACACTGAGACTACTGAAATACTAAATATTGCCAATTGAATTTTAAAGAAGACTGCAGGCATATATCTTGTGAAATAATAGTAAGTCCAGATGTCTGCGATTTTAGTACCAAGGCACGCCACTTTGGTTGGTAGTTTTTGGGTACTACTTCTTTTCTTTGTTCACTGAATCCTTTTCTCTAAAATGCTTTGGAGTCATTGAAAGTTATTTAGAACGATAATCGCTGATACCCTCATGACACTCTGAATGTTTAGGCCTTTTTCTTCTCATGGTTTCACCTTACTTTTCTTGGTGTGGGCCTCTCCTTAAACTTTGGACGTTTAATCTATCTTGAATCACAGAGAGAACTGATTGGATCAGTCTATTTTCTAGTCCAACTCAGCTCGTAGACCATTTGTATAGCTGTGTGGCCATTAGCTAGCTCAAACGTAAAACGTGTGTTAAATGTTTTAAAAAAATGATGCTTTAGATATATGCATAACAATTCTTATATTATGTTTTTTGATTTCAGATCCCCTGGCTTTTTGTTGTGCTAAGAATGTTTGTATCTGCATAGGTCCTGAGGAAGGTGGTACAGAACCCACCGAAACGCGTGTCGACCTTGCGTGGAATCCATATTTTACATCTGATGGTCACATATTGAGGCAGTAAAAATACTCTCTTCCTGCCCTATTATACCAAGATTTGTCCAGATACTGCATTTGTATGGAAGTTGTGGATGGTAATAGGATTAGAATGAATGTGTATGTATGAGTAATATTGTATTTATTGTGTCTGTATAATCCAGGGTTTTTGTCTCTCTTTTTTTCTGTATTTGTAATAACTTTGTTGGTATTTGTTGGAATACGTATTCTTCATGAAAAAGTTTGTACTAAAAAAGATAAAAATATATTTTAAAATAAGAAAATGAATAATCAAAGAATGATGGATTTATAAGAAATAAAAACAAAAGAATGATGAAATAAATTTTTTTATAAATGAGATTCATTAGTTCTGATGTCATTGTTGTGCATGAACAAAGTAAATATATGTGAATCATGTTAACAATGGAAAGTATATAGGTCTTGAGGGAATTTCTTCAGTACTGGGTATGTTGTGGAATCAGATTGACATGTGCTCAGGGGTCATTGACATGTTCGGTACTGTTTACTATGACTTGCACAGCCATTGCTGTGGCTTGTGTCGCCAGCACGACACAGATCCAGCTGTGCTCTGTGTGCCCCAATCGGCACAATGCAGCGTCAAGCCTTATGCCTGGTTCAAGCATGCACAGGGTTTAAATGCAGCATGTTTATGATAGAGACAGAGGGGAAGTTTTTCTGATTTCAGTCAGCAACTTTTGTGAGCTGTTGCTGTAGCGTGACGGCAACCCACTGCCAACCCCCCTGGACCAGTACACCTACTTGTGGCACAGGGCTTTAGAACGTGGCACTTCTCTAAGATGCATCACCTTGTCAATGCACAGGTCCATGATGCTACTTGAGTGCATCCACAGCGTCCAAAAGCTGTGGCGACAGCATTGTGTGAGATGCACAATGGACTTTTGATTCAGCACTGTGCTTTTTTTGCTTGGATGCTTCATCAGATCAGTATTTGTTTTGTTGTTACATGACGATTGTGACAGTGGTGCACTCCATTGCCTGTCCCCAGAGGGTCTGTTTCTGTAAGGGGTGTGTGTGACAGGCCATGCTAGTACTTGTAGTGTGATTTGCAAGTTGACGTCCCTTGTGGTGTCTGTCCCCCCATGAAGCATGCTGCCATGACGGTGGTTGTGAGTTCCTGTGCAGGATATCTGACCATGTCCTGGTGTTAGTGTTTGCACTGGTCACAGGAGGGCCTTGTGCTGCCTACACCAGGGCCCAGTGTCAGCTATTTTGTCAGTCCTTTCACATTCCCTGTGCATTGGCATGGTGCATGGGTGTGTACCTGGGCCATATGGGATGAGTGCAGCCTCCTACCCTACACCTTGCACCCTCTCACCCTCCCCCTTCCAGCCTTCTGGCACTCCCCTTGCACCCACCCTCATACTGTTAGGCACTGCTGGGAGTCATGTTAGGCACTGCTGGGAGTCCTTTGCACCCACCCACATACCACCCCCATACTGTTAGGCACTGCTTGGATTCCTCTGCACCCACCCACATACCACCCCCATACTGTTAGGCACTGCTGGGAGTCCTCTGTACCCACCCACATACCACCCCCATACTGTTAGGCACTGCTGGGAGTCATGTTAGGCACTGCTGGGAGTCCGTTGCACCCACCCACAAACCACCCCCATACTGTTAGGCACTGCTGGGAGTCCTCCGCACCCACCCACATACCACCCCCATATTGTTAGGCACTACTGGGAGTCCTGTTAGGCACTGCCGGGAGTCCTTTGCGCCCACCCACATACCACCCCCATACTGTTAGGCACTGCTGGGAGTCAATTTCAATTTCAATTTTATTTTATTATGTTTTGGCTCTCCACGAGGGCCACATAAAATTCACAATACAAATTACATGTAAAAGAAAAATTCAATAAACAAACACAAAGCAAATTGCATCCATTGACAAATAGACAAGAATATTCAACGTCAGACATCTCCATAACACATTAATAAATAGCTAAAAACCCTTTAAAAAAATTAAAAATATAGAAGCAAAACATTTCATTTGGGGGACAGTGTAGAAATTGTAGGAAGATATTTACATTGGAAATGCCTAGTGGAGACATATTGGTTTTAACCATTTAAACCGCAATAAGCGGAGTGCAGGGCAAATCAACAGGACATGCATTCGATCCTGAATACTCAAATTACAAAAATTGCACATCGAAGAGGATCCATACCATTTAGATAAGAGTAGATTTAGGGGCAGTAAATCATATCTTAAGAGAAACCATAATCTACGGACACCATGTGGAATATTCCATGTAGTATAGGGTTGGGCCAACTTCATAGAATAAGAATTAAGAAGGAGGTCACAACCCCCTTTTTCTTGTATTACATTCTTATCTGTTTGAAAACAGAGTTCCCACGATGCCTGTTTTAGCAGGATTTTTAGCTGGGTCGGTGAGTGAAGGAACAAAACACCTTCGTCTAGCTTTAAAAGTGACACAGCTCTTCTGAAGTTCCTTACCATTCGAGAGAACTCTTTGAAGTTGCCCAACAGTTCTCCTTTAAGGAGAGCTCTCATCGAGCCCGGTTCAGCTCTGGCCAAGCAAGCCACCCATCTTACCAGAGCACTTAATCCCTGAACCCAGCTGCTCCTAAGGCCAAAATCAAGCCTACATGCGGCCAAAGAGCACGCGGTGTTGAGAGTAGATAGGGATCTTAGGAGTTTCCCTTCAATTTTGTGGCAGAAACCCCAGTGCTTCAGCTCTACGAGTTCTATGCCATATAATAACGTAGCAGGAATCTTTGCCCTATACACCTCAAGTAAACAGGCGAAGTGTCTTTTACCAGTGGCAAGATAGAGGGAATTCAAACCTTTGCCATGAGCGAGGGCTTTACGTGAACTATGCTCAATATGGGGCTTCTCACTCAAATTGGCCGCAATTATTTTACCCAAAAAGGTATAGGATTTGACAACCTTTAATTTCTGGCCACCTATAGACCATCCAAAGTTTTCAGATCGGCACTTCTTTTTCCCTGCAATACACATAATTTTACTTTTAGATGTATTAATCTTCATAAAATGAGAGTCAGCAAATGCATGTAGAGCCTGCAGCCGATTAGCCAGACCGTTAGGTGTTAAATCTAGGACAAGAATATCATCGGCATACATCAAACAAGAGATAGGGACCCCCCTACCACCGGAGCTATACCCACACAAGCAGTCAGGGAAGCAGGAAGATCTACAGTGTACAAGGAAAACAATAATGGAGCCAGAAGGCAGCCTTGTTTAAGGCCGTTCAAAGATGGAATTCGTTGCGAGAGTCCCCTTTCTCCACCTTGAAGCACACGACACCAAGTATCCGTGTGGAGAGCACGTACAAGATCCAATAAATAAGATGGTAAACCAAGGGCTGCTAATTTTCTCCACAGCGTACGACGATCTACTTTATCGAACGCTGTGGAGAAATCAATAAACGCAGCAAACACCACCCCCCCTCGCACATGTGTGTATTTATCAGAGATCACATGTAGGGCGGTGAGATTATCTAATGTACCGTGCCCCCTACGGAAACCAGTTTGTTCTAATGGTAAGATATTATTCTCCTCGATCCAATCGTTAAGTAATATTAGGATACATTTTGCAAAGACCTTTCCGATTGAGTCGAGGAGGGCTATCAAACGGTAGTTCATGGGGTTGTCCCTAGCTCCCTTCTTAAAAATAGGGATCAATAAACTTCCCCTCCATGAAGCAGGGACCGTTTTAGTAACAAAGCAGGATTTAAACAATGGGTAGAGGATCTTACTCCATAGAGAGGGTTCCTGCTTCAGAACCGTCATAGGTAGTTCATCAGGTCCCATTGCTCCGGAGGAGCGCATGTTCTTTATGGCCATTTCTATGGTGTTCTCCGTTGGAAAATTAATAGGACCCTCAGATGTTAGATCAGGGTCACTATCTACAGCCAATGTATCATTCCCTGCATACAGCTTCCGAATGTAAGAGGACCATACCTCTTCAGATATGGGGATGGGGAGAGGGCTCGTTCTGGCACCACATCCCTTACCAACTATGGACCAAAATTCTCTAACCTTGCGATGCGCAACGGCTTACCGTAAATTTATCCATACAGAATCTTCCTTCTCCTTTTTTAATTTCGCTTTTAATCTAGTTCTCCTTCTTTTTAACCTCAATATTTCTTTAGTTAGTTCACCAGATCTACCTAAGAATTGCTCTCGCACTAATTTATTTATTTCCTTATTCAGGGTACGCAATACACTAGGATAAACTACCTTTTTCCTAGAATAACTAGCCCTTTTCACATCCAAGATGATCTTCCTCATAAAGTTTTCAAAATTAACAATTTCGGAACCATGCCAATCGTTTAATTCTAATATAGTTTTGCATAGAATATCCTGCACACCTATAATGGTAGTTGGATTCCAAAAACATCTACCCGAAGATCCATGAAAATTAACATCGTGGACATTTGAAAGGGCACTGTTAGTGGAGGATGCATATATTCAACATATGAAGAGATGGATAACTGAATTCTTGAATATAAATAGGCATACAGCACCCGTAGGGATAGTGTGGGATTGTTTTAAGGCCGGAGTGAGGGGTGAGACCATCAGCTTCGGGGCTAGGAAAAGGAAACAGGAGAAAGAAAGAAGCGATGGGGTAAGGAGGGAACTATTGTTGGCAGAGGAGGAATTAAACAATAGGATAGATCAAACTAGTAATGGAGCTCCAACGGATTCTGCATACATTAAACTTGTAAAATTACGAATGGAAGCAGAAGAATATATAGCAGAGAGGGCAGCTAAACAATATACAGTGAATAGAGAGAATTGTTATGAGATGAATGAAAGAGTTGGCAAAATGTTAGCAGCCAGAACTAGACAGAAGGCATCTTTTGGTGAGATAAAAGCAATAAAAGATAGCTCAGGGGCGATTGTAACCAATGTACAACAAATAAGGGAAGTCTTCAGGAACTTTTATACGAATTTATACTCTGAAAGCGAAATAAAAGATCCTGAAGACATAATGGAGTATTTGAACTACTATGAGGGGAGGCAGTTGGATGAAACAGAGAAGCAGAGGGTCGATAACTCGTTAGACTTAGAGGAGGTAAAAGCAGCTATGAAGAGTTTATCATCAGGAAAGGCGGCCGGTCCAGATAAAATCCCGTTAGAGTTTTATAAGGCTTTTTGGGAGGAGTTAGGAGGAGATATGCTTTATATTATGAAACAAGCACAGAAGGGATGCTCAATACCAAACACCTGGTCTGAGGCTGAAATTGTGGTCATCCTTAAGAAAGGGAAAACACCAACAGATCCTGGCTCATACAGACCAATTACCCTCATGAACACAGACACAAAGATATACTCAAAAGCACTGGCAACAAGATTCGCCAGGGTAATAACACCTCTAGTTACCACCACCCAACATGGTTTTATACCGGGACGGGGGACTACGCACCACGTAAGGAAGCTAATCACCCTTATGGACAAAACAGAGGCTAGCGGGGACCCATTCGCGGTATTATTACTGGATGCTGAAAAAGCTTTCGACCGTGTATCATGGGTATATGTGTGGAGTGTTTTGGGAAAAATGGGATTTGGTAATGGCTTTTTGACAGCGATAAAGACACTGTATAGAGATCCAGTAGCGGCAATTAGAATCAATGCGGGTTTAACGGATAAAGTAAAAATTAATAGGGGCACAAGGCAGGGTTGCCCATGCTCCCCGCTATTGTTTGCAATATATCTAGATCCGCTAATCCGGAGATTGGAGTCAAATATGAATATTCCCCCAATTGTTACACTTAGGGGGGAGTGTAAGATTTTGGCTTATGCTGATGACGTGGCGGTTATAACATCATCACCCACAGAGGCTATAAGATATGTGGAACAGGAGGCAAAAGAATTTGGGAAGGTGTCTGGGTATTCTTTGAATACCGGAAAAACACAAATTATAAAAAATAATAAGGCTATATGCCAGGATCCACGGGTGGTGCAGACGGGAATTTATCTGGGAATAACCATAACCTCAGATTTAGAAAAGATAGTAGAATTAAATATTGATCCTATTGTACGGAAAGTAGGGGGAGAACTAGATAGACTGAACAATCTCCATCTTACTTTGGTTGGAAGAGTGAATATTGTAAAAATGTTAATTATGCCGAAATTTTTGTACCTCTTCCGAACAATTCCCTTATGGTTTGATAACGTGTGGTTTAAAAGGATTGAAAATATGACTAACAAATTTATCTGGTCCAAAGGCAAAACTAGGAGAGCGGCGAGATTCTTGGCACTCCCACGAAAAAGAGGAGGATGGGCATTACCAGATTTTAAGCTCTATTACTGGGCCGCTGCTTTGCAGTATATGGTAGGATTAATAGGTGGAGCAGAAGTAGAAGGAGAAGACCATTTGGGGTCACTAGCAATATATGGCATATTGATGGGTGAAGAAATCAAAAATATTTTTTTGAAAAACTTTGACACGGCGTACTTTAAAAGAACACGCTTCAAGACTATTTTGGGTGCATACAATATATGGAAGGCTTTCATGAAAAAGTTTGGTTTGGGGAAATTCAATAGATATACGAGGATATATGAGAATATGTTATTTCCGGGAGATATATTCTCTGACTCAGTATATACAGAGTGGTATCGGAAAGGGGTAACAAAACTGGGGGATGTTATGGGGTCACAAGGGGTGAAACAATTTGCAATAATACAGAAAAAATTTAATTTGTCAACAAGTCACTTCTTCAAATATCTACAAGTAAGAAGCTTCCTACAAAATAAAAGAGGGGGAACAAGAGGATTTGAAAAAAATAACATATTAGAGATAATAGAGACTGGAGTAGATTGCACAATTAAAAGGTTTTACGCCGAGCTAAATGATCAAAGACCAGACGACATGGCTAAATGGGGGGAAACCTGGTCAACAAAGCTGGGCATAGAACAAGAATGTTTTAATGTATCACTAGAATTAGGGACGAATATTCTATGCTCTGCGTCATTACAGGCACAGCACTATAAGACCATGTATTGGCTATATTACACCCCGGCTAAATTAGCACAATGGGGGGCGACAACCGGTATAAACTGCCCTAGGTGCATGAGTGTAGACGCAGATGCTATTCATATGTTTGCAACATGTCCATGCTTAGTTACAATACTTAAGGAGATAGAAATATTTTTACAAAGGGCATTAAAACTATCTACTAACTTAACACCTGCGACTATTTTGCTAGGTGTAGATGGAAGCAATGAAGCTGAGGCAGGAAACTACTTTATTTTTGTTGCCATGGCAGTGTATAGACTATGTGTCGCTTCTGCATGGTTAGATCAAATGGCACCATCATTTCAGCAATGGTTAGCTAGGTTGTTGAGTATATATAATTTAGAAAGAGCGATCTACTCAAGAAGAGGGAAAAATTCGAGGAAATTAGGTTTGAAAATTTGGGAGCTAATAACGAAATGGAAGGAAGAAGGATGATTTGTATAGGAAATGTATATAATTTGTATATAATGTATAATGTATATAGTGTGTATAATTGATATCAATATGTAAGTATAAGGAGAGTGACTCCATTCCAATAAGAAGGATTGACGTAATATCTTGGTATGAAGAAGAAGTTTTCTGTTTAGGGCATAACGAGCCATATGGAGCAAATTTCTTATGATTATGTATTACTGTTTTCTTTATTATCTGTTCCATGCCCCCTCTGGGTTCCAGAGGGTGGAAAATATCTAAAAATCTGTCAATAAAAAGAATATAAAAAAAAAAAAAAAAGAAAATTAACATCGTTATTATTAAGGGACCAAGACTCAGTGGGGGGAGGTTTTAAAGAAATAGTTATAGTGATTATGCTGTGATCACTCAAGGATGTTGGGGATACCATAAGATCCTGGATGCATGGGAAAATGTCATAATCGGAGATCACATAGTCAAGTATTGAGGCACTAAAAGGGGACCTGTGGGTAAATTTCGCGGGCGCATCAGAGGGAAATCTCCCATTTAGAATAAGCCCCTCGACTGCCGATAATTCTTCCAGCAGAATCTTCCCTCTTTTATTAGTTATTATTTTATCTGGAAAGAGGGATTGTGGAATAAAGTAGGCCTCTTCTTTGGGTTTATTTCTAAATGCTGGGAGTCATGTTAGGCACTGCTGGGAGTCCTCTGAACCCACCCACATACCACCCCATACTGTTAGGCACTGCTGGGAGTCCTCTGCACCCACCCACATACCACCCCCATACTGTTAGGCACTGCTGGGAGTCAAAGCCACACACCCACATACCACCCCTATACTGTTAGGCACTGCTGGGAGTCATAGCCACACACCCACATCCCACCCCCATACTGTTAGGAACTGCTGGGAGTCATAGCCACACGCCCACATACCACCCCTATACTGGTAGGCACTGCTGGGAGTCATAGCCACACACCCACATACAACCCCTATACTGTTAGGCACTACTGGGAGTCCCGCATGTTACATGAGTTGTTTGTATACTCACAAGGCTCCATGGCTTCTTCGATTCCGTGAACTGTTAGGCACTGCTGGGTGTCCTTTGCACCCACCTACCTACCACCCCCATACTGTTAGGCACTGCTTGGATTCCTCTGCACCCACCCACATACCACCCCCATACCGTTAGGCACTGCTGAGAGTCCTCTGCACCCACCCACATACCACCCGCATACTGTTAGGCACTGCTGGGAGTCATGTTAGGCACTGCTGGGAGTCCTTTGCACCCACCCACATACCATCCCCATACTGTTAGGCACTGCTGGGAGTCCTCTGCACCCACCCACATACCACCCCCATACTGTTAGGCACTGCTGGGAGTCATGTTAGGCACTGCTGGGAGTCCTTTGCACCCACCCACATACCACCCCCATACTGTTAGGCACTGCTGGGAGTCATGTTAGGCACTGCTGGGAGTCCTCTGCACCCACCCACATACCACCCCCATACTGTTAAGCACTGCTGGTAGTCCTCTGCACCCACCCACATACCACCCCCATACTGTTAGGCACTGCTGGGAGTCATAGCCACACACCCACATACCACCCCTATACTGTTAGGCACTGCTGGGAGTCCCCCATGTTACATGAGTTGTTTGTATACTCACCAGGCTCCACGTCTCCTTTGATTCCGTGAACTCCCACCGGTGGTAGCAGGGCCATGACTTTCTCCTCCCAGGGATGGTATTGTGCAGGTCTGCGGGGACCACCACCTCCAGTGTGGTGTGCATTGGCGTAGTCTTCGTCTATCTTCCTCTTGACCATCCTCTGCAGATCGTACCACCTGGCCTGGCTATACCTCCTGGTGCGCCTGATGGGTGCAACAGCATTGACCTTATCGACGATCTTCTCCCACAGGTTTGTTTTATCTGCAATGCTGGTCTGTCTGACCAATGCACCAAACAGCTGTGGCTCAACTCTGATGACTTCATCTGTAAGTATCTCCATCTCCGGGTTAGTGAACTTTGGATTCTTTGGTGTGGTCATGGTGTGGGGTGTATGTGATTGAGGGGGTGATGGTGTGTATGGATGAGGGTGTGTGGGTCTGATTGTGTGGGGGGGTGTGGGTGTGAATGAGATAGGGTGTATGTGTGAAGGTGTATGGGTGCAGTTGTTGGTGTCCTGTCAGTGTCATTGCGCAAATAGGTATGTTGCAAGGGATGATGGGTTGTATGTGTGGGCCCTTTTATTGGTCCATTTGTGGTTGTGGCCTATTTAGAATTTTTGGTGGGTGTGTTATAAGGGGTGGGTGTGACTTGGGCCCTCTGTTTGCCTGTTTGGATGTGGCCAGGACATTGTTTTAACACCTTCGACACTCATGACGAGCTCAGCTCGTCATGCAGTGTACTGCTGGTACACTGATGACGAGCTGAGCTCGTCATGAAACCATCATTTTGGATGATCCCCAGCACAGCAGGGGAAAATGCCTAGCATCGATGTGGTTAAAATGGTGTGTACACAGGAGACATGTTTTGTGGTGTTGTGCGACTCGTTTGCACCCTCCTTGTGCTGGTTTAGGGATTTGCGTGATTTATTAGTGGGGGGTATGCGTTTCGTATTTGTTGGTGCTGCTGGCTCATACGGGACGTTTTTGGAGTGTTCACGTTAGCTTCATTGAGTGGTGTGCGGTTCGTATTTGTTGGTGCGGCTGGATGATACGTGACGTTTTCGGTGTGGGGGTTCGCGTATGCTTTATTAAGGGGTGTGCGGTTCGTATTTGTTGGTGCGGCTCACTCATACGTGTCGTTTTGGGGGTGGGGGTTCGTGTACGCTTTATTGTTTGGTGTGTGGTTCGTATTTGCTGGTGCAGCTCGCTCATACATGCCATTTTCGGGGTGGGGGTTTGTGTACGCTTTATTGAGGGGAGTGCAGTTCGTATTTGTTGGTGCGACTCTCTCATACGTGCCGTTTTCGGGGTGTAGGTTCGTGTACGCTTTATTGAGGGGTGTGCAGTTCGTATTTGTTGGTGCGGCTCGCTCATACGTGCCGTTTTTGGGGTGGGGGTTTGTTTACGCTTTATTGTTTGGTGTGCGGTTCGTATTTGTTGGTGCGGCTGGCTGATACGTGATGTTTTCGGGGTGGGGGTTCGCGTACGCTTTATTGAGGGGTGTGCGGTTCGTATTTGTTGGTGCGGCTCGCTCATACGTGACGTTTTCGGGGTGGGGGTTCGCGTACCTTTCATTGAGGGGTGCGCGGTTCGTATTTGTTGGTGCGGCTCGCTCATACGTGCCGTTTTCGGGGTGGGGGTTCGTGTACACTTTATTGTTTGGTGTGCGTTTCGTATTTGTTGGTGCGGCTTGCTAATACGGGCCGTTGGGGGGGGTGTTCGCGTACGCTTTATTGATTGATGTGCGGTTCATATGTATTGGTGCGGCTTGCTGATACGGGCCGTGGGGGGGTGTTCACGTACGCTTTATTGATTGGTGTGCGGTTCGTATTTGTTGGTGCGGCTCGCTCTTGCGCGATGTTTTCCATACGAATCATGCTTCAAGCGCGACTACGTTTGCCCATACAAATCGCGTACTCGGTCCCCAGTCTGGATCGTACTTGTTTGGTCGTACCGCATGTTTACAAATCTTACGGTTTGGGTTCCGACGCCATTTTGTACGGGTCTTCCATTATGGTTTGTACGGTTCGCTGATATTCTGACGTACTTTCGGGATACGGATCGTACTATGCAGTTCGGACGGTCTTTTTCCATTCATACGGAGACGGCTACTAATACGAATCGTACGCCGTTTTTTTCTCCCGAATCGGAATCGGCCCGTGTGTGTTCCTGGTCATTTCTCTTATCCTGTGCGTCCAGTTCATAATTATTCAAATTTCAGAGTACATAAAAACAATGGATAAAGAACAGGATTCTATATTTTACATTTAGAGGCTTGAGGCCTTGTTATGCTCCGTCCATTGCTTGTTGTCTGCTGCAATGTCTAGTATGACCCTAAAGAAATATAAGGAAAAATATAGTGCATCATAAAAACATTTTTTTTCGATGTGTGCTATTGCTGCTTAATTAAAAGTCGATGCTGAAGAGCACTCACTTGTGTGCACTGGTGCTTTTATTTACAAACATCTTAAAAGCTGTATGGAACACTGGTAATCTTGTTTTGAGCAGAATAGAGCAAAGTACAAATGTCCCCCAGATCATGATGACATGTTCATGCATGCAAGGGATTAATCTACTTTAAGAAACAATGACATGGACTTAAAAGTGCGGAGTAGGTAACCACCAACTTTGAGGTCAGAAATTGTGCTGCAATCAACCTAAAATGTGCTAATGTTGACATATAGAATGGATGTAGTTTAGCATTCCCTTGAGACAGTATTCATTGATCTTGGCATTCAAAGGATCATGTTCTACCTTCTTTCAAAAGTAGCGAAGCTCTTATTCATAACACCCCATGGTAGTGCAATGAGGAAAATGTATTGTTAGAATAAAAATATATATATAAAACCACAATTTGGCCCAGTCAAACATTAACTAGAACCCTGTCTTCTATAATAATGTTTCAAATGAATAGAGATGATGGTGGTGCATATTATAAACATTCTTTACTGTCACATGAGAGTACAGCAGGTCACATACAAGAACACATTAAAATGTTAGCCTTAAATTTTACTTTATAAAAAATGTAATCTCAGATTTGAAGTGTGCAAAACCCTTATGTTATAACATACTCTAGGAGCAGGCAACTGCCGTCTGGAACTTTTAGCCCACCATTCTGTGAATGCTCTTACAGGGTTGATGTCTTCAGTGTGTGTTCTTATTTGCTACTCTCTCCAATGGAGAGAATGTTGAACTTAATCTGGTGTGCCTTTACTTTATTTATTGAGTTTAACAGCACATTGAATATTTGTGATTCAAGAATATATTGTAGCTAAGTCACTTTTTCTATTTAGCTGTGTATCTATATGCATACGGGGAAACAAGAAAAAATATCGAATTCAAAATATAGAATTGCCAAAATATCAAAGTCAAAATATAGAATGGACAAAATATCGAATGGACAGAATACAGTGGTGAAAAATATCGAATTGAAGGTAAGTAATATAATATCGATTTTTTTAAATATAGAAAGTCAAAATATTGAAGTATATAATATAGGTTTTAAAATATATCGAATTTTTAATAATATCAAATTTTTTAAAGTGTTTTGCAGGGACAGGGGAATAGGGGAATAGGGTGGGAAGTAATTTAATTGTATTAATTAAATATTTGTATTTATTGGTATTCATTTTGAATTCATTGATAATTAATTTTTAATTGGTAATTAATTTTTATTAATTGAATATTGATAATTATGTTAATTTTATTAATTTATTTTCTGTAGAGGGTTGTGGGTTTATAGTGGAATAGGGTGGGATGTAATTTAATTGCAATTAAGTAAATATTTCCTATTTATTTATTGGTATTGATTTTTTATTTAATGTTAATTAATTGTTAATTGGTAATTAATTTGTAATAATTGGTAATTAATTCATATTAATTTATTAATTGATTATTACAATAATTGTATCAATTTATTTTCTGTAGCGGATTGTGGGTTTATAGGGGAATAGGGTGGGAAGTAATTTAATTGTAATTATTTACATATTAAAAATACTTTTCGTGTATTGATAATTAATTCACTGTTAATTAATTATTAATTGGTATTATTTTTATTATGAATTCGTTTTTTATTGAAAATTAATTAGTTGTTAATTAATTATGAATATGTAATTAATTTTAATAACTAATATGTGTTTGTATTTATAATTGATTAATTATTTCATAATAATAAATTGGCAATTACTTTTAAATAATGTTTTATTGGTATTGATATTCAATGTATTTTTATCAATATATTAAATCATTACTTTATCTACTGTTAAAGTCACTAGAGTGGGAATAGTAATTTTGACCCCTACGCTATCCAACGCTTTCCCTACTGTTGCACTCTCTGGAGTGGGAATAGTAATTTTTACCCCTACGCTATCCAACACTTTTCCTACTGTTGCACTCTCTGGAGTGGGAATAGTAATTTTTACACCTACGCTATCCAACGCTTTCCCTACTGTTGCACTCTCTGGTGTGGGAATAGTAATTTTTACCCTCCCGCTATCCAACGCTTTCCCTACTGTTCCACTCACTGGAGTGGGAATAGTAATTTTTACCCTCCCGCTATCCAACGCTTTCCCTACTGTTGCACTCACTGGAGTGGGAATAGTCATTTTTACCCCTATGCTATCCAACACTTTCCCTACTGTTGCACTCACTGGAGTGGGAATAGTAATTTTTACCCCTACGCTATCCAACTTTTCCCCTACTGTTGCACTCACTGGAGTGGTAATAGTAAATGTTACCCTCCCTTTATCCTACGGTAAAAATATTGTATATTTTTTATTAATATTATGTCAAAAAAAAAAAATATATATATATATATATATATATATAGTTAGGATTTTTTCTCTATGGGACTTTTGAAAATTCTATGTCTAATAACTTTGGCGTTTGTTAACGGAATCGGCTGAAATTTCCAGGAAAATGACACATTTTGTTTCTGAGCAGCCCCTGAAAATTTGGGGGGGTTTCGTCAAGGGGGGGCCGAGAAAAAAGGGGGGTCCCAAAACGCATTTTTAACATTGAGTTTTAAATAGGGCATTTGGCCTCACTTTTAGCTCGAACGGCTGAATGGATTTGCACGAAACTTGGCAAAATTGTAGGGACTGTTAGCCCGATGTGCCTTTGCTGCGTCTCAATATATGTGCTCCAGTGGATTTTGAGAAATTAACGTTTTAAAAAAAAGATATATCTGTGACAGCGTCCCGGGTAGCGCTCCGGTTCGCGAACTTTTCTCGTAACG
Organism: Lissotriton vulgaris; assembly: GCF_964263255.1. NCBI lineage: Eukaryota > Metazoa > Chordata > Amphibia > Caudata > Salamandridae > Lissotriton > Lissotriton vulgaris. Next base: position 334,178 of record NW_028252997.1, read on the forward strand.
GAGCTTTGCAAAGCGAAGCTGATTGGCTCTCCGGTGTCTGTCAACATTCTAAACAGTCCGGAGCGGCCGCCATCTTGTCTCTCGGTAGGATCGAGAGACAAGAAGAGGAGAAAAACGAAGGGGGAATTTAATGAAAGGGGGCAAGGTAGACCCTTCTTGACCCCCTAGGAATGATGTTGGGGTTATTAAAGGGTCCCGTGGGGCAAATAAAAAAAAATTGATTTTTAGCGGTAGAAGCGCTTTCCGGTTCGCGAACCGGGTAGCGAATCGGGACGCGAAACGGGAATCCGCCATTTTGTGTTTCGTTTTAATTAAATTACAAGATGGAGGAAAAACAATGTGAGAAATGGGTATAAGGGGGTACGGGAGACGTATCCTGACCCCCTATGTTTTCTGAGGGTGGCTGAGAATGCTCATATATGTTGATACTTGTCTTCCAGTGGCTGCGCGTGAGCGTTTTTTTTTTTTTTTTTGGCTGCGTGACATCTGTTAACGTTCGATTCGAAGGAAATCAGGAAGTGTTGACCGCCATTTTGACACTGCGAGTAAATATATTGTTAAAAATAATTGTTATAAATTAATCCGTATTGATAAACATTGTCTGCGCCATCTTGCTTTTTTTCCAATGCCACACTTTTGTCGTGCACGGCAGCCATTTTAGATGCCTTGACCAGACCCACTCTCTGCACGCCGTCGATCCTCAGCATGGCTCCCCACCCTCGCAAGCATCTCCCCACGCACTGGTCACCCCCGCTCTCTGTCTTATGCATGGGCTATAAACCTCCCCCCATCTGCGCTGCTCTTCCCTGAGAATCACACCCTGTGCCCGCCCGACACCTCCCTTTCACCCTATTCACTACCGCGCCCTCTGATACTCCTCTTCCTTTGAGTCTGATTGTCCAGGCCGGTCCCAGGCTATCACCTAGCCCTGCGGATGTAGTTTATGGTCTCAACTGTAAAGAATCACCCCTCTTCAAAGGAGTTACAGTAGATCAAGGCCCCCACCTCATGAGATCCGTCACACCACACGCGTTCCTACTATCTGATAACGATCCTGTATTGTGATTGGGGAGGGGATTCTCACTGTGAGGGTGTGTGGGACCGAGCCTGAAGCGGAAGATTCCAGGGATGCCTTTTTGTACATCAAAGTCTTCACAATTATGTGTCACATTAAAAATATATAGCACTCCAACAAAGTAGTAGGATTATAACACTTTAATAACTTATAAATATATACAAAGCACCAAAAACAGTAAACACGTTAAAAAAAATTTTTTTTAAACAAAAGCAACAATGGTCAGTAGCAGTCCGTTGTGCGAATAGTCCGAAGGCAGCACAACGCGCCGAGATCTGGACGGCATCCAGGTGATGTCCTTTACTTGCCGCACTAGTCTTGGCATCCTACAATGCTGCACCGAAAAACGGCGTGGGGCGCCCCGGGGGGGGGGGGGGGCAGGGGGGGGGAAAGCGGCGTGAACGGGCCTCCCCAGGTGGAGGCTCGTCTGCTGTAGTGGGGCGCCCCTTTAGCGTTTCACTTGCCATTCAACGGTTTTCCGCCCGCTTTTGCTGCACTGTGTCTCGTCAGTAGCGGTCTGTTGTGCGAATAGTCCGAAGGCAGCACAACGCGCTGAGATCTGGACGGCACACGGGTGATGTCCTTTACTTGCCGCACTGGTCTTGGCATCTTACAATGCTGCACCGAAAAACGGCGTGGGGCGCCCCGGGGGGGGGGGGGGGGGAGGCGGCGTGAACGGGCCTCCCCAGGTGGAGGCTCGTCTGCTGTAGTGGGGCGCCCTTTTACCGTTTCAGTCACCAATCAGCAGTTTTCCGCCCGCTTTTGCTGCACTGTGCCTCATCCGCCATTCAGCTGTTTACCGCCCGCTCTTGCGGCTACAGCGTCTCGTCCACCATCCAGTAGAATTGCGCCCACTCTTGCGGTGCAGCGATAGGTGGCTGCCACAGGACTCTTAAAATGGCGGCCGGCTCTTCGGATTTGGGCCTGGTCCACTAAAATGGCCCTGGGACACATTTGAACTCGGACATTTGCCTGCTAGGGCTTGGGCCCCATTCTCGAAAGCGTCCCCTCAGCCTTGAAGATTCTACAAAAGTCATTGGGGCCCCCGACTCCCGCAGGCTTCCGGTGGGGAGCGGCTGCCATGATTGCTTGCGGAATGGCCACGACGGAGCTACGAGATGGTGGTGCTCTCATGCTGACGCCAGCTTCAGTCTGAAACATCCAGAAACACTGTAGACTATCAATTCAAAGAGTTCCGGTGGAGCCCCAACGTGACCTGGTAGGGAAGAACTTGCCCTCCCCTTCCTCCCCTTTTTTGAGTGATGGTTCTTGTTGCCTGTCCCCTCTGTTGTCATCTAACGGAACCTTTTTGGATTGCCGAGTGAGAAAAAAAAAGGTGAGGCTTTCATCATTTGGGAAAAAAAAATGTTTCAATCCAATGAAAAGTGTTATTTTTAGGTCATATGATCAAGCATTTCATCATTAGGAAACCAAAAGTAAAATGAACCAATGAAAAGTTTTATAAACAAGTCACATGACCTGTTATGCGGCTTTGGGCTATAAAAAGCCTACAAAATCTGTTGGCCTGTGAGGCGGCGTCAGTAGCGGACCGTTGTGCGAATAGGCCGAAGGCAGCACAACGCATCGAGATCCGGATGGCACCGAGGTGTGTCCAGCAAGTTGCCGCACTGGTGTGGCTATCCTACAATGCTGTGCCGAAAGACGGCGTGGGGTGCCCGGGGGGGGGGAGGCGGCGCAAACGGCCCTCTCCCGCCTCCCCAGGTGGAGGCACCTCATGTGCAGTGCGGCGCTCTTTGCCGTTTCCCTCGCCGTTCAGCAGAGTTGCGGCCGCACTTGCTGCTACAGTAGGCCGAAGACAGCACAACGCGTCGAGATCCGGATGGCACCGAGGTGGTGTCCAGCAAGTTTCACTGGTGTGGCCATCCTACAATGCTGCGCCGAAAGACGGCGTGGGGTGCCCGGGGGGGGCGGCTTAAACGGGCCTCTCCCGCCTCCCCAGGTGGAAGCACCTCATCTGCAGTGGGGCGCCTCTTAGCGTTTCACCCGCCATCCAGCTGAGTTCCGCCCGCTCTTGCGGCACAGTGCCTCACCCCCCATCCAGCTGAGTTTCGCCCGCTCTTGCGGTACAGTGACTCACCCGCCATCTAGCTGAATTGCGGTTACTCTTGTGGTGCAGCGATAGCCGGCTGCAACAGGACTCTCAAAATGGTGGCCAGCTCTTTGGATTTGGGCCTGGTCCACTAAAATGGCCCTGGGACACCTTGGAACTCGGACGCTTGCCTGCTAGGGCATGGGCCCCATTCACGAAAGCGTTCCCTCTTTTGACTGACTGTTCTTGTTGCCTATTTCTTCTGTTGTCATTTAACAGAACCTTTTTTGCCTGCCGAAAGGTGTTCGGTCCGACCGCTGGTTGGTGGAGACATTTTGACTATATCCTGGACCTGCCCGGCCTCGCACAAAATGGCGCCGGTATAAATGGGACTCGTAACTCCTTGTTGTGTACTGGTTGCCCAACCTTGATATCACGAGATACGTATGCAGTTTTGAAGCACATGGCTGGCGGGGATGAGAATTGATTGAACATATGGCCATCCCTATTGATATTAAGTTCTGATGTGTTATTGATTACTGTACTATTGAAAGTTCTAATTAACGTCACCTATGATACTTGCCCGCAAATGTATATCTAGATAATTTTATTGTAACTGACCCTGTCGTATTTTAATTATAAAATGTACGTCCACCGATTCCGCAACTGTTAGACACCTTAGTTCTTGCAACCTAATGGCCCGCTCGTTATGTTCTTCTACAGTGTAAATGTCCTCTCATCATATACGATTCCAGTTTGCTCCGTGGCCGGCCCACGTGGTTATAGGCCCGTATTTGTATACTGACATTTTCACAATAAAGGTTTTTCAAATAAAACATGGTAGTACTACCTTTTTTGGTATAGTTTTGAATAGCCACTGTTTTCGAATGAGTAAAAGGCAAGTGAAATAAAGCAGCCCGATTACATGACGATTAAAAGGTATAATACGCAGGAACGCAGTAAAGATAAATGGTCAAGGGCTGTTGTTTTTTCCACTCCTGCAGCATAAAGTGATCGATAAGAATCCGATATTCATGCCTATCAGCGACTAAGACAGCAGGCCGAGCCTCTTTTGCTCAACGGCTCCCTCATGGGACGAAGAAACGCCCTTTTTCTCGAAAAAGGAATATTTTACTTGCAGGACAGTTGTAAATTTCCCGGGAAAATACATTAGCCTGGAACATTGTTAGTGATAAACTGTAAATGCATCTGGGTCCTTTGCTTTACAAGTCAGAGTGAGAAAAAAAAAGGTGGGGCTTTCATCATTTGGGGAAAAAAAATGTTCGAAAGCAATGAAAAGTGTTATTTTTAGGTCATATTACCAAGCCTTTCATCATTAGAATAACAAAAGTAAAATGAACCAATGAAAAGTTTTATTAACAAGTCACATGACCTGTTATGCTTACGTTACGCGATGTGTGCCGCGCTCTGGATCGTTTCCGGGAAGCTGCGCATCGGAGCACTTCCGGGTGCGCTAACGCGGCGCGTCATATGACGCATTACGCGACAACGCCGGTCCAGAATATAGTCAAAATGTCTCCACCAACCAGCGGTCGGAACACAACCCCTTTCAGCAGACCAAAAAGTTCTGTTAAATGACAAGAGAAGGGACAGGCAACAAGAACTATCAATCAAAGAGGGGAGGGCAAGTTCTTCTCTACCGGGTCACGTTGAGGCTCCACCGGAACTGATCGAATTGGTAGTCTACAGTGTTTCTGGATGTTTCAGACTGAAGCTGGCGTTAGCATGAGAGCACCACCATCTCGTGGCTATGTTGTGGCCATTCCGCAAGCAATCATGGCAGCCGCTCCCCACCGGAAGCCTGCGGGAGTCGGGGGTCCCGGTGACAGTTGTAGAATCTTCAAGGCTGAGGGGACTCTTTTGGGAATGGGGCCTATGCCTTAGCAGTCAAGCGTCCGAGTTCCACGGTTGCCCAGAGCCATCTTTGCAGGCCAGGCCCAAGTCTGTGGAACCGACCGCCATTTCGTGAGCTCCATCGCAGCCGCCTGTCGCTGTACCGCAAGATTGGGTGCAATTCCGTTGGATGGCGGGTGAGACGTTGTAATAGCAAGAGCAGGCGCAATTCAGCTGGCCGAGCGAGGCACTGTGTCGCAAGAGCGGGCGCAAGTCAGCTGGTCGAGTGAAGCGCTGGGGTGTAGCAGAGAATCCTCCACCTGGGGGGGTGGGGGAGGCTCGTTCGCGCCGCCTCTCCCTTCTACTGCACCCCGCGCCGTCTCCTGGCGCAGGTATATGTGATGGTCGGACCAGGGCACCGCAGGACGTGTCTTCAGGTCAAACGGATTGTGGGACAAGGTGTGGAGCAGGCGCAATTATCTCGGGGGCCTCCGTCAAGCGGTTCAGGGAGGCACCGCATCACATTGTTTTCCAATGCAGTCAGGTCCACAAACAGCCCCCACTTACTTTGAGAATAGTGAAGCTGCAGCAGGTGCAAATAAGCTTCAGACAGTGTTACAAGCGCTGCTCCGAACCCTCAACTATGGCACCCAACATCCAGGGCTTATGCCATTTGTGCAAGGCAGTGACATCGAAGCATCTCAGGGACCAAGCAACATACCATATCCAGAGTCCTTCCCACAACCTCTGCCTTCCTTCTTACCTAGTTATTGTTCTTTCACTCCCACTCCAGGCTTTTAGTCTGTGGATGGAAAACCATGAACCTACACTCACGTATGAAAATCTTACTATTGATGCTTGACTGAGGCCAAGGAGATCAGAGTGCATGAGTCTCATGCTCGATCGATTGAGCTAGCCGGATCAGGCAACAAAAAGGTGGTGGTGGGGGTGGCGGCATCAGCAAGGCATCCTCACACACAACTTGTCGGACATCAGCTCTGGATGTACTGGGGACGAGTCTTGGCACATGGTGTCGTCCCCGGGCAATTTGCACAACGGTCCTATGCTACCTCGACAGGAACAGTGATGGATGTTGCAGCAGGCTGCCATGTAAATAGTTATTTAATAAAACGTTTTACCCTGTTACTTTGCTGGTGTGTTGTATATATTTATAATATTTGCATAGGGTTTGTCGTTATTTTGGGTGGGGTGGGCGGCGGAGCCGAGCTGTCTTGCAGCCATCAGGGTGTCGAGCTCAGTTCCTCTCACTAGTTTCGTATTTGTCATGAGGGGTTGTTCATAATGTTTCTATTTTAGCGAGGTCAAAAAGAGATCCCATTAGTGGCCTACTGATTTTGCTTGATTCCTTTTGTTTTTTTAACGATTTTTCACTATCTGCAAAGACTAAACAGAGTATTGCGACTCTGTGCTTGTTTGTAAATAGAGAATGAACCAAAGAGAACCAATTCCAAAACAATAAATGCTAGGATAACAATCAATCAAATGGAGAGGGAAGCAGGCACGACGGATTACAACGGGGGCAAAGGCCTGTGTTACCTACCCTTCACTATCTGCAAAGAGAGAATATTCCTAAAAGAAAAGAGGAGGGGGGGGGGCCGCGTTCAAAGCACATCAGCGTGCCTAAATACGAAAATGTTTTTACCTACCACGTACTTGACATTTTACAGCTTTTGATATTTGCTATTAAAAAACCATTGAAATTCACTGAAAAAACCATAGGTTATAGACCATATATAGTTAGGAATTAGCATTTACAAAACCTTGAAAATTCACTGAAAAAACCATGGGTTATAGACCATATATAGTTAGGGATTAGCATTTACAAAACCTTAATTTACTCGCACAAAACCATTGAAATTCGCATATATAGTTAGTTGCACTAACTATATATCGCGCACCCGCAATCCACTGCTGATGATGTCACATATTACATCATTCATGACATGGTCAGTGACATCACTGATGACATCACTGATCACAACATCCAGTGACTGTATGTTTCTGTAAAGTTAAAATATGTCTTACATATTGAAGAATGAGTGGATGTATAAGTGTCTGGATGAAGGATTTAGTAGGTGCATGACTGACTGTATGAGTGAGTGAGTGATTAGATGTGTCTCACTGAGTGCATGGGTTAGTGACTAAACTGTCTTAATTTGTGCATCATTATGTCTGTTGTTCTGTAAACTGCTGAATGTGTTAATCAGTAGCTATATGAGTAACTATATGGGATATTCATTGGTTGCCCAAGTATTTGTATGGGAGACTGAGTATGTGTATGAGTGGCTGGGAGGTGTATGACTCTGTGCATAGATGTGTGAGCAGTTGATTCACTAGATGTATGGGTTCAAAAGTGCATGTGGAAACAGCTGCATGGGCGGTTGACTGTGTGCATGAGTGTATTGGTGAGTGAATGGATATCTCAGTGCAACATGTCAAAGTAAGTACATATGTAAAACACAGTTTATGTGAGAGTTGACATATATAACCGTGCATAAGAGCCAGTGAATGTGTGAGTGGCTGTATGGATCATTGTAAACTTGTATTAGGGATCGTATAGGAAATTTAATATGTGTTAGAATATGTTTGAATTAGGTATGTATAACTGTATAGTTGAGGAAATGGAGGTGTGATTGATTCTTTGCATGACTGAATAGATGTATGAGTAACTCCATGGATGAGTGACAGTCTGTGAGTGTCTGTTTACACTGATTGTAGCTAAGGTTATATTATAATCTGAAGAGGTTCATCGTATTATCACATGAATGATATCATCAGTGATGTTGTCAGTGATGTCATTTGAGTTGTCATCAGTGATGTCATCAGTGATGTCATTTGAGATGTCATCAGTGATGTCATTTGAGATGTCATCAGTGATGTCATCAGTGATGTCATTTGAGATGTCAACAGTGATGTCATCAGTGATGGCACTGACCATGTCATGAATGATGCAATATGTGACATCATCAGCAGTGGATTGTGGGTGCGCGATATATAGTTAGTGCAACTAACTATATATGCGAATTTCAATGGTTTTGTGCGAGTAAATTAAGGTTTTGTAAATGCTAATCCCTAACTATATATGGTCTATAACCCATGGTTTTTTCAGTGAATATATATATATATATATATATATATATATATATATATATATATATATATATATATATATATATATATATATATATATATATATATATATGTATTAAAATATAAAATTGAATATTTTTTTTAAACTTAAATTAATTATTTAATAATTTTAAGGTATTTAAGTATTTTTGGGTATGTTTTAGTTAATTATATTTATTATTTCATAAATCTTAAATTAATTTTAAGACATTTTAAAAAATTCGATATTTCGACTAACCATATTTTTTAAAACGATATTTTTGATTCAATATTTTTGTTCTTACCGGTTTGTAGATAGGAATTCGATATTTTTGCATTCTATATTTTTTCTTCGATATTTTGGAAATTCTATATTTGTGTATTCGAAATTATGTCAGTGATCCTTATATGGTTATACAATATAAAACAATAAAGTACTGGCAGTCAAAGACATGCTTGTTTATTAACATCAAGGGCCCATAATTGTTTGCAGTAGATAAAATAGACAGGGAAATTAGGTGCATAACTGCGCATTTCAGGGGTGTTCCAGAAGTTTTAAGACCTTTTCCAAAGCTTCTCATTTCTCAAAAGAGGATGAGTTCTAATATGTATCTCTTTTAATAAACTTAATTTCCTAGTTTTACTTTCACATAATTGGCAATAGAGTGCAATCCTACACACAGTGAAACTATGGAAATGTGACAAATAAGCCTTCTGCCTTGTGGTGTAAATGTTCTCTCATTCAGGTTTTTGCTTTACAAACACTTGGGGCCCGATTACGATGCAGGCACTCCTGCCTGCATCGTAATCACTGCTTCGGAATCCCTTCTGAGCGAGCCATTATGATGGGCTTGCTCAGAAGGGAATCCAAATCAGTCTTCTGAATGGCTGAGGAATTACGATGGCACTTTCCCACTGCCTTTTTGTGCTGGTCTCTCTGGCTCAAGAAGGCATTGGGAAACACCTTTGGGGGCCCTAGCAGGGCTCCCTCGGGTGCAGAGCCGCCGCATGGCGGCCTAGGGTGCAACTATGGTGCCCCTCTGTTGATCCCTGCAACCGGTGGAAGGCACCTTGAGGTGCCTGCCTCGGGGTGCAGGGATGAACTGTACCTTAGCATTTTTCTATGAGAGCATGCAGTTCATTTGGAATGCACACTCTCATAGCAAAGTATAGGATTGCGAGTGAAGAGGGCTCAGTCGCAACCTAATTCCTGGGCTGGAATCGACGACAGGAGGTCGTTCAGTTACAATTCCAGAACGATGCACAATGGACTCGGGTACATCCAGCATCGTATTCGGCCCCTAGGTGTTCACAACCATTGTAAAGTGTTTATCCAAGGGCCCTGGTTTTAATACTACATAATGCTTTTACATACACATTGAATGCATCATGGTGCCCCACATAAGATTACCATTTTCATACAGGGATTAGTGTCTTATTCTAAGGTACAGTGTGGCATTCGGTATTGTCTTTAACATGGTGTTTAGTATTCTGGGCCTGATTTAGATTTTGGCAGACAGGCTAGTCCTTCACAACGGTAATGGATATCCCATCCACAGAAATATAAACCCCATAAGATAATATGGAATTTATACTTCGGCGGACGTGATACCCGTCACCATTGTGATGGAATAACCCATCCGGCAAAATCTAAATCAGGCTGTTTGTTTTTTACTTGGGTATATCATACATCACATATTTGCACTACTTCATGTATATATTTATGCTAGTATCAACAGAACACAGAGAATGGTCCTACTCTGCCAAAGGGACAGGACGCCACTAGATTCAATGTCTTAAAAATTAGATCCCTTTGAGAATTTTTGCATACTTCACAACACTCCTGATTCCAGTCCACATACCACAGACCCCAGCTAATACACACTCACTCTTTAACTCGGAATTTCCAAAATTTGCCAATTGATCAACAATGTAGTAAGTGTTTCATTTATTAGTACATTAAGAGTTCTTAACACATTAAAAATCACAATAAAATACAATTTTTAAGATTAAACAACAGAAAAGGCTGTGACAAGTCAATGTTATTACACAATTAAAAGCTTAATGAGACAAATTATCACAAGCATTAATGCCTTCAAAAAAGAAAAAACAATGTATCTTATTAAAAAAGGACCAAGGAGCGACGCGTTTCAGTGGTCTTGCAGGTCCAACCACCTTCTTCAGGCTTTAAAATTTTTGTATTAATCACATCACTTGCAATATCTCATTCAGAGCTTGTGATGTTCTTAAAAACGGGGCTTCAAAACTCCCGGTCTTTAACCTCTCATTCAGTATTATATTTATGCTAGGACAATGAAATAAAGGAGGGCAAATAACACCATTAATTAGTGCAACTGTTCTAAAAAACAGAAATTCACACATTTATTATTACAGTGCAAAGGTTGAATTCCAATTTACTACCACAATGAAGTTCAAGTTCAAGTTCATGGATTTGTATAGCGCACTACTCACCCAGAGGGTCTCAAGGCGCTTGGGGAAGGGGGGTTCAATTTTTGTCGAATAGCCAGGTTTTACAAAAATTGAAGAAAATAATCACTCAAGAAAAGTAGTTTACAGCCTCACAAATTGCATATTACATATGACATGTAAATTTGATTGTAGAGCTATCTGTAATTGTGGACCCAGATAGCTAGCCCCTGTAGCAACATCCTCAGAGAAACTAGCCTTCTTGTTGCTTTCTTCATTCATGTTTGACAGCAAGCAAAAACAATTGTTATCAGCTTTTGAAAACAATGTGTATTTGTTTTGATGAATTGTCTTTTTTTCCAACAAAGTTGAGCTGATAATGTCTCGCCTTTATAAAAAAATAAAGACAACAAAAATACCAATAATTGTAATAGTTTGGGATTTATTGTGCACAGAGTCAATCGAATAATTTACATTTATGCCAAGAAAAGAGAATGGTTCACCTTCTAAGGAACTCTTTAACAAGAGAGCTTTGAAGGTTAAAAAAGAAAAAAGGCAATAATTTTACATCATGTTTGCTGAGGGTTTAATCCTGGCCCAGTGGAAGCAATAAAGGAACCAGGACTGATAGGGCAGAGCTGCAGAGAATCTTATGTGTCATATTATGATCCACTTGTACCCACGATGGTGAACATTTTTCCAAGGAAGTCTTCATTATAAATTGTCCATGATCTGTAATAAAAAAACAATAAATTACAATCGGATTTTACTGGGACTTTTTATTGAGATGAATTCTTATCTTAAACAAATTGAACCTTAGATGGTGTAAATTCATTTGAGCAATTAGGTCTCCTGCAGCGGTCCCAATTACAAGCGGTGTAGTACAGGAGCTAGAATTACTGGAGCTAGAATTAATTCCTTCTCCGGGCGATGATGGTACTCGTTTTTCTGTCCTAAATGAAAAAATAACATACTGGACCTGCATTTACCAGGCCTATTCCTCTATATTTTTTCTAATTGATGCTTTGTTTCCAAATTTCATCTGCATAAGGAAACAGAATTATCCTGGAAACGCTGAGTGGGATACCTGGTGCCAATTCGCAGCCGGTGCAACTTATAATCAGAGAGATATTTCCTTTAATCAGAGAGATAACACTGTCTGAGTCGTAATTAGGTACATAGAATCATAACTCCAGATTTATATGTTGACTGGTTGCACTCTGCAATTTACATTTATCCTGTACAGTGTGTCATTTGTGCTGCCAAGAAACATGTTCCCCAATTCTAAAAAGGTTTTGGGCTGCTGGGTAGTTAGCATGAATATTGTGCTGCTGGGCCTTTCATGAACAACGTAGGACCAGATCTATAAAGGGCTTTTGCAGGAGCAAACCCTCTAGTTTGGTAAAGTACAGGGGTTTCATCCTCCCAAAAATGTTTTGTACATTTACTAACCTCATTAAATTATTCAAAAACAATTTATTCTGAATCAACAGATGTAGAAATCATTACAAAATTGAAATTTGGAAGGGGCTTGATGGGGCATTCCTCCCAAAATGAAATGTACTAACGGGTGTATTAGTGGCTTACAGCTATAATTCTGGTTGCAAACCATTGATCTGTTACCAACTCCCAAGCTGGGGTTGTAATTGATTCACAAAGGAGAAGGCGTCTCATTTGGGATGCACATTCAAGGGAGTAGGTAGTGGTCCAGGGGGCGTCAATGAGAGGATCCATGGTCACTTTACGAAAAAGCTTTTCCATTTTGGAATGCAATCATGGCAATAGCGGTCTGCTGTTCCTTGCAGGCCACCATACTTGTGTTTGTAGCCAATCACAAAAGGTCGCAAATTCCAACCTGCCTAATGAATATTAATTAGGCAGGTTGCTCCGCAACCCCTGTGAGTTGGTATTTTGTGAACTGACCTTTTAGTACCTACGTCAGATTGCGAAATGGAATAACAGCAAAAAGTCACTATTCAATTTGTGACTTGCTTTTTTCAATCACTTTCACAGTACATCTCGACCTAAGTATTGTGTACATGTTCGGTATTTAGTAATTCATTGTTTCCATCACCACGCATGTGAAAGGTCAAGGAACTTTTGCCATTAGAAGGTTCCTCGTCCTCCGCTTGCATGCTTGACTTGAGGTGTTAGTTAGCACTTGAATAGTGTACAATATGCAATTAATATGTGTAGAGAACTGGGTTATTAGTTGCAAAGGATGTAAGTCCTTCACATGGTACAGGTACCCATCATGCTACAAAATGGCTTCACCAGAGACTGGTGTGAGCATACCTCCGTAGATTGTCCTTAAGCACACATTATCTGAAAATAATGTTTTCATATCCCACCTAATAGAAGAATGGTTCATCAGAAAGTAGCTCTGCTCATGCAGTACAAAAGCCCAGCAGTACAGTATGCCTTGGCAACAGTTTAATGAGGGTAGAGACAGAGTTAGTTAGGATTTGGAAATGCTCTTTTCACTTATTTCTGCTAATGAATAATATTTTCTTGAATTAAGCTCTTTTAATAAATGCTGAATAAAACTTTCTTATGACTTTTTCTAATGCTTGCTTAATAAAGTTCCAAAACCTAAGTTTTCTTGAATATGTTTAAATAAACTTTTAAAATGACAAGCTGGTCTTGTTTATTGAAAAGAGTTAATTTTCAACATATTAGATCCATTCGCCTCATGATTCAGCTGCTCTGTTGTTTCTATGGGCCTGGTATTGATTGGTAAGTTTGGTGGTAGATGGTGACATCATTTATGCAGAATTTTAGTAAGAGCGCTGGATCAATACGCTAGCAACATTTGCAGAAATTCTCAAATTTCGGTTCATACAAAATTGATGACTTTTCGCAAAATGTCACTTTACGCAATGTTGTGACTATTTTTTAGCAAATATGCAACTTGTGTCAAAAACAGACTCAAAAGTTACTAGCGGGAGACTGATTCGAGCAGAAAATGTCTCTCTGCAAGATGTTTTCTATGAGAGACAGTCCTGTCTGTTTATGACTTGCATATGGTCAGATCAAACAACATAGAAGACACGCCAGGTAAAAGAAAATCATTGTGTACATCACTTTACTTAAAAGGATGCCACACACACAAATGTGCCGGACAAGGTCAGACTGGCCTATAGAGCAATGGGCCTGGTGGGCTGGGGTGACAGGTCAGTGTGTAGCTGCCTTTTTGGGGTCTTTATGGGCTAATTGCATAGTTTGCTGGTTCAGTTTCTACTGTTAATTTCCCTGATATTAAAACAAACATTGACTGCAGCAAAGTCAAATCTGGGCAGTCTTCCATCTATACTACTATTATAAAGAGAGAACACAAACCTTTGAACCATGTAAACTACAAAAGTAATGTACCAATCACTACACCCAATACACCATTTGAAAGGGGAGATGTGGCAGAAGGATATAGGCTATAAATATGTACACCATATACATTAAAAAAGCAAAAACGCCAAAAGTGGTAAAGTAGTCCCTTGGGGGCGTGGTCGTGGCCGTGGGCGTCTCAAACAACAAATGTGGGCGTTTACAGGGCTGTGCCAAGTGCAAATAACAAACATAGGCCAAGCGACTTCACAACACACTTACATATGCACACATAGAGCGGACAGGATTAATTGCATACTACACCAATCACAACGCACTAAAGAAAACACACACACGACTTCGGCTTACCCAAAAAAAAGTCTTTAACCATTGGCCAACGACATCACAGGGGGGTAAACCCGAACAAAAAAAGCCGACATTTCTTAACGGAGAAACGCAATCGACTGCGCATTCACGAGACTTTCCTCACATCTTGCGGACAAGATAAAACACTTACAATAAGTCATACGAATAACGAAAATAACACAACTGCCCATAGTCACTCGAGCACTGCCAGGACTTCACCACACAATTGACAAAACGAAAGGGAAACTTTTTTGAAGGGATACAAAAACAAACACACGGAAAGAGCCTTCGAAAGAAAAAAAAACATTAAACAGGTGACACAACACTTTCCTCACATCTTGCGGACAACATAAAACGCGGAAAACAATACATTTGAATTAAAAAAATAACACAAGTGGGCCAAATCAGTTGAACAGGGCCAAGACTTGCACAGACAACTCTTCTGCGGGGCGGGCGGGGGTCCTGACGCAGTCTTTTGCTACCGGACAACGTCGGGACGGGCTGCTAGTACATTATAAAAATGTTTACAACATGTCAAGTTCAAAACTGCCCGATTTCGCAAACATAGGCCACTTTTTTAGATATCTAATTTACTTAGAGCCCGATTACAACTTTTTGCAGGCCCGGCCAGATTATAATTTAAAAGCAGGCAGTCTATTTCCCGCTGTGCTGCCTTTTTCAAAGGTGGCGGTGCCATTGAAAAAGGCACTGCAATGGGAACGCCACACAAGGATCCTGAACAGCATTGACTCGAACATCTATGAAGGAACTGGTTTGCATGCACACAGGGGGGCATATGGTGTCACACGAAGTATCAAAAAATGATCTTCAATGCCATCATTCTTAAAAGTATTGTTTAGCATATTTAAATATGTCTTTGTTTTTCTGTCTTTTAAAAAACAAATAGCTCTTACATCCAATTTTAACCTTTAAAAATTGAGGACTTAGAAAACAAAAACTAGAAGCTACTTTTATACCATTACTAAAATCTCTTACACAACCTTTTAAAGTGTGTGCCTCAGCAAGGAGTAATGATTATACTTAAAGGTAAACTTGAGTAACATTTTAATTTTGATCCCAGTTAAGATATTCCTAATATATTCTCACATTTTGGAGTTCCATTTCCATTGCCACAATGCTTCCACAAATAAATACATTTTTTGTCACCAGTCACAAAGTACTAGAAGTTGGCAATATTACTTTAGGAGAGGTGTAGGTGTTGGCATTTAGGTCCCAGCAACATTGTGGTTGGCAGAACATAACCTGTTAGCGAAATTGCCATTGGCACATACCCCATGAGTCAATGGTTGGCTATGGGGAGAAGATGTCTGGGGAAAGCAAGAAGACATTGCATGCACTCCAATTCTTTCAAAAACGTTGACAATAGCCACTTTTTATTGCCCGGGTATTTACTAAGTTACACCTTGTAGTGATAGCTTGCTGAACTGTCAAATGCAGCTCAGTTTTAAATTAATAGAGGTTGCACATGAGGAGGTAACGGGTAAGTTATTTGAAGCAAGCCTGTAGACAAAAAACACCTGATCAGAAAGCCTCAGGCCCTAGCAGCGATCTGAAATCCAGATGGTCAAGTAACCACAAACTGGGCTACACCTGCGGCATATGGGAATTCATTCATATTTAGAACACATCAAAAATGTTTCACACGTGAAAACAACCACGGTGTGAATAAATGTCAATCAGAGTAATGGGAAGATCTGTGTAAAAACACAGGGCCGCAGAAGGTGGACTTGCTAATACAAATATAATTAAATCCTGTTGACAGCAGATCAACTCTGTTCCTATCAGCTATTAGATGAACGTTTGCTTGATAAGGTGACATTTGAATGGGTATTTATTAAAAGGTGATGCTGTGAGTGCTCGCTCAATGCAACAGAAATGTGAAAATATGTTATGGGTCCCACAAGTCTAAAGAATCTTTTTCTATATTTTAAAATACACCAATAAAGAAAGCAGGGGAGCTGTTTTTAATAAACAGAGCATGATTGATTTAAAATCTAGAAAAATATTTTGCAGCATGGGCATTGGGCCATGAAAAAGAATGGGGTTTTGGTAATAATGCCTCTCTGCTCCCCTTGATATGGGCCACAACCCTGGCCACATGCACTTAAGTGGTGGTGGTGCGCACGTAGGCTTTTAATACTAAGTAAATTGGTTCTATCTTTTGTGTTGTGGTGCATCCTTGGGATTGTGAGTGCAAAGCTTTAGAAAATAGGTACCTACCTCCTATGCAAGCAAGGGAAAGTTATCATCTAAAAGATCACTATCCACAAGAGCATAAGTGAGCAAATCTGGACTATGGCAACAGCCAATCTGCTTTAGCAAATTGATTTTTAGATGCATATTCCAATTTAGTGTTAAGAGAACATGATGTCTCCCTTCTTTAAAAAAAAACCCAAACACATAGCACTTCATTTTGGACCCAAATTATAAGACTTGCTTGAATAAAGCATTTGAAAACATGTTCAGCATGTCCTTGAGTTACAAACCTTCATACCTTTTGTCATGAGTTAGCCTGCCTGGGTGGGGGCTTTAGTGGTAGTGGTTGCAGTGGTTGTAGTCGTTGGAGTGGTTGTTGGCGTTGTTGTGGTCGTAGCTGTTGTAGTTGTTGGGATAGGGTAGTAAAAAGGATAATAAAAGGGACGAAATCCATATTGCGGTACCTGCGGGTAATAAAATGGAGGGTATCTTCCATAGCCACCTCTTTTTTTCCACTGCAAACAAAAAGTTAAGAAGGATGAGTAACATTCAACATAGCTTTAATTATATTTCAAAGGCAGAATTGCAGGCTTCAGTAAAAGTAATAGGATTCTGATTAAATGGTTTAATTAGGTAGTAAAAGACAGTGAGGAGGATGTCACAATATGGGCTACCCCTGGGAATGGATGTGACTTGTGTTGCTCCCATCTCACGTGCGCTTGGTGTAAGGGAACAACTGTTCTTCAACTCTACCACAGCATGGATCACTGTGGACTTAGAAGGAGAGCATGAAAATCAACAGTGGAGGATGAGAGGCTCAAAAAATAAGTCACGCTGGACATTCAAATTGGCAGTTAATATGAGTAATCTACACTAGTGTTGCCCAATGTCGGCCGCTTTTATTTTCGAGGTGTTAGATGGTGAGAAGTGTCCACTCAGGAGCAGTGGCTGCAGGGAAACATACAGAGGAGTTTAGATGCAGCTTACACTCTTTTTCTTCTGCCAGAGGCTAATTCTCCATTTTAGCCTCTGTTTAGATCCTTCTTTTTTAGCCCTGTGCTACATTGTCCACTGTCCCACCAATCACTTTAAAATTCCTACCATAGTATGCTTTACTCTACCACCCCATATGCCTATTTTGTGCTGTTTTTGGGATGTTTGCACTTTTGGCTGCATAATAGTGCTTTATGACCAATAAGACAGTAGTTGTGGAAGTGGTAGTATTTTAGGAGCAGAGCCCTCTTACATTTCCATATTGAAAAAAAACACCTTAAGTGCTCCAGATATTGAAGAATTTCCCAGCATGTAATGCTCAGTAGGGTAGAGCAAGGAACATAAAGCTTGGGGGATTGGTAAATACCAGTGGACATGAGGTGTGGGTAAGCAATAATGAGAAGCAAGGGATGTGGGCTGGGGAATTCCTTGGGCCTCATTTATGAGGCCTTGCGTCAGTTTTGCGCTGCGGATGCGTCACTTTTTGTGACGCATCTGCGGCGTAAAACATGCGCCTTGTTGCGCCATATTTAAAAAGTGACGCATCTAGGTAGATGCGTCACTTTTTAAACCCCTGCGCCACATTATACCTGCGTCAGGTATAATGTATGCAGAGGAGGCGTTCCCCCGCAAAAAGCGTCGTAATAGTGACGCAGTGAAATCTATGAGATTTCACTGCGTCACTTTTAGGATGCTGTTGCGTCAAAATCTTGCGCCTGCCTCACAGCAGGCGTAAGACTGACGCAAGCCCTTTCACATGGGGCTTTCCCCATGTGAAAGGACGCATTGCTGGAGATGCGTCACTTTTGTGACATACTCCAGCAATGCGTCACTTTTGCGCTTACAGATGCGTCAGAAATACTGACGTATCTGTAAGTCCTTGCGACATGATGCGCCATACATTAAATATGACGCATCATTGGTGTCGCAAGGAGTGCGCAGTGAAAAGTGACGAATCGCTGTTTTCACGCAGCGATGCGTCACTTTTCATAAATGAGGCCCCTGGTACCTTTCATCCCTCACAGATCTGTCTGCCTCACACCTACATTTGTGAAAAATCTTCGACTACAGTAAGAAGCCCACATCTACCCTTCATTAGCATAGAGGGGAGAAAATAGAAGGTGCAGAGTTCATGGATGAAAGGCTGGATGAAAGCTTAGACAAAAACTAAGCCTAGACATCATAGCAACTATCTTATTTACCCATCACAGTGTCACTCCAATACGGACAGCTGAGCTGAGACTCTTGAGAAACCTGTATGTGCCACGGTGACCTGCAGAAATGTCGGGAAATACAAGTCTAGCAACCACCTCATGACAACATGGAGGTTAATAGCTGCAGTACCCGGTTCTCTGACTTCTGCTGGTTTCCTTGCTTTAGTCTCATCCCTTCCAGTGATTGTTTTCTGACTGGGACCTTGTCTTCTACCCTCTGAGTACAATTTGCTATTCCTCCGCCTATTGGAAAACAAACAGTTATCTCACTAATTTAACCCATTTATGGACACAGATGGGTATGTCATACCCATTCTGAGCTTGCCCCTCCCCACTTCATAAGGACATTAGGGGCCCTATTAGGATGTTGGGCGGATCGCCACCGCCATGCGGCCAGTGGCGATCTGCCCGACATCCTTCCCCGCCCGCCACCCATTTCCCCTCTCCATATTACTGTAGCAAGGGCGACCGCGGCGGACGGAAAGACCATCCGGCGCTTTTCCGCCCGGTCTATGAGTGGACCAGGCGGAAAAGGGTTTCATATGGTGGCGGTGTCTGCTAGACACCGCCATCCATATTAGGATGTGGGGGGGAACATCGGAAAGGCATGCGGGAATGTCTTGTGTGGGACAGTTGCGGGGGTGAGGGTTGCACATGGGGTACCGCTGCACTTCACTGTACAACGTGGCAGCCACCGCACGGTACCTGTCACATTGTGTATTGAAGTGCGCAATGTGCATTTTTAGCATGGCAGCGGGTGGTGCGTTCAGCACCACCGCCGCAATGTTAAAAATGCGGGATGCGTCTGCCAGTGTGGCGGGCACATACTAATGGCCCCCACGGGACCGCTGTTCCTATGGCGGGCGGTCCCGTTTTACGTCGGGATGGCGGGCGGAAAAAGTCCGCCTGCCATCCTAGTGGGGCCCTAAGTCTCCATGGCATGTCCATTTAGAAATTTTGTAAAACAACTCTATTTCCCAAATACTCATTAGAGTAGCCCATCGATGCCAAAGGGTGGATTAGAGCGTTCAAATTACTGATTGATTTATCAATCACAGACATCAAGATTTCACAGTGTGCCTTTCCGCTTTCTCTAGTAGCTGTCTCTCAATACCCCGCTCCCATCAAAGCAAACAGGCAAAAGAGATGTAATTAAATTTGACCTCATTTGTCTCCTTTTTTAACCAACATTGAGATTACTACTCTATAATGAAGAAGGTAGATACATCTTTTTGACAGGTAACCCTCTTTAGATTAGCAAGACCAGCCATCAGTGAAGGTATCTGGAAATAATACCAACCTTCCACTCCTTAATAAATTTGAAACGTGCAAGTCTTTTCTTGTGGTGGATTTCAGCCTCGAGTCCAGCCTAGGCAAATCATCAGTTACAGCATCACACACATTCTAGCAGTCATGGGTGGCAACAAATCAGTGACAGGCCCTGTGCTTATGGTCAAATACAACATGTAGCACATTCTCATCTAAAAACTATGGGCCTCATTTATGACAGTACACCCTCCTTGCGACATGATGGATTTGCTGTATTTAATATACGTGGACCATGTCTCAAGGAATGACATGTACGTGAGGAATTCTGACGTATCTGTTGCCGCAAAACCCACACATGGCTGGCGTTGTGTTGTAAGCATAATGCAACTCCATCAATACATGAGGGAGGCCTATTTCCATTGCACTGCATCACCCTTACGCCTCGTGTGAGGCAGGCGTAAGGTAGTGACGGAGTAGCGTCCTAGAAGTGCCGCAGTGAATGATAGATTCCACTACGTCACTTCTACAAGGGTTTTTCACGTGCATACAATATACCAGACACAGGTATAATGTAGGGCAGGCATTTATAAAGTCTGCTTAGATACTTTACTTTGTAAATATAGCGCAACGTGGTGCATTATTTACACTGTCATTCAAAAAGGGATGTCAGGGGGAATAAGGCTATATAGGGCAGCCCCCCACTCAGCAAATATGAAACAAAAAGCCCTATTCAGCCTGCATGGTTTAATTCTCAAGCCCTGTAACTTCTGGGGCCACACCTCTTATTGGCTCACCAAGAAAAATTTAGTCACTGTTATATTATTACAGGTCCGGCCATGCCTTAAAATATGAAAATGGCTGTGCACAGATTCACCCACATAAAGAAAATATGTGAGAAAGCAAGGGAAGTATTTAACGGACGTAACACCCGAGGGGGTTCCCGGTTTGTTAATCACCGGTATACCCACTTCTCATCATCGGTTACTTTCCTTGCTGAGAGGATGAAACATGTGCAGAGAAGATATGCACAAGTGAGAATAGAAAAAGAGACAGACAAGGAGTGTACACATACACTGCCTGGTAGGACAGAAAAAAGTGTTTTAGAAAAGAATAGCAAGTACCTACACCCAACAACCAACAAATATAAAACGTGAAGTTTGGCTGGCTGGAGCGATTTTATTCTGGTGCTGCCAAACTCCACCATTAAAAAATGGTTAGATTAGTACCATTAATTTTTTGTAACTGGACCGACATGTTTCATTGCCTTGTCATTGGCAATTTCGTCAGGGCAAGTAGTTGGGTCTCTATTCTCAATCCTCCATTTTTTCATATGAGGACCTGTACACATACACACATTAAAAAACAGAGCACAGCAGTGGTCATTCAGTGAGTCAATAAAAGAGTCCACAGCACCCAGCACCACCCCAGTGCCGGTGGCTACATAGCGCTATAAATACCTTATGCTCGATTGTAGTGGTCGTACCGTCGAGCATCAAAAGACGGCGTGTCAAAGATCACGTGTCCGTCGTGGAAACTCCTAGATGTGAGTAACCTATGCAAAAAACATACAACGGTACCATTGCTTCATTGTACTGCCCTCAAATCGGAATCAGATGTTAACCAGGTGTGCTAACGAAGTGAGGTTGCAAAAGTTTAAAAATTACACCCCATGCTAAAGTAACCGTTATATGCGGCATGCCACTAGAATGCACAGCAGTGACATCCTTCACGATTGCGTAAAGGCATGAGTATTATGTAACACTGGATTATCAAAGCTCCATGTTATGCGGTTTATAATGTGCAGAGTGATCGCTAACCAGCAACTGCCAAGTGTCTACCGGGTTACCAGGAACTACCCATGTTGACTCACGGGGTTACGGGAGAGCTACGGGGCTTACCTGCAGTATGGCTCACACAATGAGCCCGCAGCCCTTAGAATATAGCAGAAAGGAAGGATCCTACCACTACTGACGCGGACTTGCAGGGTTCGGACCGAAATCAAATGCTCCCGCCAGCAGCTGCCACATACCGCTGCCGAGTCCCTCCGGCGCTTCCAACCTCTCGCAGTCGAAGCCTGGACTGACGGCGCGGAAGTAGGCAAGGCGGGACTCCTCCCACCACGTAGCGTGGCGGCCATCTTGTGTAGGTGGTGAGGTCGGAGTAAAGGCGATTACAATCGCCGAGCTATGTCGATATGTTCAGGTGCATCGGAAACAATCCCTTAACTTACATGGAGCACTAGGTGTCATGGTTGTCAGTTAGCCCCATATTATGATAATGCTGAAATCTGGGAAAAGCAACCTAGGAAAGGCAATAAAGCTGAAATGCCTAGTTTGGGGATTGGTAATGCAGATAGAATACAGAGAAATGCAATATAAAAAAATGTATATATATATGTGTGTTAAATATCCCTGGCACCCCTGCACAGAGTTGAGCCCAGAGGAGAAATTCTTACTAAGGAGTATTGCATCCTAAACATACTCTGGACAGCCTCAGGCTGATGAGTGATTACAAAGGTGTACATAGCATATATCTGCATTACATAGTTGATTCAGGGGCCCGCCAAAGGACTTAGCGTCTGCTCACTTTATTCCACTCAATGGAATCGTTAAGCCCCTCTTTATCGGCCTTCTCCAAGTAAATCCACCTAGCTTCTTTCCTAGCCAGTATCATATCTAGGTTATGTGTGTTTCCCACCACTTTCTCCAAGACTGTCCACTAAAGATCACCTTGTCCATGAATTTTTTCATTGAAGTGCTGCACTAAGCGTGTGGTAAGTTTCTTGGCCCGAATCGTGCTAAGATGTTCCTGGATGCGGACCTTCAGTTTGCGTGTGGTGAGGCCAATGTAGTGTAGCCCGCAGCTACAGGTAATCCTGTAGATGACATGTGTCGTGTTACAGTTACTAAATTTATTCAAGTACCAGGTCTTGCCATTGTGTAAAGTGATCTCTTTTGTGGCGGTAGTTAGCGGGCACACAGAGCACCCGCCACAAGGGTAGTGACCTGCCGGAATCGTATTGACTTCAGGGTTGGTTGTTACATTCCTGGTGTGTACCAACTTGTCACGCAAGTTGGCTGCCCTTTTAAATGCAAAGCGTGGAGCTGGCATCTTGTCACTTGGAGTGTCTAGTAATGTCCAGTGTTTGCGGATAATCTGCCTTATTTTTGTAGACAGTGGATCAAAGGTGGTAACCACCGGTAAGCACGAGTGATTAATTTTCACATTTCGTTCAAGCAGAGCCTCACGTGGGGTATTAAGTGCCCTCTTGCGTGCATGTTTAATTACTCTGGCCGGGTACTGTCTCTGTTTCAATTTGGTGACCAGTCCAGCTGACTGATCCACGTATGCTTCAGTTGTGGAACAGTTCCTGCGGTATTGAAGAAACTGGCCCACCGGCAGGTTGTCTCTGAGGGCTCGGGGATGGAACGAGTGGTAGTGAGGGAGGGAGTTCCTGTCCGTGTCTTTGTGATGAACAGTGGTAACTAGCATGTTTCCCTCCACTAGTATGTCAACATCCAAATAGACTGCCTTACTGTTGCTAATGGACCAGGTAAAGCGCAGGCTATCATCAGCTTGATTTAGCCAATTAAGAAACAGATGGAGCCGGTCCTCTGTACCTGACCAGATACAGAGGACATCATCAATATAACGCCTCCATTCCTGGATGTTGCTCAGGAAAGGATTGGTGGGATGGTAGACCACATTCTCCTCGAACTGGCCCACATAGATGCAGGCCAGGCTGGGGGCAAATGTAGCCCCCATAGATGTCCCAGATGTCTGTAAGTACAGTTGTCCTTTGTACTCAAAGAAATTTCTCGTGAGTGCCAGCTCAATACATTGAAGAACAAATGACACTGGCGTGTCGTAAAACCACTCCATCGCACCCAGGGCTCTAGCTGCTGCCACCAGCGTAGCGCCCTGGGGGATGCTGGTGTATAATGATTCGATGTCGATTGTGACCAGTAACTGGTTGGTGGGATCAAAAGCCATGTCCTTCAGAATGTTTAAGATATCTGTGGTGTCCTGCACAAACGATTTCTGTGTGATGACTGCTTCTCTAAGAAAGAAGTCGGAAAATTGAGATAGGGGTTTGAGGATCAATTGAATCCCGGAGACGATGGTGCGCCCTGGAGGCGGCCGCTGCAGCTTGTGAATCTTTGGCAAGATGTAAAATACCGGTATGCGAGGATTCACATTGATGATAAAGTCAGCCTCCTTGGTTGTTATCCATTTCTTGGATACAGCGTCCACCACTAGATTCTTGATAGTATTGGCAAGTTCCTGGGTGGGGTCACGCATTATTGGACTGTAGTTGGTGCGCACAGACAAGAGTCTAAGCACCTCTGTCTCGTAGTCGGCGGTGTTGAGCACGACCACGGCCCCACCCTTGTCCGCCGGCTTGATGGTAATGGCGGAATTCTGTTGTAATGCTTTAACTGCTTGCCAGTCCTCTTTAGTCATGTTCTGTCCCTGATGAAAATGTGTTTGTTGTTCAAGGACCTCCACTTCATGTAGCACTCGTTGCTCAAAAACTGCAACTACCGGACCCAAAACTGATACCGGGGGGCAGAATGTAGAAGGACGATGTAGATTTGTGTCAAACAATGACAAAGGAGTCTTTTCTTTGTCATGAAAAAATTTATGCAGCTTGATTTTGCGCATCATCTCAGACAACTCAGTTCTGCAAAGGAAGGAATCGTGGTGGGGCGTGGGAACAAACCCCAGTCCTTTGTTTAGTACACCCTTCTCAGTGGTGGTGAGGGTGTAGCTGGATAGATTAACTACAATATCATTTTCAGGAACTTGGATGGGAGTGGCCGACCCTGTCACTTTTGGAATGTGCGGCCCCTGCTCCGTGTCACACTGGGTGAGAAGGTCTGCCATGTTGGTGGTGTTTTGCCCCTGCCTCGGCCTCTCTGAGCCTGACCACCTCCCCCTCTTTGGTCTCCCGAGCCCTGACCTAAAAAAGCTCGCAGTAATACTCCAAGATCGTCTTCTGGTTTGCCACCTGTCGCAAAATTGACCCGACTGCCAGTGGACGTGGTTGGGCGGTCTGATGCTTCCTCGTCCTCACTACTGGTATTGTCGAACTGCCAGTTATTTGGTGTCCGTCTATATCCTTGTTGGCCCCCTCGATTGGCTTGCTGTTGTCCTCTCCTAGGCTGGTACTCGCCCCTAGGTTGTTCTTGAGGTCTCTCGTAATACTCGTCCTCAATATAAGGGAAAGCCCACTTATGGGTGTGGCGTTCAAGGTTCTTTTTGAGGCCTTTGATTTTTTGATTGACCATGTAGGCCTTGTAATCCGCTAAGTCCCCCTGGATACGAGCCAGTTGGTCCTTCGCATCCAGTAGTGCACTATTGTTATTGAGACTTTCTTCTAATTCCAAGATTTCTTTCAAAAGTGCCTCACTGAGGCGTTTTGCGGTGTTAATAATTAGGATTAGCCAGTCACGTGTGCATTTATTAGCAATGCAGCTCCAATCAAATCGGAACTGCTTGTCTTCCAGGAAGATCTTAGGTTCAAGCCTCACTATGAGACTCGGAGGGGAAGCCCCAGCTCTTAAGTACTCGTTAATGATAGAGCCCCATGGAGGGCCACTCGGATCTGGCGTTTTTTAAGGGCACTAAGTTTATCCCACTCCTCCCTTGCTGACCCTTCCGTATTCAGGGGTGCATCAGGTAGCAACGAAGGGCCTGCGAGTATAAGTGCAATCTGCTCATCGGTGAATGCCAAACAATTCATTCCCTAGTTTAGTGGGTAATGTGTACTGTGCTGTGAGTATGGTAGAGCGCGCCTCACCCGGGCTAATAGGGTCGTGTAGAATGCTATAAACCTCCCCAAACCACCTTATCTGACTCTGTGAATTTAAAAACAAATTGTGGGCATCATCCTCACGGCTGGGCCGCCGTACTTAATCAATCATTCAAAAAGGGATGTCAGGGGGAAGAAGGCTATATAGGGCAGCCCCCCACTCAGCAAATATGAAACAAAAAGCCCTATTCAGCCTGCATGGTTTAATTCTCAAGCCCTGTAACTTCTGGGGCCACACCTCTTATTGGCTCACCAAGAAAAATGTAGTCACTGTTATATTATTACAGGTCCGGCCATGCCTTAAAATATGAAAATGGCTGTGCACAGATTCACCCACATAAAGAAAAGATGTGAGAAAGCAAGGGAAGTACCTCACGGACGTAACACCCAAGGGGGTTCCCGGTTTGTTAATCACCGGTATACCCACTTCTCATCATCGGTTACTTTCCTTGCTGAGAGGATGAAACATGTGCAGAGAAGATATGCACAAGTGAGAATAGAAAAAGAGACAGACAAGGAGTGTACACATACACTGCCTGGTAGGACAGAAAAAAGTGCTTTAGAAAAGAATAACAAGTACCTACACCCAACAACCAACATGACACATGTCATCTACAGGATTACCTGTAGCTGCGGGCTACACTACATTGGCCTCACCACACGCAAAGTGAAGGTCCGCATCCAGGAACATCTTAGCACGATTCGGGCCAAGAAACTTACCACACGCTTAGTGCAGCACTTCAGTGAAAAAAATCATGGACAAGGTGATCTTAAGTGGACAGTCTTGGAGAAAGTGGTGGGAAACACACATAACCTAGATATGATACTGGCTAGGAAAGAAGCTAGGTGGATTTACTTGGAGAAGGCCGATAAAGAGGGGCTTAACGATTCCATTGAGTGGAATAAAGTGAGCAGACGCTAAGTCCTTTGGTGGGCCCCTGAATCAACTATGTAATGCAGATTTATGCTATGTACAACTTTGTAATCACTCATCAGCCTGAGGCTGTCCAGAGTATGTTTAGGATGCACTACTCCTTAGTAAGAATTTCTCCCCTGGGCTCAACTCTGTGCAGGGGTGCCAGGGATATTTAACACACATATATATAAATTATTTTATATTGCATTTCTCTGTATTCTATCTGCATTACCAATCCCCAAACTAGGCATTTCAGCTTTATTGCCTTTCCTAGGTTGCTTTTCCCAGATTTCAGCATTATCATAATATGGGGCTAACTGACAACCACGACACCTAGTGCTCCATGTAAGTTAAGGGATTGTTTCCGATGCACCTGAACATATTGACATAGCTCGGCGATTGTAATCGCCTTTACTCCGACCTCACCACCTACACAAGATGGCCGCCACGCTACATGGTGGGAGGAGTCCCGCCTTGCCTACTTCCGCGTCGTCAGTCCAGGCTTGGACTGCGAGACGTCGGAAGCGCCGGAGGGACTCGGCAGCGGTATGTGGCAGCTGCTGGCGGGAGCATTTGATTTCGGTCCGAACCCTGCAAGTCCGCGTCAGTAGTGGTAGGATCCTTCCTTTCTGCTATATTCTAAGGGCTGCGGGTTCATTGTGTGAGCCATACTGCAGGTAAGCCCCGTAGCTCTCCCGTAATCCCGGGAGTCAACATGGGTAGTTCCTGGCAACCCGGTAGACACTTGGCAGTTGCTGGTTAGCGATCACTCTGCACATTATAAACCGCATAACATGGAGCATTGATAATCCAGTGTTACATAATACTCATGCCTTTACGCAATCGTGAAGGATGTCACTGCTGTGCATTCTAGTGGCATGCCGCATATAACGGTTACTTGAGCATGGGGTGTAATTTTTAAACTTTTGCAACCTTACTTCGTTAGCACACCTGGTTAACATCTGATTCCGATTTGAGGGCAGTACAATGAAGCAATGGTACCGTTGTATGTTTTTTGCATAGGTTACTCACATCTAGGAGTTTCCACGACGGACACATGATCTTTGACACGCCGTCTTTTGATGCTCGACGGTACGACCACTACAATCGAGCATAAGGTATTTATAGCGCTATGTAGCCACCGGCACTGGGGTGGTGCTGGGTGCTGTGGCCTCTTTTATTGACTCACTGAATGACCACTGCTGTGCTCTGTCTTTTAATGTGTGTATGTGTACAGGTCCTCATATGAAAAAATGGAGGATTGAGAATAGAGACTCAACTACTTGCCCTGACGAAATTGCCAATGACAAGGCAATGAAACATGTCGGTCCAGTTACAAAAAATTAATGGTACTAATCTAACCATTTTTTAATGGTGGAGTTTGGCAGCACCAGAATAAAATCGCTCCAGCCATCCAAACCTCACGTTTTATATTTGTTGGTTGTTGGGTGAAGGTACTTGTTATTCTTTTCTAAAGCACTTTTTTCTGTCCTACCAGGCAGTGTATGTGTACACTCCTTGTCTGTCTCTTTTCTATTCTCACTTGTGCATATCTTCTCTGCACATGTTTCATCCTCTCAGCAAGGAAAGTAACCGATGATGAGAAGTGGGTATACCGGTGATTAACAAACCGGGAACCCCCTCGGGTGTTACGTCCGTGAGGTACTTCCCTTGCTTTCTCACATATTTTCTTTATGTGGGTGAATCTGTGCACAGCCATTTTCATATTTTAAGGCATGGCCGGACCTGTAATAATATAACAGTGACTAAATTTTTCTTGGTGAGCCAATAAGAGGTGTGGCCCCAGAAGTTACAGGGCTTGAGAATTAAACCATGCAGGCTGAATAGGGCTTTTTGTTTCGCATTATTTACACTGCCCTGTGTCACAAAAAGTGACACAAGGGTGGCGTAAAAGTGTTGCAAGCCTTCATAAATAAGGCCCTGTGAATCTCTTGCAAGACATAGAAGGAACTATGCCAAACCGAATACTTGTGAAATAAACTTAGCCTTCTCTTATCTTGACTGCCTGTGTATTAAAATACTATCTAATCTTCAGAAAAACAGCAATGTAGTCAGCTCTGTTTTATTATATGCACCTTTGCAAGTAGATTCATTTTAAAATTAAGCAGTATCAGGCATTGGCATAGCCAATTGGTCTTCCTATACCAATGCTAGTAGTTGCTGGTATTATTGTTGTTAATTCAGTGCAAACAATGAAATAGGGAACAGTGAGGATGGCCTTCTTTGAATCATATTTTTATATTGCCAACATGGCAGCCTAGTTGCATCTTCACGATTTTGGCGGCCACATCGATAGCATAGAAAACAATGTTCAAGATGTCCAGTCTGACTCATTGGACTTGCAAATTCTTGCAGAATTACATTGGTCAAGAGAACATTTTTTAGTGTTATTTTCAATGCTTCCAAGATGACCTTCTCATTGTGCCACACTCAACGTGATGGGCCACTTTGGAAACATAGAAGTTAATATTACAAGAAGATGGCTAGTCTTTGTTAATGGCCTTGAAATGCAAGCACAGAGGGACACCGATAAGTGCTCAATGTTGGGGATTAAGTGAGGTGGAGAGAATAATGAGGTATCTGGGAGAAAGGGAACAGAAGATGATGACTGGGGTAGGGGGGAGAGAGAGACTTTGGTGGGGTTAAGAGAGGTAAAGGGAGCAAATAACTCATCAAACGGAGAGTGAAATAGAGAGCGAAAAAGGAGCAGTACATACATTTCCATTAAAGACTAAATCACAAATGCCATGCAATACAAGCAGAAAGAAAAGTTGTTCCCCTGGTGGCAGCAGTGTAATGAGACATCCAACCAATCAAAAACCAGGGTGAAATGTAAATGTTGCAGGAGTAGGACAAACACAAGCACAGGGAAGAACACCACTAAATCAGAAGCAGGCAATTGGAATAGACAAGAAAGCTGTCAAATCATGAGCAATGGAGAGACCTCAAGCCCACTCTTAGTATACAGAAGAAAATTGCTTACAATGCTGTCTGTCACTTAAAGGTTTCTGCAGCGAGACTGCAAACATGATAAGTAATGCGCAGTCTCAGTCCTAAATGCTAGTCTCCATGATTTTGGATTCGTCCTAGATAAGAATGCAATATCATATGCAGGGCTGCTAGAGCAATGCCACCTTGCCTTCATCCATCCAGCTGAAGGGTGCTCACCACAATCGAGTCATTCCTTGCCATAAAGGTCGGCATGGTTTTGGCAAAAGGGCTGCCTTGAACATAGCAGGGATCAATTTAGTCAAAATACATCCAGCAGCCATTTTGTTGTTGCTGAATAAATAACCAAAAGCAGGAATTTAGTACTGCAAGACAGAATATCAACGACACACAGGGAGTTGTCTTCCTGTGATTGAGGGCTAATAATTATTTCTCCTGTCACCGACTGCCGTGCTGAACAAGACGGTCACAGGCAGGAAAAATATGTGACGGAAGACCTCTAATAGGGTAGGCACTGTTATGCATTGAACCCTGCAAAAATGTGGTGGAGAGGCCTCAAGGTCGCAGGTTAACGATGACTGATCCACTGAAGATCTGCCATGGAAATCTAGCAGCTCCACCACGTGTAAAAGAGCAGGGGAAACTTCTGCAGGGACTCCCAACAAACCATAACTCACCCCCTTAGCCTATATTCTGAGTGCCATCACAGGCACAATGTGGTGAAACTGCAGCCAGTTTTTCACAATACCAGTGGTATAGTAATGGAAGATTGCAGTCTTATCGGAGGATTCCAATTAATTCCCTTTGGCCCCTGTGAAATGCAGGGTAATGCTTCTCCTCCAATTTTCACATGATAGGCCATAATTTGGGGCCGCGATCCTTGGTCAAATTTCACGACGTTTGTCCTGGTGTATTTGCCTTGGAAACCAATTAAGTGTTATGTCATACGATAGTATGGCAGGACTTGAAAAAACAATTTGGGTGAAAACTTTCCCCCCCCCAAATCAGCAATAAAGTAATTCTTGTCCTGTAGTCAAAGGGCCTGTTTTGGAGTTTGCGGCTGGATTACTCTGATGCAACCATAGTAGATATCCTGCATAAGATATGATGCACTTGTGATAATGCGGATGGGATATCCGTTGTGTATGTAATGGCATACCCTGTCAGCCACACTCTAGATCAGGACTTTAGTCCTAGGGGTCAAATAAATTTGAAAACTATATATTTCCTGAGTTTGTAAATGTGCACATATGGTATGAAAATTGAAGCCACTCACATTGGAACTCCTAGCCTCTCTTTCATGCTCCTCTGCAACCTGGAATTGATGGAAAAAGAAATATTTATACATGCAATGCTTGAAGAAAAGAGGGGAGTTTGACAGTACCGTAGACAAACATTAGCTTTCTTACTTCAAAGTAATATGTATTTTATTCAGTGTTTAGAATCACTCTTAATAGACGTATTTTCATATCTGTTGGTTTCCATTGGTTTTTGCAAACCATGTCTTTGACAAATTCTTTTTAGCTTTTATTTTACATTTTTCTAACTTTGCAAATGCAGTTTTTATCTTGAGGATTTAATTTAATCTCAAATGTATCTTATTTGGCATGCCCACTGAATCTGAACGTAGTTTAGTGGCGGCTATTTTCGACCGTCTTCACGAACCAGAGGATCCACAATAAAGTGTTTTCACATGAACAAAAATTGCGTTTTTTAGGCCAAAATGACTTAGAGCCTATAAAAAAGGTCAACGTGGTCTAAAATGTAAGTTTACTACCATATATGCCTTACTTAGGCCTACCAGTAATTTACAAAGTGATTCCTGTGTAGATATCTACCATGAGTGCAAAGTCCGCCGCAATGGTAATTCCAAATCAAGGGGTGGTGTATATCTCTTTCCAGGGTGAGATCGGGAATGAATCTCCCCTAGATTTGGTGGGGGTGTAGGGAATGGGTTTCTCAGCAGGGAAAAACATTTTCAGTGTGGAGAAAAAAAGCAGTGTGACATTTGCAATACAGGTCCTATTTCCTCTGTGTGGAGTTCTCCACTATTGAGAACTCCGTACAGCCAGAAACGGGATTCTGGTTGTAAAAGTGCATGACTTTTCCACAAATCTGCCTCAAAATCTGCCCTTGGCACAGTCTTCCATGTGGATTCCTGGGATTGTTTGTGAATAATAGAAATTAATCTACAATCGAAGTAGGTGTAAATCTACCAGTGTAGATTTACTACTTTCTTTGTGAATCAGACCCTCAATCTCCTTGTGACTCTATTTACAGATATGTAAAACAACTGTAGGGTAGTCAAAATCACATTTTCCACCTTCTTCGGGTACTGATTTCTGCAATCTAGTGTTAGTCCGCCACAACACACCTAATATAGCTCTATGTTTCACAACACTTATCACCGTAATTATACATTGCTACCATCTAATTTGCGCCCACTGGTATGCTAGTCAAACTTAAATGGTATCAAGGAAATCCCCGTTTTAAAATACAGTAGCCGCAGAATCTTACCGATAAATAAACTGCCATCACTAGAAGACAAGAGAGCAGAAGAATAGATTTCATTGTGCAGCTTTAGTCTGAAACAGAAAAAAACATAAAGTTAACATTATTTTTACTTTCACAATTCTGTGGATCCGTGATCTTTTAAGGGGGGCATCTCTGTTTAAAGAAGCCTGGATGGAATGGCATGTAAATCCCTTTCTTATCCTCCTCAGCCGCCCAAAGCAAAGAATTAAAAGCAGGTTACTTCCTTCATCTGATAGCAGCCAATTTCAAGATGGGAGTTGTCTGTGAGGGATAGCGTGCACTAGGAAGCAGTAGCGGATCCTGGTGGGAGTGCTACCGGCGGAGACGTGAGGCGGGGGAGGGGCAGGGTGGGGGGTAGTAAACACCGAAATATGGATGAATGCAGGCAAGTTGACAATTAAATCAATAAAATGAATTGCGTTGCGTGCACTGCATCGCATTTTGCAAACTACACCACTCCAGTTTGGACCCAGCCATATGCAAATCAGTCTTGACCCTGTGTCTCATGGGAACAGTCCAGTCCGAACTGCAAAGCTAGTTCCTACTTGGACGGTGACGGAAACAAGCATCCTAAGACTGGTTTCAGGGTATATCACCCTTCATCAGCCAGGCTAGCTTGATTCGAGTGGCACAGTGAGCAAAGGACCCACGTCTGGGCATACCCACCCCACTTATGGCAAAAAGTCTGCCCGTCATCCTAATGGGGCCCTTAGTACGCATGATGGTTTTGCCGGCCCAAGACGGTGGGCCAAACTGCCATACACACTTAGGAGTGCCCATACTGCTCCTCCCCCTGTGAACCAGCCCAGCCCCACCCCGTCCCAACCTGGCTCCCTGCAGAGAAATAAAATGATAATAACAATGTGTTATTATCTTTTATTTTTCCTTGTTGCTCTGCACTGCTCTGACAGCAGTGGGGCGGCACTCCTCCACTTTAGAGTAGGAGCCTGCCGCTGACAGCAGGACTCCTTTGGGCCAGTGATTCAGTGCTGAGGTTGCCGAGTGAATACAGCAACTATGAGCTTGTATCTTTTCTCAAGCAAATATGGGTGAATACGCACTTGTGACGTCAGGGGTATACATCCATGAAAAGCTCAGTCTACTCTAAGACGGTGTCCTATGAGGTATCCAAGCTCGAGCCAGCTGCACGTAAATGGCTCGTTCATACTGTGGAAGCGGAACAAAACCAGGGTTATGTTTCCTGAAGGAGGGTGTGCACATTAGACTTATTTATTTTTTATTTATTTATTTATAAAGTTTTATATAGCGCGAACTTGATCCCGAAGGATATCAGAGCGCTTTACAATTTGAGGCAAAGGTAACAGCTATGGGGGAAGTACACAATTGATTTGAACACCGAAGCTTTGATCAAGCTGACTGAACAATGAACTGAATGACCGAGCTTTGATCAAGCTGATTAAACAATGATCTGAGTGCCGAGCCTTGACCAGGTTACCAACTACAAACATCGCCTTGATCAGGTTATCAGTTGCACATACCGACCTGATTGAACAATGGACTGAATGCCAAAAGAGTGGAGTAAAAATGTATAAAAGGCTTGTAAGCTGCAGAGTAAAGCAGCAGCCGCCTCTGTCTTGTTTCTAACGAGCTTGGGACTCGTTTTCATAGCCCGGGTTATTTGAATAAATCTGGGTTCCTCCTGCAGAGGAAGGCTCCTGTGTCTCCTTTTACTAAGTATGGAGGTTATGGAAGACTTTGGCAGCTCCCCCGCCGCCGAGACCCAGTAAGTGGGTAATTCCGGTTCTTCACTGCTCACACTACTCTTCTCACATCCATGTGCGCTGCTCACACTGCTCTTCTCACATCCATGTGCGCTGCTCTTCTCCCATTCATGTGGGCTGCTCACACTGCTCTTCTCACATCATTAATGTGACTGATACTTCAATTCAATTCAATCTTTATTATGTTTTGGAACTCCATAGAGGTCCACATAAAAGAAACACACAATACAAAACTCCATTCATTACCAGAAAGACAGTTTACAACAATTACCGCAATACAAAATAATTCATAGATACATACATCATAGGCGATCCTTCAATAAATAGCTAAAAAGCATTAAAAAAAATTAAAAATGTTAAAACAGAATCTCTCATTTGGGGGGTTATATAAGGCAAACATAAAAGAATTAGCATTTAAAATACCCATTTGCAAGCATATTTGCCTTAACCATTTACGACGAAAAGGACGCAGCACTGGACATATAAAAAGTACATGCATTCGGTCTTGAGTGGACAGGTGACAAAAGTCGCAGATCGCAGGGACTCCGTACCATTTAAACAAAAGATTATTTAGAGGTAGCAAGTCCTGCCTCAGGAGTAACCAGAATCTCCGGACGCCGTGGGGCAAATTCCAAGTGACATAAGGTTGCACAAATGTTCTTGCAAATGAGTCAGTAAGGGGATTAACACCTTTCTTAACAAGGATCGAGGCGCTGTCCAATCTATAGCTAAGGTCCCAGGAGGCCTCTTTCAAGACAGACTTTAACTGGGTTGCGGATAAGGAAAAGAGGGTACTCTCCTCCAACTGCAGAAGCGATACAGCCTTTCTAAAGTTTTTAACAATTAGGGAATGTTCTCTTAAACTTCCCAATAATTCTGCCTTTATAAGGATTTTCATAGACCCCGCTTCTCCTCTGGCTATGCTTGCGACCCAACGTACTACAGCTGCCAGGCCCTGCACCCAACTGCTGCGCAGGCCAAACTCAAGTCTGCAAGCGGCCACTGAGCAGGCGGAATTAACGGAGGTTACGCTTCTTAACAATTTTCCTTCAACCACATTTAAAAAATCCCAATGCTTTAGGTCGACCAGTTCCAATCCATACAAGAGGGTAGAGGGAATTTTTGCCCTGAAGACCTCCAATAAATAAGAAAAATGCCTTCTTCCCATTGCCGAGTACAATGCACTTAAGCTTCTCCCTTGAGATAAGGCTTTCCGGACATTGCTGTCGATATGGGATTTATCACTTAGAGTGTCTGAGATTCATTTGCCTAAGAAAACATAACTCTTTACCACCTCAAGTTTGTCACCTCCCACAGACCAGACAAAGCTCTCAAACGTATGTTTTTTCCGGCCTGAAATACACATAATTTTACTCTTTGATGCATTGATTTTTAGATAATGGGTTTCTGCATACAAATGTAAAGCATGGAGGCGTTTGGCAAGACCTTTAGGCATAACATCCATTCTTAAAATATCATCCGCATATAACAGACATGAAATGTGCTTTCCGCACAGGACTGGGGCTATACCGTCACAAGAGGAAAGTGAGGCGGGTGGATCTGCAATATATAGTGAAAAAAGCAGTGGGGCAAGGAGGCAACCTTGCTTAAGGCCATTAATTGAAGGAATGATCTTAGATAATCCCCTATCTCCTCCTTGCAGAACTTGACACCATGTGTCTGTATGTAGCGCCTGGATCATATCTAGCAATTGAGGGGGCATACCCAAGGCGGATTGCTTTCTCCACAGCAGAGGGCGACCAAATGCTGTGGAGAAGTCTATAAAGGCCACATACACTCTTCCGCCACGTACCCTTATGTATTTATCAGTAATAATCTGAAGGGCGGAGAGATTATTCAGGGTTCCATGCCCCTTGCGAAAGCCTGTTTGTTCTAGTGGCAAAATTTGATTTAGAACCACCCAATCATTAATTAAGGACAATAAGCATTTACAGAAAACCTTCCCAATAGCGTCTAAGAGGGCTATTTGTCGATAGTTATTGGGAAGATTTCTATCACCCTTTTTAAACATGGGCACCAAAATGCTCCCCTTCCAAGAAGATGGGATCGTTTTTTTTTATGAAGCAGATCCTGAATAGAGGGAATAGAATTTTAATCCAGGATACTGGATCTTGTTTCAGGACTGATATCGGGAGTTCATCCGGTCCCATAGCTCCTGTGGACACATATCCTTAATAGCCAGTTCTATGGATGATTCAGAAGGGGACTCAATTGTGGAATTAATATCTTCACCAATTCCCCTAAGTTCCACTCGCAGGTCATTCTTGGCATACAAATTTGAGATGTAGTCTACCCAGGTTTGTTCCGAGATAGGAATTGGGAGGGGACGCACTCTTGTACCACAACCCTCCCCAATGAGAGTCCAAAACTGTCTAGATTTTCCTTGGACAGCAGCCTCCCGCAAACCAATCCATAGGGAGACCTCCTTTTCTTTTTTCATTTTTTTCTTTACCCTGCTTCTCCTTCTTTTGAGGAGAGATATTTTCTGAGATCTCTCTGCTGATCCACATATATATTGCTCCCTCACCAACTTGTTTATTTCCTTATTGAGGGTAATAACTGCTTTAGGGGGGGAGATCTTTCTTCTGATTAAATTAGATTTTTTTACTGCAGAAATAATCTCCTTCATAAGAGCCTCAAAAGAGGATAGTTCCAACCCCTGCCAATTGTCTAGGTTAGTTAAAGTTTTTTCAAGGATAGGCTCCAAACCCTTCATGGCTTTAAAATCCCAGAAACATCTGCCTGTTTTTTTTTTAAAGGTGACCGCGTCACCATTAAGCGACCAAGGATCAGAATTAGGAGGGTCGACTGAAAGAGTTGTACATAATAACATTATGATCACTGAAGGTTGAATCTACAACAACCAAGTCCCTTAAAAGAGAAAAAATACTGTGATCAACAATTACGTAGTCCAGAATTGATTTACTTTGGGAGGAACTATGTGTGTAATTTGCGGGGACATCAGACGGAAGCCTACCGTTAGCTATGAGCCCCTCCGTAATGTACAATTCTTCTAACAGTAGTTTACCCCGTTTATTTGTTTTTATATTTCCTGGAAAAAGGGCTTAGGGAATCAACAGAGCCTCCTCTTTTACCATTAACTACACTAAGGTGGCGCAAGAGCCCTAACTGAATTAAGGTGAAACAACCCTTAACTGCACTAGTATGACACACAAACCTTGGTTGCACAAGGGTGACACACAACCTTAAGTTGGACCAGGGTGACACACACAACCTGTAGTTGTGTTGTGGTGAGACACGACCATTAACTGTACTAAGGTGGCACACAACTATTTTTAACACCCTTTAGCAGTCATTTAAGAGTAATAGGAGATGCCTATAGAAGTTCTCAAGGACCCTATCAAGAAAACGTAAGCTTCTGGAAGCACAAAAAAGTCTCGGTCATTCAAAGGAGAAGGGCATTTCCATATTTTAATAATCACAAGCTTAGGTTCTAAGAAAGAAACTTCAAGTCAACGCGGGTGTTTACAAATCTGGTGCAACGTGAAATCTAGGTTCTAGCCACAATGTGATTAGACTAATGGCTCAGCATTTATTATCACTGAGTCTGCTTATAGATACAACTCCCTTGAATCAGAAAAGACTCCTGTATTTAGAAAATAATAGACAAACCCCAAAGGGAAAATGCAGTGAAAATTGTAACGGTGAATATGATAAGAGATCAGAGAATACTGCTTATAGGTCAACAAACGTTACACTGAGGTCAGGACTGTATGTATGTTAAGGGTAATAATAATATAGCAGTGGTATGTGCCTGTTAGGCATATTCGCTCATTCTTATGCCCTGAAGCTCCTAAAACTTTGGAAAGCGGTTTATAGAGCAACACCATGTGATGTAGGTTAGAGAATTACATCTTATAAAGTGAACTAAACGCTCTCCTCACAGCACCTATTTTGGAAACAAAGCTCTGCCTTTCAATGGCACACATATACGAAATGTCACGTCAATGTCCTCTGTGTCAAGCAACATGAAAATGTGCTCTTCCAACTAAACTCTTGTTTTTTTAGCAAAGTACCATGTCGACCCTTAGACAGAGTACTTTAAAGAACGACCAAGAATGTTACTTGGAAGAAGAGTGAACTGCAGGCCACTCCAGTGTTCCACGTTGCATCGTACAGATACATGGTGCCCTAAAGTGGGAGCAGCAGTGAGCATCAAATTGCATCCATTGTACGACCCATGCCCCCCATTGTCTCAGTTTTAGAACCATGCCTGGAGTAGTATTTCAGAATATGTATGGGGGAGTGCAACTCGGTGCTTTTATATATAATGTTATGTGAATTTATATAGCGCACACCTTACCCAGAAGGGTATCCAGGCACTGAAGCAGGTGCTGTATGGGCCGAGTCGGGGTCAGGGATAGTTGAGGGCCAGGTCTTCAGTTTCTTGTGGAATTCGAGAACTGACACAGAGGCTCTGATGTGCAGAGAAAGGTCGTTCCACACTTTAGGAGTGAGGTAGGCGAAGGCAAGGCCGCTGGATCTGGTTCTGCATAAGCGTGTGTGTGTGAGTAGGAGTCCAGCTGAGCAGAGGTTGTCAGAAGGTGCCCCACACAGGTTCTGAGAGCAGACACCTCATACTCTTGCCACCTGCAGGGGCCAGTCCCTTTCTGCTCCTGCTCACTTTTGGTAAAGATGGACTCTCAAGGTCCATATCATTCCACTGTTTCCCTCGAAAGCCCAATATAAGAACTCCTATCAAATATTGTTTTCCTTCTATCATTTTCATAAAATGAGTAAATATGTAAACATGAGAGCACAATTCATAATGGACTACCTCTACAAAAAATACCACCACTGTTATTATTTGCTTGAAGACAATAGTTGAATGGTTATAACCAGATCTCGGGCCATACAATTATTGTTGAAGATGCATATTGTTACACACAAACAGAGCAAAACAAGAAATATAGATTTACCTGAATTGACACAGCTGGTGAAGTTTTTTGCCTGCTGAAGTTGTGTGATAGTGGAAAGGCACCATTCAAACTTTTATAGTGTATGAACTGCTTGCACTATACTGATACTGGGCTAATCCGATAATGCATTAGTGTCTGTGGCGTGGGTGAGACAACCCCAAGAGTCACAGGCGAGGTTTCCCAGAAGCGACTGCGTATAGGCTTATAATCCTATAAACACCAATAAAAGGTGTGTGCTTAAGGACTGCCGCCTCCTGATGGTTTGAAAACAGCATAGAGGTAATTAATACTTTGAAGAAACTATTGAAGGGTGTTTTCTGTTGTTTTATGACAAACACCGAAAAAACAAGTTTCAACATTGAGACAGAAATAAATATTCCCCAAATAGGCGAATAAAATAAGTAATGTAAGTCATTTTATCCACTTTCTATTGCAAAAAGAAATCAAAGGTTTTGTAAGCTAATATTTCAATGATGATTTTTGTCTAATGTAGGAAAACACGTGTAGCTTGAGAATCTTTTCCTATTAGTAAACTTTGCAGAGCAAACTCTCTTTTTGCTAAATAAATAGTAAATCACCACCATGCGTGGAAGCTTTTTAAAAACGAAAACAAATCTAAACAAACTATCCTATTTGAGGGGTCTGTCAGTCTATATGCTTTTAAATTTAGGAAAGAATTGTTTCAAACTTCTCATAATTAATGTCATTCACAATGATAAACCTTCATTGTGGGACAAATGCGTACTAAATGTAATATGATTGAACGACTGAATAGGACCCCAGGGGTGGGCCTTGGGAAAGGTAATACTAAATAGATGCTTTTTAAATCATTTCCACCCATGGATATTTTTTACCTGGTGTGGGAGTCATTTTTTAAAAATGTTTGTCCCTCATCACCAGACTTTTCCTGGCAGTCATGGACAGAAAAAAACAACATTACACCATCCACCCTAAATAGGGTTGGCAGTGTAATATCCTTTCTCCAGCGGACCCAACTCCTTCAGCCTAGAGGAGGAAACTTTCCATCGACAGAACTTAGTCGAAAGAAAGCCTAAGGTACATCCATCCCTAGATGAGGCTGACGGACTGAAGGTTTGGTGGACAAGCTGCAGTAGGAGCAAGAGTAAAGTTAATCATCCTGAGGGAGCAGTAGAAGGAGTTCCGGTGCCTCTGTGCCACACCCAAAATGCTTCAGAGGGCAAGCAGGGCGCCCGCAGTGCACTCCCCCGTCTACTCTTTCAGACCCTCCCCACAAGGGCTAGGGGGGCAGAGTATTCCGTACCCTTCCCCAGTATGTTCTCCTCATTTATTTATAAGAACACAGGGACTGCATACCCAGCTTAGAAATGGCAGCAGAATATCTCTGTTGATGTTGGTGCCAGAGAATCCGAACATTGAGCCATATGTACCAAGCCTTTTTCCCATTTTCAAATGGGCTGATTCTCAGAATCTGCCCGTTTGAGAATTGGAAAAAGCATTTTGGGATGTATCATCCCAAAAGGCCATCACCAAATAAAGAATCGCAAAATTTGCTATTCTCTATTTTGCCAATGCAATTAAGGAATTGCAAATTGCGATTCCTCAGATGCAATTCTGGAAGCACCAGACATTTACTATTTGGCCTTAAGAAATTGCAAATTATCACCAACTTCAAGGTGGTGGTAATATGCGAGTTTCTAGAAAAAAACACTTTTTTTCTTTTTTCAAAGCGCCATATGGCGCAAATACATGCCCATTGAGGCATGTATGTGCGCAACCTGTGCACACATGCATATTTCAGGGGTGCAACCGGGTGACCTTTTGGCACCCTTGGCATTGCATTCTCAATTTGCGATTCTCTAATTGGTAATCGCAAATTGAGAATGTCTTCCCATTCATCCCTGTGTGCCTCCTAGCCCATAGGAATGAATGAGAAGGTATTCCTTAATTGCGAATCTCAATTTGCAATTTGCAATTAAGTAATATGCACGATTCGCAACATTTTTAGCACATCTTACAATCATTGCATTTTGTGATTCACTAAAAATCGCAATTTGAGAATCGCAAAACTCTATTTTGATACATATGGCACATTATCTTTTGAACTTGTGGTCCAGACGGAGCACCTTAGCGATGGCTATCTATGTTTTGTTTTTAATAATGTCTCTAAAACCACTGAATAGATTTTCATCAAGTCACAACACTCACACTTTCTGGGTAAAGATCTAGAGTCCTGTCAAATTTGGTGTAATTTTGTTTAGCTATTTTTGTTGTATCGCTTTCTATAACTCCGAGCGAAAATGCGTAGAGAAAGCGTGCTTTGGGAATCCACCTTTTTCCCGGGCCCTGCCTAGTAGATCACCCTAACACTTACAGGAAAGGAGCTAAGGTGAATGTACTTTTGAAAAAAGTTTTGTGAATATTCTTAAACTGGCGACAAAGTTATTCATGAAACTCGCCAGTGGGTAGTTATAGTTAGGATTGCTCTTCAATATACAAGGCATTTTTTGTTTTGATAATAACTTTGTGCTATTGGATGAATCTTTAGGAAAAAAGAAAATTCACCTCAGCTCCTTCCTGGAATGTTTCAGGGTGATCTGTCATGCAGAGGCTGAAAATAATAGGGGTAAAAAAAGCAAGTTTCCCCATGCACTTTCCACTTCTTTAGGCAGCGCTACTGCAACATATGCTGTCCAGAATGAAAACTAAATTTGAAAGGAAGCTAGTTCTTAATTTGCTGATTGTGCTTTTTGTGATTTTGTGTAAATCCTGTCAGTAGTTTCTGAGAGATTGAGATGAAAAAATATTTGTATAGCTTGACGGTTGGGTTTGAGTCCCCCAAGCCCATGGGCAGATTTACAAGCCCTGTGCATCACTTTCGCACCGTTGTTGCGTCACTTTATGTGACGCAGTGGCTGCATAAACAATGCGCCACGTTGCGGCCCATTTACAACGCGTTGCATCTCAGGAGATGCACCACCTTGTAAAGCTCTGTGCCACATTATACCTACGTCAGGTATAATGTATGCAGGGAGGGTGTTCCGATGCAGGAAAGCCTCATAGAAGTGACATAGTGAAATTTAAAAGATTCACTGCGCCACTTTCAGGATGCCACTGCATCAAAACCTTATGCCTGCTTGAAGCACAGGTAAGGAGTAATGCAGTACAATAAGTATAGGCCTCCCCATACATTGCTGGAGTTGCATTGTGCTTGCGACACAACTCCAGCAATGCGTGACTTTTGCACCAACAGTTTCATCCATGGTGGCGTAAGGCTATCACAAGGAGGTGCAGGGAAACTGAAGCATCTCTACGGATGTGTCAGTTTCTTCAAATCTGTCCCCAGTTTTTAAAAATGGGACCAAGTATTCTGATTTGCTGTCAACAACATAAGAAAAATGTTGCATGCAGCCATTACAGGACTAGGAGACGTAGTACCTTGTCCTGAAGCTTACAAATATAAAAACCTGAGAGGGAAGGGTAGGAATATCCTTATCCCTAGGCCCTGTGGTGGGGGGACCAAGAGGGATCCCCCCCGGGGCCAAAATGCAAATAATTTCAGCAATTATTGCTCTGACCCTGTGGGCATCTGAAAGGCATGCTGCTCCCCTTCCTACGCCATTTTCGGTCCCAGGGACTCCATCCTCCTAGCCCAATTTAAGAATTAAGGGGAGGAAGGCAAAGGTCCCCTTCCCCGCACCTAAGAAGGTCCTGGGGAATCCCATCCCTTCTGGCCTCATTCAAATACACTGAAAGGGGAGGGCCCCCCGCCACAAGCCTAAGCAGCCCAAGGGGCACCATGCACTGCTTATGACCAACACATATTTTATCACTCATGACGTTCTATGACATCATTTATGACATCACTCACTACATCGCAAAGGATATAATTGATGGCATCACTGTTGATATCACCAAGTTTCTTTTGCACACATTGCTCCATGAGTATGACATTAGAGGCCTGTAAGTAAGTACGAAATTGATCATAATAATATGAAGCATAATTAATGCCATCATACAAAGAACCCCCTTAGGTGACCCAAGCTTGTGTTATGTGCACAACATTGCTGCTGAATCCTACAAGTTCATGTTGATTATCAACCACAGATAGAAGAGCAACTCCTACTGCAGACAGTGTTCAATCTGTATACTGTTCACAGAAAAGGGGCATATTTACAAGCCCCTATTGCCACAGGAGCATCACTTTTAGTGACATTCCAGTGGCGATATGGGCTATGCCTTTTTTACAAAACAGTGTTAAGCCACTTAACGTGGCTTAAATTTGCCCTCAAAATAAGGCCCCTTTCACGCTATTCGCAGCTTGAAAGCGGCGGGCAATGGGTGTTGTGGTGGGGGTTCCACTGCAACACTCATTGATTTTGAAGCTGTCCCTTATTTGCAATGGGTGTTGTGGTGGGCGTTCCACTGCAACACTCATTGATTTTGAAGCTGTCCCTTATTTACACGGGCAGCATAAATATGGGG
This sequence comes from Lissotriton vulgaris, assembly GCF_964263255.1. Taxonomy (NCBI): domain Eukaryota; kingdom Metazoa; phylum Chordata; class Amphibia; order Caudata; family Salamandridae; genus Lissotriton; species Lissotriton vulgaris. Next base: position 377,496 of record NW_028252997.1, read on the forward strand.
CAGCGCCAAAATTAAGACAAAGTAAAACCTGGTCTTAAACAGGCGCAACAAGGAGACATTTTTCATTTATACTTGTTTTTGTTGTTTCTATGTGTGCTGCATTGTGCAGTACAGAAACAGCAAAAGGCCATTGATTGTTTATGTGCAAGAAGGTGACCCTTCCTGCACATAAACAATCAATTCTAAAAAATGACATTTTGCAACTTCTAACTGTGCTGCATTAAGCAGCACACTTGGAAGTTTCAAAATGCCATTTCAGATTGTTCTTCTACAATGCAGGTAATCTTGTACTATGGTGCAATAGTGCCTGATTTGGCGCTAGGCAGCTAAAATGAGCACCAGCGCAGGGGACACGTAGGGCTGCACTGTATCCTTCTAAATACAGTGAACATCTGCTAATTTGAGCAACCTGTTAGCTTTTACTAATTCTGAACATGAAGTTATTAGACACGATTCTTCAGGGTTGCTCCATAAGTTTACCCAATCTACAACATAGGTCCTTAACGTACATAAGCCAAGGTATTTTTTCCAGACGCGGTAGACTCAATGACTCCTTTAGCTCTGTCTGGTAGACTGCTAGTTTCAGGGTCATCCACAGTCTGCCCCAAAATGTTAGTGGCCTATGTCCAATCTCATCCGCTATCGGTCTGATTCCTAAGTCCATGCGTAGGAGGATGAGAGGGGTGCTGATCGGAAGGCCTTGCATTTGCCTCTTAAAGTTGTTCTCTGGTTTGGTCAGTCTATCAGAGGGACGATGACCCCACAATTCAGCTCCATACAATGTAGTGCCCCTGACTTGCACCTTATATATGTCCACTATAGGGCCAACTTGTTTGTGACAGGAGTGTCTACACATTTTTGTGATTCCCCCCGCAATCTGAGCTAACTTCAGACTTGCTTTAGCCAATTTCGAGCCTCATTCAAAACTTTCTGAAAGAGTGAGACCTAATTAGTCAAAAGCTGACACACTCTCAAGCAAGGTGCCATTTAAGGAGGGGTTTTGGCGGAAGGTTTAGGCTGAGTTGAAGACCATAAATTTGGTCTTTAGTGGGTTTATTTCCAGCCCCCTGTTTTGGTAGAAGATGGCAAAACTATCAAAGACCCTCTGGATGCCTTTGGGCAACTTAGAGAGTCCCAATTTGTTGTCTGCGAACATCATTCTTAGTTCGTGCCAGCTTTGGGGCATCGTTCTTCTCAACCTCATTAAGATGGGCAACCAGAGCATTAATAAAAAGGTAAAACAGGGTAGGGGCAAGCACCCCTGCCTTACTCCTCTTTTTACTGGGAAGCGAGGGGTTAGTTCGTCAAACTTCCCATATCTTACTTGAGCGAAATGACCCTCATGCAGTCTCATGAGCAAACTCAAGAGGTAGGTGGAGATTCCCAGGTCCTTAAGTACAGCCCACAGTTTTTCTCTAGGGACCAAATCAAAGGCAGTCTTCAGATCTACAAAAATTAGATAGAGGTTGGCACCCTGTATTAACACAGTTTTCCAGTAATGTACTTGGGGGCATATTAGCAAGAACCTCGTTAAAATTGTCGCTGTATTAGTGGCAGGAAACTGCCGCTAAAATGGCGATAATGGGCTTGCCAATATGCGGAATAGATATTCAATAGAAACCCAGGTTAGATGTCCTGCACATCTAACCTGGGCTTCTACTGGAATTCTATACCAGATATTAGCAAACCCATTATTGCAGTTTTACCTACAGTTTCCTGCAGCTAAAACTGCGATAATTTTAACGAGGTTCTTGCTAATATGCCCCTTGGAGTCTGAAGATTTGGTCGATGGTAGAGATGTTTTTTCTGAAACCGGCTTGAAGTGGGCTCAGAATTTCATGCTCCTCCATCCACACATGCATGTGGTCGAGGAGGATCCTAGCAAACAGTTTCTGTGTAACATCGATCAAACTGATCGGCATGTAATTGGTAGGCAGGAGGGGTGAACCCTTTTAAAATACTGGGAACACTTCTGCCCTAGCCCAATTTTCCGGGATCGCCATGCCTCTCATAATGGCATTAAATATTGCCCATATGTAGGGACCCCATATTTCTGGTTCTGACCGGAATAAATCTCCTGGTAGCTTGTCCAGTTCCAGGGCTTTTCTGAGGGGAAGCTTTCTAATGGCATTTAGAACGTCTGTCAGGGTAATCCCATGGGGCTCTTCATAAATGGTCCCAGAGGATATTAAAGATGTTTCATCCGTTGGGGGTGGAACATCCTCTGTGGTCTATAGGGCCTGAAAGTGAGTCTACCAGTAAGCCGCTGCAATATTCGGCTGTAAGGCTGATTTCCCTTCAGAACTGCCTGTACAGACTGTGGCACAGAACACCTTCATGTCCCTGTTAGTTAGGGAAATTTTAAGGGCCTCCTATCTTTCGAATTCCCAGCTCTTCTTTGCTCGTTGGATGTTAACTCGGTAGAGCACCCTAATTTGTTTTATTGATTGCCTGTCTTTAAGTTTGATAGCTTCTAACAGAGCTCGTTTGGTCTTTCGGCAGGAATCATTAAACAAGGTTTGTTTAGCCCCCTTTTTCCCCTTAACAGATGTCCTGGGATAGAATATGTCGATCAGATTGGATGTCAATTCTGCGTGCAATGTCGCTATTCTATCGTTCTTATGGAGAAAGTCCATTGTCATGGCATTCTCCCCCAATTCTGATAAAGACAAAATAATTACAGAATACAGTGTGCCAAGCTTGTGTGGTGAATGCTAAATTGTCCCCCACCGTATTCTCCTTCTATTATTATGGAGTGTTAAGGTACTGACTGCGGGGGTACCACTGCTTGTTGGGTTTATAAGGTCCGGGAGCTCCATTTCCATAGTCAAGGCGTTATGATCGCTGTCCTGTTGCAGCAGAACAGCCAAGTCAACACCCTTTGCCAGAGATAGTCTCAACTAAAATGTAGTCCAGGATGGAGGATTGGCCTGTTCTGTTAATAGTTACTTTGCCTGGTTTGTCTGATTTGGTGCGGCCATTACATGCTCTCAGTGGTCAGTTGGTCAAAGGTTGGATATTCACGACCAAGACTTACGGGACGGGAGTAGATATTAATAAAGGCTATTTTCAAGCTGGAGGGAAAGGTGAGCACAGTGCACTGGATGTCATTGGAAAGGGTATTCAACTGTTCAGCCGTACATCCCAGATGTGTAGCAACTCAGGTAGATAGACCCACTGATGGTCTGCCTCTTCCCCCCTTGGTGGCAGATACATTAAATGCGATATACCCCAGTCTCTCAATATCTTCCCTCGTCCACGTTTCCTCAAACATGCACACTTAATATTTTTCCACGAAATTTCCCCAATCTGGGCAGTGGAGTTTAATTTTTTAAACCGGCAATGTTCCAGGATAATACCCTCAGCTTGATTTCTGGGTTACAGTTGTCAAAAGGGGCATTGATCATATAGGTATTAGGGAGTTGGGGGACCTCCAGCTGGTCCAGGGGAGGAGGTGTGAATGCTTCCAAGGGGGCACCTACCCTAAATTTACTGGCAACTAGGACCGAAGGTGGTGCTGCAAGTGGAGTACCAAGCAACTTGTCTCGCTCCACACTTTCTGTATCCAGTAAATCCACCCCATTCCCATATTAGGTGGACTGGCTCGGCCGGGCACTGTTGAGCTCACTTATATCCTTCCAGGCCCGGAGCACATAAGTCCAGGGGTTGGGCCCCCGATTGTTGCTAGTAAATCTACCTCTTCTAGGGCCCCAAATCTATTCGCTACTGGAAGGTTCTATAACAGGGGTCTGGGGGAAGGACCCACTGTGAGATGTTCCAAAGGCCAATTTGCTAAGGTGTTACAGTTGTAGGCCCTAGGCTGACTGTGACCATGGGAGTAAAAGTAATCCAATGGGTAGGCCCTAACCCTTGATTATGATTCCTGGGAGTAAGGATTTTGGCCTACTAAAGTCCGCACAGTTAGGGGGTTACTAAACTTGATAACTACACATTCCCCTTGCATGCTTTTTTTCTCTTACCCACCCAACCAACTCTACAGACCATTATAATCTTCCCTGCCCATTTGTACCTAAGGTCCAATTGCGTTTCCTTCTGTCCATTGGTAATTTCTGGCACTCCGGTCAGTACGATGACATACGGAAGTGATGCTGTGGGTAGATTTATATTGGGAAGAATCACTGCTTCAGGCGTCCTCAATGCACCCTCCCCAGTGCCCAGTCCTTCTCTGCTTCCCCTAGGCCCTATTTGAGTGGGGTTATTTTTGTTCAGACCCGTCAACTGGGATGCAAGATTGTTATTACAGTTGTCATTGTTAAATCTCCTGGGGTCAGTGGTAATCCTGGGGACTTGGGGCTGTTGAATGCCTGTCTGTTCAAAGGGGGGAAGAGTGAAATTGACTGCCTTTTTGCCATGGTGATCTGCCTTATTGGGCCCTGGGGTTAAGTTAGGGACTACCTCTGCTGAGGCATTGCGTTTGTTTAAAAAATGTGGCCCTGCATTGTCTGTCTGGGAGCTGCAGTTTTTCCCCCTCCCTAGTGCCTGGGTGTTGTTATTGCTGGTGTTGGTGGAACTATTGGGTCTCATTAGAGCCACTTTATCTATGCGATCTACAATCAATGCAAGTTTTTCCTTCACAATGGCTCTCAGTTGGGTCTGACGGTCCACTAACAGATTCTGCACCCAAGATGGACAGGCAGCGTGTGTCCGAGGGCTAATACAGAGTCCTACTGAGCTCTCTACATTGTCTATCTCGTCAGCACTGGGATTCGACTCAACATTTTTCTTTCTATTGGGTCCAGTTCCACTAGCTGGCTTACGCTTCCCTTTCTTTGGATTGCTAAGAACAGATCCACCTTTGCAAGTTACAGGCTTTGGTTGAACTTTTTGAAGAGGAGATGGAGAGGACTTTATTGTCCTGGAAGTGGACATCGGGATGACAACTGGGAAAGTGGAAGTCTCGGGCCCCGGGCGAAAAATGACTGGAGTTATTGACGAGCGCTTCTCTGAAATGAAATACCAGTATTTGTAAAGCACACAGCTACTGCCAAAGTGGTGTCCCGGCGCTGGGGGCCCTCGGGAAGATTAAGCAAGCTATTGCCCAGAGGCACATGGTGCTGGGTTAATCTGCCGCCGGAGATCGAACCGTGAACCCCGTAGTCCGGCACCCTGGCTGCTGCGCCACACCTCTTCCACAATGTCAATTCTATTTCATTTGTTACCACCCCTATAGCCCTCTGGAGCATCCTGTTGATTGAGGTTTGTGGGATTGTGGGGGGGAAAAGACGCTTGGGGATGAGGCTGAAGTTTGGCTATACATGTTCGTTTCCCCATTTTAAAAGCTTAATGAAACTACAACACAGTTCACCCCACTAAGAATCAACCAAAAACACCTGGGTAAACATAAGACAAATAAAGATATTGAGAAAAATAACAAGAGTGGAAAACCAGCAAACAAACAGAACAGCACAGTTAACAAGGACAATGAAAAATGATGAAACATGAAATGGCCAATAGGCCTGATACAAGCTATCACATGAGCTTCTCAGTCCGGTATATTGCATAGAGGTTTGCACAATTAATCCTTGTAAATCGAAAGTGAACACTATCCTGGATCCCCTACCAGGTGCTACCAGTAATTCACTGTGGCCCCTGCTGTATCAGGATGAATAATAGTGGGAGTGCAATGCAGATAAATATATAAATATTTTACGAGGCAGAAGGGGCAATTAAATGTCCTGGAAAGACTTACTAACAGATCCATGTGAAGAAAAAATCAGCTCATAGGGGGGTGGCCCTGACCTGCCTCTTCCTGGCGATGACGGGCAAGGATGGGCTTGGCCTTGGCCGGGGTTTCGCCCAGGCGCCGCCCACGCACGTCTCGCATCACGGGTGACTTGAGGCGCTTTTATAGCGCATTGCTCCCTCCTGGGATTTGAGGCTTCTGGGGCTTGCAGTCCTGAGGCCCCTCGCAAACCGGCAAGTCCAGCAGTGGCATTTGGCGCGTCCAGCGCCTCGGGTGATTCAAGGAGCTTTTATAGCACCCCAGGGAGTAGAGGCTTCTAGGGCTTGTAGTCCTGAAGACCCCCACAAACAGGCAAGTTCAGCAGTGGCGTTTGCCGCGTCCCGTACCTTGGGTGAGTTGAGTTGCTTTTATAGCGCGTTGTTCCCTCCAGGGCAGGGGTACTCATAGTACGGCCCGCGGGCCTGGGGCGGCCTGGCAAGCCTTTCCTGGCGGCCCGCGGTCCCCCGAGACATCATCCCTGTGTTTTACGTTTTTTTTTTAAGTGTCTGCAGCAGTGCGAGAGACTCTGCTGCTCTGTGGGAGCTGCCGGCCGGGCGATCCTAGCAATGGCCAGAGTAAAGCTGCGGGGGCCTAAGAAGAGGTGAAATACAAAGGCCACATTAACATGCAAATGGTCTTTTAAAGACCTGTTAAGTGCTCGGGTGCGGCTGTGAGTGTGTGTGCGCCCCAGCTGGCACATAGGCAGGGTGAGATGACAGAGGGTGACAGAGGGAGTGGGAGGGACAGGGAGGGGGACGGAGAGGGAGTGAGAGGGAGTGAGTGTGAGAGGTAGTGAGTGAGTGAGAGGGAGTGAGTGAGTGAGTGAGTGAGTGAGTGAGTGAGTGAGTGAGTGAGTGAGTGAGTAAGTGAGTGAGAGGGAGTGAGTGAGAGGGAGTGAGTGAGTGAGTGAGTGAGAGGGAGTGAGTGAGTGGGAGGGAGGGACTGAGAGGGAGGAATGAGTGAGTGGGAGGGAGGGAGGGAGTGAGCGGGAGGAAGGGTGTGGGAGGGAGGGAGTGAGAGGGAGGGAGTGAGTGAGAGGGAGTGAGAGGGAGAGAGTGAGTGAGAGGGAGTGAGTGGGAAGGAGTGAGAGGGAAGGAGTGAGAGGGAGGGAGGGAGTGGGAGTGGGAGTGAGGGAGTGGGAGTGAGGGAGGGAGTGGGAGTGAGGGAGTGGGAGTGAGGGAGTGGGAGTGAGGGAGTGAGTGAGAGGGATGGAGTGAGTGAGTGGGAGGGAGGGAGGGAGTGAGTGAGTGGGAGGAGTGAGTGAGAGGGAGGGAGTGAGAGGGAGGGAGTGAGAGGAAGGGAGTGAGTGAGAGGGAGGGAGTGAGAGGGAAGGAGTGAGAGGGAGGGGGGAGGGAGTGGGAGTGAGGGAGTGGGAGTGAGGGAGTGAGTGGGAGTGAGGGAGTGAGTGAGAGGGATGGAGTGAGTGAGAGGGATGGAGTGAGTGAGAGGGAGAGAGTGAGTGAGAGGGATGGAGTGAGTGAGAGTGAAGGAGGTAGTGAGTGGGAGGGTAGTGAGTGGGAGGGAGTGAGTGGGAGGGAGTGAGTGAGTGAGTGGGAGTGAGTGAGTGGGAGTGAGTGAGTGAGTGGGAGTGAGTGAGTGACTGAGTGGGGAGTGAGTGAGTGGGAGTGAGTGAGTGAGTGGGAGTGAGTGGGAGTGAGTGAGTGAGTGAGTGGGAGTGAGTGAGTGAGTGAGTGAGAGGGAGTGAGTGAGAGGGAGGAGTGAAGTGAGAGGGAGAGAGTGAGAGGGAGGGAGGGAGGGAGTGAGAGGGAGGGAGTGAGTGGGAGGGAGGGAGGGAGTGAGTGGGAGTGAGTGTGGGGTGGGAGGGTGTGAGAGGGAGGGTGGAGTGAGTGGAGGTGGAGGGAGGGAGGGAGTGGGAGGGAGGTGGGAGTGGGAGTGAGTGTGGGGTGGGGTGGGTGGGAGTGGTGGAGGGAGGTGGGAGTGAGTGGAGGGAGGGGTGAAGGGATGGAGGGTGGGAGAGGGTGGAGGGGGTGGGTGGTGGGAGTGGGAGGGAGGAGGGAGTGGGAAGGTGGGAGGGAGGGAGTGGGAAGGGGAGGGAGGGAGGGAGTGGGTGGGAGTGAGTGCGTGGGAGTGAGAGGGAGGGGAGTGAGAGGGTGGGAGGGAGTGAGAGGGAGTGAGAGGGAGGGAGTGAGAGGGAGGGAGTGTGAGGGGAGGGAGTGAGACGGAGGGAGTGAGAGAGACGGAGAGGGAGTGAGACGGGAGACGGACAGGAGGGGAAAGGGAGTGAGGTGGAGATAGAGAGGGAGAGGGAGAGGGAGGGAAAGGGAGGGAGACGGAAAGGGAGGGAGACGGAAAGGGAGGGAGACGGAGAGGGAGTGAGAGGGAGGGAAAGGGAGGGAGACTGATAGGTAGTGAGATGGAGGGAAAGGGAGGGGAAAGGTAGGGAGACTGATGGGGAATGACATGGAGGGAACGGGAGGGAGACTGATGGGGAGTGAGATGGAGAGAAAGGGAGGGAGACTGATGGGGAGTGAGATGGAGGGAAAGGGAGGGAGAGGGAGGGAAAGGGATGGAAATGGAGGGAAAGGGAGGGAGACGGAGAGGGAGTGAGAGGGAGGGAAAGGGAGGGAGACGGAGAGAGAGTGAAAGGGAGGGAGATGGAGGAGGGAGTGAGACGGAGGGAGAGGGAGGGAGGGAAAGGGAGGGAGATGGAGAGGGAGTGAGAGGAAGGGAAATGGAGGGAGAGGGAGGGAAAGGGAGGGAAAGGGAGTGAGACAGAGAGTGAGAGGGAGGGAGACGGAGAGGGAGGGAGAGAGGGAGGGAGAGAGAGAGAGAGAGGGGAGTGGGAGTGAGAGAGAGGGAGTGAGACAGTCAGAGTGAGACAGAGGAAGATAGGAGAGACGGAGGGAGAGAGGGAGGGCGAGCTAGAGAGAGGGAGAGAGAGCTATAGAGAGGGAGGGAGACCGAGAGAGAAAGAGAGAGAGAGATGTGGGTATGCTGGGACGGCTCAGTGGACGAAGGCGTCTGCTGCAGGGACCTGTGATCAACCTCATGGTCAGTTTTATGTTGTTGCTCTAGCCCCGCCCCTCCCCCACTGACCCCGCCCCCCTCCGATGCGGCCCTCGGACACAAACCAAACTGTAAATTTGGCCCCCGAGAGAAAGTTTGTGAGAACCCATGCTCCAGGGAGTAGAAGCTTCTGGGGCTTGTAGTCCTGAGGCCCTTGCAAACAGGCAAGCCCAGCAGTGGCATTCAGCGCATACTTTTCAGTAGTTTATATGTGATTGTCTTTCCTTGTTCTCGGCTTTGTGAAGTGCTTTTGCCTTAACGTGAGGAGCTTGGTTGAAATTCACCTTTCTTTTGTCTTTTCTTTTCAAGGAAATGTGGTAATTGCAGCCAGCACAGTGGAAACCTGGAGACCAGTGCCGGAACATGGCCGGATCCGGTTGTTGTTGCAGAGAAATGGAGCCGAAGGAGAGGTCACCGCACAACTCAGCTGGAGCCAGGTAAATGCTTGTCAGGAATTTCACATGGGCTCCTCTAACTAAATTGCATGGCAATCTCCAGCTGATACCAAGTGCACCACACCTCGGTCAGCGCCATCCCACCCTCCGCGAGCTCCTCTGCCCATAGCACAGAGTGGAGGAGCTGCGCCCGGCCCATGCTGCTACTGCCACAGCTGCTGCTCCACCTCCTGTTGCTTCTTCTTTATGCAACTCCTGTGCGCTCGCGTCTGGGTAATACGACCAAACACAATAATTCCATGTTTCAATAAAGTATTCCTCTAAGTGTTTTTTACACCACTACATCAATCCACTGACCTACATTATAAGGTATAATTTCACTTTATAAAATAGTACAGTAGTGTAATAAAATTACAGCTGAACTGTTAGAAATGGGTGTCTCTAGTAGGCTTTAGTATGCATCCTGTCCAAGTACGTACTCTTCCATCTAGTCAGGGAAATGGGATTTCACACCCAAGATAGCCCCAGTTCACCCCCTTGGTAGCTTGGCACGAGCAGTCACGCTTATCTCAGAAGCAATGTGTAAAATATTTGTACATAATAAACACAATTAACACAGTGAAAACACTGCAAATGGACTCCTCACCAGTTTAGAAAAATAATGCATCTTTATTTAAACCAAACAAGACGACAACAACAAAATCCAAAATACACAACTCAAAATATCACTTTAAGAAGGCTTTAGCAATTCTGTCCATAGAACTCTATGGATGCAGTGATTTTACAGAAAGTACCTTTAGATGCGTCAAAATAAACAAAAATGGCCCCAGAGGAAGGAAGTGTCGGAATAAACAGCAATGCTTTGGTTTTTGCGTCTCTGAGTAGGTGATGCGTCATTTCTGCAGCATGCAGAAAAACTGTTGAGTCGAATTCCTACTGTAAGAGGAAGCGATGAATCCAACCCAAGACGGATCTGGTCTGCAGGTGAAGAATTGGAAAACTTGGTGCACAGGTGCGATATGTGCAAATCTGATGCCCTGGAGGTCGATGTTTCAGCAGCAAAACAGGCGCTGCAACAATTTATTCATCCGTGGTCCAATGATGCATCGAGTTTGCAGCACACAGCAGGACCTGCGTTGGAATTAGTGGGGTGGTTTATGACTTTGGAGACACAGTGCCCTGGACTTGGACTGCGGCAATTTCTTTGACTGCGAGCAGGCTCTGTGTCAATTTCTTCAGATGTCCATGGTGGTGCATTATTC